>NC_134544.1:78458198-78766986 GCF_050624435.1 Tenrec ecaudatus
TCACATGGGGCTGCTAACCAAATGGTCAAAAATTCATAACCATTAGCCCCTCTTGGGAGAAAGAAGAGGTCTGCTATGCCCAGAAAAGAGTTCTAGCCCCCAAAACATGCACAGTTGCAGTTCTTCCCTGTCCCATGGTGTCACTATGAGTCACCCCAACTCGATGGCTGTGAGTGTTTTGGAGATGCACTTCCAGCTGGGTTAGGCAGCAAGTCTACATGCAGCCTTGATTCACCCTTCTCAGATGTCTCGGTCAACATTGAGGCAACTGCTAGGCTTGAACCAACAGGGCCGCTGTTGTCTGCCTGGAGATGTGACCAGGTGCCAGGTAGCTAACCCTCACCTCACCCATAGGTCTTTGCTCACTCCTGCAGCATGATTCACTGTTCCCATGTGGATGGAAGCCAATGGAAAGGAATGTGACTCAAGCTTTCTCTTTTCAGCTGTTAGTTCTGTGACCCTATGCAGGCTCTAGTCTACATAGATGGTCCCACCAACTATGTTCCTGCTGTTGCTATCACCTAGGAAAGAATTTTATGAGCATTGCCTATGTGGCCAGTAGGGCTTGTTCCTCAGGAGACAGATTCTAGTCACCCTTCCGTTAACCTCCTTAGGGAATATTTCTCCTCCAACAGTCCTCACCTGGGAGAAGGTTGTGGCTGTCTACTCCCATGGAGTTAGTCTCAGCACCCCACAGGAGCAGTTCTCCTCTATCCTAGAGGTAACTAGGAGTCGACATGGACACGATGACAGTGACTTTGGTTTTGAGTCCTCACACGGCAGCCATGTGTAAGTGGATAACACGTTGGGCTGCTAACTGTAAGGTGAACAGTTTGAAACCACCAGCTGCTTCTTGGGAGAAAGAGGAGGCTTCCTATTTCCATAAAGATCTGAAATCTCAGAAACCCATAGGGGCAGCTCTACTCTGTCCCATAGGGACACTAACATCAGAACTGAATTGATAGCAGTCATTTTTTAGTTGAGCCCTCACACTGAGGAGCGCTGGGGGCGTAGTGTTTTGTGCCTGCTAACTGCATGGTCAGCAGTTTGAAACCACCAGGACCAAGATGAGGCTTTCCACTCCTGTAAAGATTTACAGCCTCAGGAACCCCAGGGATCAGTTCTACTCTGTCCACTTGATCACTATATATCAGAACAGATTTAATAGCAGTGAATGGTTTTAAAACTCAAGCAGAAACCATAGTGGTGCAGAATTTTAAGCATCTGGATGCTAACTGCAAGTTTGGTGCTAGAAACCCACCAGCCCACTCCCTAGGACAAAGTTGAAGCTGTCTGCTCCCATAAAGATCCACAGACTTGGAAACCACGTTGGGGTTTCCTTCTCTGTCCTGCAGGGTCACTATGAATCAGAGTTGACTCTAAGGCAGTAAGTGTGGTTTTGCTTCTGTCACTATTCTCAGTTTCCCAATTAATTCAGACTTATTTGCAACCATGGTTCATGTGTAAGGCTGTCAGGTAAAACTCAGGCTGCCCAGTTAAAACTGAATCCAAAATAAATAATGAAATTTTCTTAATACACACATTCACACATAGTTATACCAAATATGACATATAATAAAAGTCTTTCTATTGTTTACCTGAAATTCTAATTTAACTGGGAATTCTATATTTTCATGTAAAGAACCTGGCAGGCAGGACCACAGAGGGCTCTTTTAGTATCATTGAAAAAAACCAGTCCTCATTCTCTAGCAGTATAGGCATCTCCTGATGCCAAAATGAGGAAGCACTTGGGCACAGGTGGTTTGATTGAGAAGTGGGCCTGGAAAACACAGTGCAAGAGCAGCACGGTGAGACCAGGAAGGGAGAGAAACCAATAAGAGGGAGTCACTAGGACTCAATCCCCTAGGGGGCTTCCCAGCAACCAAGGAACTTTTCTTAGCATCAGGCCACAGGAGGAGAGAGGAACTGGGGCTGAGCATTGCCCTTGGGGCATTCACGCCTCTGCATTTCTGGGTTGCACTAGGTTGCCCCTGTGCTTGACTGAGCCTGCCCATGGCAGAGAAGCAGAGAGCCTCAGGCAATGGAGGTGGAAAGCTGTCAGTGTACTGGAAACTCTCTCCCACAGCTGATGAGTTACAATGCTACATCTGAACAGAGATTAAGGCGGATGTCTAGAGCCTCAGCTTGATTTGCCCAAAATCAACCTCTCAATCTTAGTAGGATGAAGCAACTTCTTTCTACCCTGGCCTGAGCCTCCTCTGCCTTGTGGTATCGCATCCCATAGCGTCTAACCAAATCCACGAAGCACTGTGAGCCCCAGACTACATGTGTCTGTCCTAGCTCTATTTAGATCACACCTAGTTCCAGACCCATTATCTGTCCCCTTCAAATCAGCAGTGGCCAGGATTTGTGCCTGTGGCTGCTGCTGCTATTACACAGAGTCCTGGTGAGACAGTGGGGTAAGCATTGGGCTGGCAACTGTAAGGTCAGCGGTTCACACTCATCAGTTCATCCACTGGAGAACAATGTGCCTGGCTACTCCTGAAAAAATTCACAGTCGCAGCAATCCCAGGGAGTAGTTATGCTCTGCCCTAAAGGGTGGCTATGAGTCAGAATGGACTCCCTGGCAGTGATGTTGGTTTTGGACTTAGGTGGTTGTTGTTAATGGTCCTGAAGTATGCTCCATCTCATGGTGACCTTATGTACAAAAGAACAAAACATTGACCATGCCTGTACCATCTTCAGAGCACTGGTGTGCTTGAGTCCTTTGCGAGATCTACTGTGTCCATTGGTTTCATGGATGAGCTCCCCTGGTTTGTTTACCCAATGTGCAAAGCATGATGTCTTTTTCTACCATTGGCCCTTAGTGATGACGTGTCCACAGTATGCAAGCCACAGTCTTGTCATCTTCGTTTCCTAATAGGGTTCTGGTTGTATTTCTTTGAAGATGGATTGTTCATATTTTTGATAGTCCACTGTAAATTCAATATCTCAAATATACCTGGGCCAACCTCTAATGTTCTATTACCACCCATTATAAAATAGCACCACTTCCTGGCAACCGGCTTGCTTGTTATTTATGTACTGGGTTAGCCAACAGGCTAGTTCAAGTCTTCTGGAACATTCCAGGGAGCATACATTCTTTCCTCCCACTTGGCCAACCCCAAAGTAATCCAGTATTACAAAGACTTGATCTGCAAAACTGACATGAATTTAATGGAATATACACACACACAGCCACCACCACCACCATCCTTTGTACCTAGAGCCAATACTGAACTACTCAGCTGTCAGCAGTTATTGAGAATCATGGCTGAGAGACCCAAACTGCATGTGAACATCATGTCTCTTCTTGCCACTCTGAGGCAGCAAGGACCCTTAAATACCCTTTAGAACATCCTCCCCCTTCAGAGTAAATAAATGCAGGTCTCTGACGAGGGAGCCAAAACTGGAGGCTGCCAAGCAATGGGTGGGTTTTTCCCTTGCCACAGCAACCTCTTCACTCATCGGAGGCTGGCTCAAGTTTTAGAGAAAGGAAGGGTGATAACTCATGAGATTAAAACAGGCCTGCTTCTCAGACATGTATTCTATATGAAAATGTAGTTTATGGGCATCAGGTTCACAAATCTAAAGTCCAAGCAATTCTACCTATGACCATCAGTCATGGAAGTTACACTCACAGAGCATTAAAATGTACATGACCACTATTAACCCATAACCAGCCACGGAGCATCTTCTACCGAGGAACCAGGTTTCCCTGACAACAACTATCTGCCCTGTTTTTACAGGCTGGTACCCAAACTAGTGGCATTGAGTCTCAAACAAGAGGATTTATCATGAGATGCTCTCAAGGCCCATTTCTGCTGTTTTGTAGGAGGGTATTAGATTAGGAGTCAGAAAAAAAAGTTTCGATTGCCACCTTGGCTGTTTATAACCCAATGTGAAACTCGGCCATTTCCCCTCTTTGTCTCAGTTTTATCCCCTACCTAGAAGTACCTAAGAGGCTGTGAACCTCCTTTGCAACAGTTGCTATTAGAACCGTCTTTGTCCAGAATAGCAGAGTGGTGAGTGAAGATCTCAGACATCAGATTACTCTTCTAAATCTAACTCTTCTATTGACTCACTCTGTAACCTTGGGCTAGTCATTTGACCTCTCCATGCCCTGACCTCCTCTTCTGTCAAATAACAATAGTACTTGCTTCATACTAGCATTTGGTAAATTGGAGGAGTTAATAATTGTGCAGGACTTACCCTCATCGCAGCCACCGGGCCCAAAAGTGACACTGTTGCTGTGCTGCAGGTCAAAATGCCACAGCAGGCGCAGGGTGGCAGGACCCATGCAGGGCTGTGTAGCAGGCGCGGAGCGCATGGGGCAGGCAAGGGATCCAGAGCTTGCACAGGGAGCCCTGGTCTGGCAAGCCCTGCTGCACCATTGAGCGCAGGAAGTCTGCGCACAGCAGGCCCGCTGCATTGTGGGCAGTGCAAGTGTAGAGCCCAGAGTCCAAGGGCCGCGCATTGTACAGTACAAGCTGCCGGATGCTGGTGACCACCATGTTGCCTTACATCTGGTCCGGGCGCAGGATCAGGTTCTCAGGCTGCTCACTCTGCTGCTCCCAGGTGATGGGGGGCAGGGGGCGCCCGCTGACTTCAAAGTGCAGGCTGGCCATGCCAAGAACAGCCACAGCCTGCTGTGATGGGTTGCTGAAAAGCACTGCAGCTTGGCTCTGGCACATCAGGTGACTTCCCTTGTGTGGTGCATGCTGTGGTCTCAGGCGGCTCCTGCGTGGTCCCTGGGTCGGGTGCACTGTAGGATCTGGAGGCCTGGGGCTGCTGGGGGGCCAGCCCAGAACTACCTTGAAGGGCACGATGCACAGGCCGCACAAACACGCCTCTGCTTCTAGGTGGCAGAGGTTTCACTAAGTGAGGCCTTCTGAGAGGCAGGTGAAGCTGGACTCCTTTCTGCATCGCTTGAGGCAGAGGCACATGGGCTGCCAGACCCACATGCAGCAGTCGGAGCCCTGCTGCGTGAACATTAAGCCCTCACAAGAGGCAGTGGCTGGTGCTTTGTGGTCCCTGGGACCGAAGTGCGCCACCACGCAGCTCCGCAGGCCCCACACTTTGGGGCAGCCTCGCTCTGGGCCTGCGCAGTCCTGGGAAATAGAGGGAGTGGCTCAAGGTGGGCCCACTGGTGCTGCTGTGCTCCTGCCAGGACCGGTCCAAGCATCTAGCCTCCCAAACCAAGCCTAGGATTCTAGTGGTACATATGCCCCCCTCCCCCACTCAGCCTCATTATTCTATTTCCAAGCCTGTCTGCTATCTGGAAAGCCGATGAGTCATGCTCCTCTTGTTGGGTGACCACAGTTATTGCACCCCTCCCTAGGACCACCTCCACTCCCACACCCAGGCAGCTTTCATTCTTCCAGGCCCAGAGCCTTCACCCCACTGCTCCCAGGGATACCTCTCTCACTTCCTAGGGCCACGTTCAGAGGCCAGAGTGCAGCACTAAGAGGTCTCCGTGTTCAGGTGGGAAGGGGTGAGATCGCAGAGTAAGGGGATCCTGGGGCAGAGCCTACATGGTACCTGCGGAAGGCCTATCCCCTGATGATCCTCTGTTGCTCTCCTCCCTAAAATGTTTTTTTAATGTGTAGGACTTAAAACAAAGCCCGACAAATGGTAAGTGTTAAATTCTACTTCCTTACATAAAATTCATTTACTCAACATTTATTGAGTGCTTATTATGGATCAAATACTCGCCCAGGCAGTGAGAATACAATAATTATGGAAACGTGGTCACCCTTTAGGGAGTTCACAATGGAATGTGGGAAGCAGGCTAAGGAGCCATTCATCCAAATAAATATTGAATCACGGAAATGCATAAAACATGAAGGCAAAGGGAACATGGACAGTGGAGCCAGAAGACAGACTTCCGAAGGCTTCACAGAAGACGTGGCATTTGTGCTGGTTCTCCGAGCAGGGACTGGATTGGCACTCCCCACAGGCACAATGCCTCATCAGAGCCATGGGAATGTGGAAGCACACGAAATGTGGGGATTCAGGTTCTACATGTGACTGTCATGTCAGATGGGACACAGGAATAATAGATCCAAAAACATTGCTCAGAACCGATTTTGAAAGGCTTTGAATTCCAAGTTAATAAGTTTTAATTTTACCCTATAAAATCTTGCCTTAGACCAAGGTCCCTGGAAGCCAACTATGAGCATGATTCTTATGGAAATGATTTATTAGGTGTTACCAGGAAAAGCTAGAATGGGAGAGAGAAAAAGGTATAAGGCAAACAAAATATGTCAAAGTGTGCTACCAAGTTCTATGAGAGACAATTTAGCTCAATCCTTCAGGGTCACTCTGGAGACAGGATAAAAGCATGGTCTCCATGGAAGTAATAGAATTAGAGACTTGTAGCTACTCACCCCTCAGTCACTGTTTCTGGGCTCCCCTGGGTACTCTATGGCACAGGAGTTGTTCAAGCAGCCTGGTGTCATCAGAGGGTCTGAGAAGAGCATCTGCAGAGTTATGAAGAGTCATTGACATTTTAAAACCAAAGAATGATACAGCCTTATCTCCATGTCAGAAATCTAACTGGTAATGGCACACAAAAGTGGAGATGCATCTAAGGATGAGAAAATCACTCAGACAGCCATGTTCATGGTCCAGGCAAGAGCTACTGCGGGTCCAAACAAAAGGTTCCAGGTGAGGATGAACTAGAAAGGAGGAAGGGAATTGGAGAAGCATTTATGGTTAGGATCTGATAATCATTTGAATTTGAGGACGAGGTAGCTAACTTGTGTAGCCATACAGGACTAAGGGACACAAAGTACATTAGCCAAGAAAGATGGGAGAATGATGCTGACCATGATGGATACCTGGAGGACACTCAGCTAGAAACACCCAGTAGACTGGGGGAAATGTGGGCCTGGACATCAGGAGAGAGGCTATGGCTAGAGCCATACATTTGGAAGGCATTGACAGATGCCAGTTGTTGTTCTTGTTAGGTGCAGTTGAGTCACTTCTGACACATTGTGACCCTATGTACAACAGAACAAAACCCAACCCAGTCCTGCACAATGCTCACAATTGTTCTTATGTCTAAGCCCATTATTGCAGCCGCTGTCTCAATCCATGTTGAGAGCCTTCCTCTTTTTCACTGCCCCTCTATTTTACCAAACGTGATGTCCTCCAGGGACTTGCCTCTCCTGACAATATGTCCAAAGTTTATGAGCGAACTCTTGCCATGCTTGCCTCTAAAGAGCATTCTGAGTATACTTTACCCAAGATAGATCTGTTTGTTCTTCTGGCAGCCTATGGTACTTTCAAAATTTTTTCCATAATTCAAATATATCACGTATTCTTCCATCTTCCTTATCTAATGTCCAACTTTCACATGCATATGAGATGATTGAAAATGCCATGACTTGGGCCAGGAGGACCTTTGCTCTCAAAGTAACATCTTTATTTTCAAAACTTTAAAGAGACTTTGTGCAGCAAATATATCCAACCTAATGCTTCATTTCATATCTTGATTGCAGCTTCCATGAGTATTATTTGCGGAGCCAAGAAAAATGAAAACCTTGAAAAATTAAATATTTTCCCCATTTATCATGATGTTACCTATTGGTCCCATTGTGAGTATTTTGGTTTGCTTTATATTGAGTTATAATCCACACTGAAGGTTGCCATCCTTGATCTTCATCAGCTGTTATTTTGAGGTCATGTCAGCTCTGACCCAAAGCGACCCAATGCACAACAGAACAAAACACTGCACTGTCCTGTGCTGCCTTCACAATTGTTCCTATGCCTGAGTTCATGGTTGTAGCTACAGTGTCAATCCATCTCAGGGGAGCCTTCCTCTTTTTCACTGCCCTTCCACTTTACCAAACATGTCCTCTTCCAGGGACTGGCCTCTCCTGACTATATGTCCAAAGTGAAGTCTTGCCATCCTTTCCCTCTAAGTAAGTGCCTCAAAGTAAGGCACCTTGACCTTACTTCTTCCAAGATAGATCGTTTTGTCTTTTTAGCAGTCCATTTAACGTTCTATATTCCTCCCCAGCACCACACTCAAATGCTTCTATTCTTCTAAGGTCTTTCTTATTCCATGTCCAACGTTCCCATGTATAGGATACAATGGAGAAGACTGGGACTTTGAGGACTAAGGTGTGCCTGACCCAAGTCACGGTCTGCTCTTCAATCTAAAGCAGTCTTGAGCAGCAGCTTTACCTAAAGCAATACTTCTTTTGGTCTCTCAACTGCTGCTTCCGTGAACATTGATTGTGCATCCAAGTAAGACACAGACCTTGATGACTAAAATATTTTCTCCATGTATCATGGTGTTACCTATCGGTCCAGTGGTGAGGATTTGGGTCTTCTTTACATTGATTTGTAACCGATACTGAAGGCTGTAATCCTCGCTCTTCATCAGCAAGTGCTTCAAGTCCTCCTCCCTTTCACCAAGCAAAGTTTTTGAATATCTGTATATCTCAGGTTGTTAATAAGCCTTCCCTTGAATCCTGATACCACATTCTTCTTCATGTAATCTAGTTTCCCTGATGATTTGCTCAGCATACAGATTGAAAAAGTATGGTGAGAGGATTCAACCCTAACACCTTTCCTGACTCTAAGCCATTCAATGTGTCCTTACTCTGTTAACAGATCTACCTCTTGATCCATGTACAAATTTGTAACATTTTATTGTGTTCTGGAAGTCCATTCTCCTTAAAGTTATCCAAAGTTTATTATGGGTCACACAATTGAATGCCTTTGCATAGTAAATGAATCACAAGTAAACATCTTCCTGGTATTCTCTGCTTTGAGCCAAGATCCATCTGACATCACCAATAATATCCCTTGTTCCACATCCTCTTGTGAATCCAGCCTGAACTCCTGGCAGTTCCCTGTCAATATACTGCTGCAACCATTGGTGGATAATTTTTAGCAAATTTTTCCTTGTGTGCAATATCAAAGATATTGTTGTATAGTTGGAGCATTTTGTTGGATCACCTTGCTTTGGAATGGGGACAAATATTGATCTCTTCCAGCCAGTTGGCTGAGTAACTCTCTTCCAAATTCCCTAGGATTGATGAGTGAGTGCTTCCAGTGCTTTTTCAGCTTGCTGAAACATTTCTATGGATATTCCATCAATTCCTGGAGCCTTGTGCTTGGCTAATGCTTTCAGTGAAGTCTGAAATTCTTGTGTCAGCACCATTGGTTCTTGTTCATATGCTACTTCCTAAAATGGTGAAATGTTGACTAGTGCTTTTTTTGTACAGTGACTCTGTGTAGTCTTTCCATCTTCTCTTGATGTTTCTTTTATCATTCATTATTTTGTTTATAGAATCTTTCAAGATTGCAACTTGAGACTTGAATTTTTTTTCTTGACCTCATGCAGAGCTTCTTCATCAGTAGGAACCAGAAAAAAGAGAACACCAAAGAGTGTCAGCTCTTCAGATGAGGAAGTGTTATGGATTGAACTGTATTCTTCCCCTCATAAAAAATATGTTGAAGAACCAGTCCACTTAAAACTCATTGTCATCAAGTTGATGCCACCTCATAAAGACCCTATAAGATAGGGTAGAACTGCCCCGGTGGGTTTCCAAGACTGTAATTCTTTGCGAGATTAAAAAAGCCCCGTTTTTCTCCCAAAGTGCATCTGGTGGTGTCAAACTAATGACCTCGAGGATTGCAGCTCAGCTAAGCATTGTGAACATGACCTCAAATGGAAGTGGGATTTTTGCATGTGTAATTAGTTATACAAGGAGGTCATTAGACTGAACCCAAATCCTGTATGACTGATGCCCTCATGGGAAGAGAAGATCCACAGACCGATTCAAATGGAAAACTGTCAAGTGAAGAGAGAGGCAAAGATTGGAGTTGTGCTGTCATCACCTAAGATTTCCCTGAGGCTACAAAAAGAAACCAAAAATTCCCTAGAGCCTTGGTAGTAAGCATGGCCCTGCCAACACCTTTACTTCAGACTTCTAGCCTCCAGAACTATGAGAGAACTAAGTGTCTCTTGTGAACTGGTGGCAATTTGTTACCAAAGCCTCTGGACACTCGTGGTGCCAGGAACAAGGTGAGTGAGTACTAAGGAGCATACAGCACTAGAAAAGACATGCAGCAAGGCAAAAGGAGCAGCAAACAGGAAAGCATGGTCCCTTGGCATTTAATGATACACAGAGGTCAATGGAGGCCAAAGGATGAGCAGGTGTCATTAGGCTAGACTATATTCCCAAAGCATTGCCCCCCCCCATAGAAACAATTATGAAGGGGGAAACCATATTGTAAGAGGTTGAAAAGGAAGGGGAAGAAGAATAGAGGTGGCAAGTGAAAGTGTTATCTGTGGACCTGCAGCATCATCTGGGAAGTTGTTAAGCACAAACAGAGCATTTTAGGGCCTCACTCCAGAACGACTGAATTTAGAAGTCTGAAGGTAAAGTCTAGAAATCTGTCTTAAGAAATCCTCTAGGTGATTCTGATGCCTGCTCAAGTTTGAGGCCCACTGATGTCTAAAACCTTCAAGAGGTTTGTGAGCACAAAGCAATATGACAGAAGCCGGTACTCATAACCTGTCAGTTTGTCATACTGAAGTGGATTGTGTATTGGTGGGATGCTGGAAGCTGTATTATTGGTATTTCAAATAGCAGCAGGGTCACCCAAGGTGAACATTTTCAACAGAACATCCAGACTAAGAGCAGGCTACATAGAAGAAATAGGCTGTCCACTTTTGAGGACTTATCCGCTGAAAACGTTATGAACAGCAAAGAACAGACAACCAAAATTTATCAGATGACATAGATAAGACTGACATCCACCCACAAATGGCTGAGATGAGTGCCCACTGGATATGTGACATCCATTTTTTTGGGTGCACAGCCTCAACACATGGGCTAAAATTGTCAACTGTCTCTCTCCATCACAGCATGTTATAATAAATTGGTGACCGATGATTGCTGTGTGTACCCAGCATGAAATAAACCATCAACTAGGTCACACAAAAAAACCAATTGAATCTCTGTGTTTTCACAGGCAGAAAAGCTAAAATGAGTTTGTTGCCACAAATGGTGCATTACAGCCCAAATTCTCATTCCTAATGTCCAATATCACTCTAGTTTGTTATTATTATGTTTGTTGTAAAACCATCCACCCCAACCTAGCGCATAAAATATAAGGGTGGGAGTGGGAGGTGATCCTGGAGACGGATGGCAAGTAGTAACTAATTGGGCTGGAGGGGACCTGTGAGCAGCTCAAGCACCTGGTGAGCCAGGAGTGCCTGGCTTGCCTGCTTCCTGAGCAGGACCAAGAGTCAAGTCAAGGTCTGGTTCCAGAACCACTAGACCAGGTGCTGCAAGTGGCACATCGTGGATATGTGGTTGGTGAAGAGAAGATGGCCCTTGGACACGAAGAAGTTGAGGTGGGTAGCTCAGCCACAGAGGGTGGTGAAGAGTAAATCCGCTTGTGAGACCCCCAACTTGAGCAATGGAAAGATTCTGTGGGTGCGGAAGTGCAAAGGTTTCTCTGGTTAGCCCACATGGTAGCACTGTGGAGGGCATCTTGGGAAGACACAGGGAGCCCAGAACAATGAGGATAGGGAGTTATGGAGGGCAGCCAGGGCTGTGTATGTGCAAGAGTAAGGGAATATTGCTCCCTGGGATCCTGGTCATGCACAGGTTTATTCCAATAACACACATGGAAACATGTCTCTGCCATCAGGTGATGGCTACGGGTAAGTTCGCTCCCTAGTACACTTGTCTTAGAGGGATCCCCAGTGGAGTAGTGGCTACGTATTCAGTTTTGATCTGCAAGGTCAACCGTTCAAAACCACCAACCAATCCGCAGGAGAAAGACAGGGCTGTCTATTGCTGTAAAGTTAGTCTCAGAATCTCAAAGGACAGGCAGTTCTAACCCTGTCCTATCGGTTTGCTATGAATTGGCATCAATGGCAGTGAGGGTTTTTGTTGTTGTTTCTTTGTTTTGTTTTAATCTTGTTAGGTGTGTGACCCCCCCCCCCAAAAAAAAAAAGCTTCTAATCAAAACTGTGGCTTCTGAAGGGATCTGCTCTGCCAGTGAAATTCAAAACAGAGACAGCAGCTCAGAAGGTGATGGTGACTGTTTTGGTTTGGGGATCTGAAAGGGATCATCTGGATAGATTTCTCAAGGGACACAGTACGATCAAAGAACATGCCAAAGCAAGTGATCCATGTCCTTCAATGATGCCAAAATGACCCTGTTGGTCATGGTATGCCGTGTGACTGGAAGTGTATATAAGCAGAGAAGACCTCAGAGAATAATTACATAAGTCTATAGAGCAGGGATCAGGGATACACTGCGGGGCTCTCGGTCCACGCTTGTGGCTCTGAAGTAAAATGGAAACCTTTCCAAGGACAGTTATTAATCAGATAATGGTGATTGAATTTGTAAAAAAATATATTTTTATCTCTCTCAAAGAATCTTTCAATTGTTGTGAGGGACAAAGTTGGCTCTTCTGTCTCAAAAGTTTGCCTCCCAGGATGTAGACCAAGAAGGAGGCTATGTCTAGAAACAGTCGCTTCACATTTGGATGTTTTTGTTTAATAAAGTGTCTGTGGTTTTAGAGCAATGCTTTCTGACTTACCCGCACATAGTTTTACAGAATAAGTCATGAAGCAGCTGCTTGGACTGGGTGGGCACAGGGAAGCTGGGAAGGGTGAGGACCAGGAAGAATCACTAGATAATCAATAAATTATTTAATACATCTGTGTCAGGACTGTGGCTCCAGAGCTATAACCCCAGTGAATTTCTTCTGGTGTGAAACAAAATTGCAGTCAATTATTATCTTCCTTATCAGTCATTATTTCCTATGGTTCTGGGGATTGGCAGTACGAAGCTAGCAGACTCTTCTGTGGAGTTTCCATCCGGCAATGGCTGATGATGAAGCCACCTCACACAGCTTCCCGACTGGTGTACCTGACAATGGCCACTAGTGTTCGCTGGGACTTTAAGAGGGACTATTGTCAGCATCTGCATGTGGCCTCTTCACCACACTTCCTCACAGCAAGGGGTTTGGACTCTGAGGGTCTTGTGCAGAGAAGGAGCCAGGTGGGAGCTATATTACCTCAGAAGTCGCATCGCACCTCACCTGCCATACTTTATTCCTAGAGAGCCATAAGGCCTGCATGGGTTCAAGGGAGGAAACATAGACTCCAACTTTGGATGCAGAATGACAAGATTCTGGAAGAGCTTGTAGGGAAGAAACAATCCCTTGAAGGCATTTTGTGAGCTACAATCTGCCCCAAGACATAAACCTTAAACGTGCAACTCAGTGATAGCCTTGCCCACTCTGGCTGGTGAGTTGCAGTGACTTTCTTTTGAAGGGAGGGAAGGCAAATTTGGAAGGGATCCCTCAGAAGCCCCCAAGTGGCCTGAAACCTCACCTTGGCAGACACCTACTGAGAGTTCCTTCCTCCTTCAGGGAGTTAAGCTGGGGGAGAGGATGGTTGCTGAACGGACAAAAGGAATTGATTAACACTCTGGAATTACATCACTCCCTCTCTTTGTTCATTTTTCACTGTTGTTCTTGTCCTGTGTTGAATTTATTTTTTCCTTACTTTCCCCTAGGAACTTCCCCTTAGATATGGGGTTGGGGGAGGGGTTGATTGATCTGTGCTGAAATCAGGGAGGTTTATATTAATAGTGGGATCATGTTACTCACCCCCATAGTTTCCATAGCAGCCGGGACCAATTGGTGGGAGGAATGGGCAGATAAAGGCCGCATTGAGGGGTTCGGTGCTTGGTGCAGGTGAAGGCTGACGTGTTTAGAATGGAGAGAGGAAAACAGTCTGTTGGGGAAATATTATTGGAGATGGCTTTGAGACTAGTCTTTGCTGGTCTCTTGCTCCTCACTCTCCCCTTGGTAGCAGAATGTGTGTCCCCTTACCCGCCATCTGCTCATCCCCACTTGGAGCCGTTCTGGCTATTATTTCCTCATGACAAAGCTGTCAGCTCATCATCCTGCTTTCTTCCATTCACACTTCTTTAGCTCCATGCTGACTTCTAACTGGAGAGAATCAGAAAAGTCAAGCCCCCACCCCACGGGGCCTTTGCTGAAGGAGACAGCCCAGATCTGTGCTGCAATCTGGGTAGGGAATATCTCCTAGTTCACTCTCCCAATTCTCCCTAACAGGTTTTTCCTGCCACTGCTCCTGGCTAGAGGGGATGATGTGCTCGAGTGATGTCACAGAAGTCACAGAAAAAGAACCAAGCGACTCCGCAAAGACCATTCATGAGCTGGAATATGCTAGAAGCTCTTGAATGGGAAGCCACCATTCTGGCATTGAACATGCTCCTATGGACCCTCCCAGTTCTAAGGCTTCAGTGCAGTCCCACCTGAGTGAGTTCTCCCCAGGTGAGTTCCTCCTAGAAGTGAAAGAGGGCTTATCCTTCTTTAGCTTTGAAGCTACTCCTTCTACACCTGGTAGATCCAGATATTGAGGATCTTCCCTTCCTGATTCCGGAACTCAACTGTGCTGATTGATAGCTGCATGGCCAAGGACACAGACACAGCTCTGTATTCTCCATTCATTCTCTTTAGGCCCCACTGTTTTCCTTTTGTCTAATTGTGCAACAGAAATCTCTGGGGATTGTTTTTTTTTCTAATGTTCTTCCAGTTCCTTAAAGGAGGGTATAGAGAAATGAAAAGTCTCTAACTGGAGTCTCTCCAGCATGCACTGACACCCCAAGGAGGCTGCAATAGGTCTCAACCAAAAGTGGGAGTCTGCTGCCTCACCCCTAGACAGGGAACCCATCATGGGTAGGGGCCAAGCGCTGTTTCTGTCTGGACCTTCAGGGTCTTCTCAGTGCCTGGCTCATAGAGAAAATGAAAAATGCTTGTTCCTTCTTAACCAGCCAGAGATTTACTATTATTCTTAGGTTCGGTCCAGTTGGTTCCCACTCATAACAACCCTATGTAAAACAGAACAAAATGCCCCCCGGTACCATCATCACAATTATTCTTATGTTTGAGGCCATTACTGCAGCCCCCATGTCCTTCCATCTCATGAGAGCCTTCCTCTTTTCCATTGCCCCTCCACTTTACCAAGCATGATGTCCTTTTTCTGGGCCTGGTCTCTTCTGACAACATGTTGAAAGTACATGGCCAAAGGGTGACAAAATCGGGCCATCCTTACTTCTAAGGAGCATTTGGCCTGTGCTTCATCCAAGACAAGTTTCTTGGTACTTCTGGTAGTCCATGGTACTTTTTTTCCCCTAGCACCAAAATTCAAATGCATCGATTCCTCTTTGGCCTTCCTTATTCAACATCCAAATTTTACATGCATAGGAAGTGTTTGAACATACTATGGCTTGTGTCTGAACCTTAGTTCTCAAAATAACATCCCTGCTTTTCAATACTCTAAAGAGGTCTTGTGAATATATACCGAACACAATGCAATGCATTTTTAAACTCTCGATTGCTGCTTGCATGAGCGTTGATCAGTGATCCAAGGAAGAGGAAATCCTTGACCACCTCACAATTCTACATCTAAGTATATACCTCAAAGAATAACAAACAGAGACTCAAAGAGATAGTAGTATACAAGTTCACTGCAGCACTACACACAATAGCTGAAAGGTGGTGGTTACAAAAATGCCTGGGGCCCGAAGAATGGATAAACCAAACAATATCTAAGTCATACAATGGAATATTATTCATCCTCTAAAAAGGAATGATGTTTTGGAACATGCTACACCATGGAGGACCCTTGAAAACCTGAGTGAAACAAGTCAGACCAAAATGAGAGCTTGATATGAAATATGCAGAATCCATAGGCAAATCCATTGAGACAGCAAGCAGAGTCACGGTTGAAAAGGACTGGGTGAAGAAGGCAATGGGGAGTGACTGGTTAAGGAGCACTGGCTGTGTCTCCATTAAGAGTGATCCAAATGTTCTGAAACAAGATGGGGGTGATGGTTGTACATCATTTAGAATGTTCTTCAGGCCACTGGATTGTACAGGGCAAAAGAGCAAATGCTTGGTTTATGTCACTGCCAGAAAAGAGGAGGTTTGGGAGCAAGGTTATGTGTCTTTGTAGTCAGAACTCCAGAGCCTCAGAGCACTCTGCTGATTTTCTTTAGATGCCTTTCCTCCCACATACCCAACAACTTGTTCCTCTATTTTAGCATTGAAAGTCCCTCCACTCAGGCCAACTGTTCTGATCTTATATTCGATTTGCATAAAGCCCCTGCCCTCTCCTGAGGGGTAGCCTCAGCGAAGGCACTGTCAGGCTCAGAATCTTGGTTTCCTGACATGTGAGTGTGCTGGAAAGATTAGATGGGATGATAAATAATAACACTGATCACAAGCAATAATTATATAGCACTTACTATTGGCCAGATGTTGTTCCCCATCTGTGCTTCTAGCAGGCACACAAATGCAATGCCCTTGGGGCTTAACAGAAACTCAGATTCCACTTCAGCAGATCTGAAATGGAATTTCTAACCAGGACAACAGTGAGGACCAGGATTCTAAGAAGGATTGAGGCATTTGAATGACCGTGATGGCAAAGACTGTGTATTGAGCATACTGTGGGTGGCCAAAAGAATGGGAATCAGTCTTGGAGGAAATCGAGCCAGGACATTCTTCAAAGAATGTTCCTAGAAGAGAGGATGGCAACATTTTGTCATGCTGATTTTGGACATGTCATTAGGAAAGACCAATTGCGAGAAGAGGACATCATGTTTGGTAAAGTAGTGGATCTGTGGAAATTCTTCATGACACGGACTGGCACAATAACCGCAACAATGACCTCAAACCTGCCAATGGGCAGGAAGATTGCATAGGATCTGGCAGTAATATGTCCTATCAGACGTAAGGTCACAAGGAGTCAAATTTGATTTGCTAGCGACTAACAAGAAGGTATTTCTAGCATTCAATCTCAACCTCGAACACTCAAGCTAAGAACTATTTTTCACTTCCCTTCTACACACAGCAGCACAAAAGGGTTTCAATGATTTGTCAAAAGTCATGGAGCTACATGGATATAGAACCAAGACTGGACAATGAAGTGATGTGACAACAGAGACAGTAATCATAAGCAGGGTCTTTGTCTTCCGCAAAGATCATAGGCATAACCATAACGGACTTGGCACAAGCCCTGCCACATGGCAACCTTTCAGCAGATAGGTGCTATCTTAGTGCCATCCAGTTGACACCAAATCAGCGACAGTATAGGACAGGGTAGAACTGTCTGTGGGTTTCTGACACTAAATATTTAGAGCAGTAGAAATCCTCATCTTTCTCCCACAAAAGTGCATATTATTGTTATTAATTCGGTCAGAAGTCACATTAATGGTTACCAAATCCTTCCTCTTCTTGGATTCAACATTATACCCCATCGCTCCTCTCCCCATACCAAAACAGGCACGAGAGAGTTGATTCTGACTCATGGTGACGCCATGTGTGCATTCCATAGGACTTTCAAGACTATAGGCTTTAAGTAGTTTGCCAGGCCTTTCCTCCAGGGTGTCCCTGGGTGGGTTCCAACTGCCAATGACTTGTTAAATAGTCGAATGTGGAACTGTTTGCCCCCCTTCAGGAACTCCAATATCCTTGTAGCTCTCTATTCACAAAGGACTTCCTTCCAAACAAGGGCTCAGAGTGCTTGTCTTCTCTCTGTCTTCTTTTCATCAAGTTGTTTGGGTCTCCCCAGGAGCTGGGTCCCAGGGACATATTGTACATAATTATGACCCTGTCATCTACAACATGATCATGATAAATGGAGAAAAGACTGAAGTGCTCCGGGCTATCTTCTTGCTCCGATCCACAATAAATGATCATGTGAGCCCCAGTCAAGAACTCAAGGGACATATTGCATTGGGTAAATCTGCTCTACGAGACCTCTTCCTTTTTAAATTTTTTTGTAGCTGGGAAAGAGAAAGGGGAGACGGGTTCTTCTCCCAAGTTGGCATCCCTGCCAGGGCAGCCCCCACTCAATTCTGGCGAACTCCACTCCAGAATAGAGTTCCCTGCCACTCCTGTAGAACTGTCCTGTGGAAGGAACAATGGCCTAAAGGTTCAGAATGAGAAGACAAGTTCCAAGAGCCACAGCCTAACCCCTTACAGCCAGAGTGTGACCGCACAAGGACCCCCACAAACAGACACTTTCTAGGGATCTTACGTAGTTGGGGCTTAAGAAGAGGGGAATAGGACTCTAGCAATCTAGGAGCCCATTCCAGGCTGGGGATACATATCGCAAGCACTTGATGGGGAGGCCTCAGGTACCCAGTGGGCCCAATAGGGTTCTGGGTATATTGGCTTGGGGGAGGGGAGCCGCCTTGGGAGCTGGACCAACCTAGGGTATCCCAAGTGGGATGGGGTACAGGGGCCTGGGCAGGGTCCATCCTCCTCTCCATCCCACATAGCCAGCCAGGCTAACACAAGGTCTTGGGCAGGCAGGGGGCCAGGGGCAGGGCCCACATGAGCCAGGGGCAAGCTGGGCAGGGGGTGTTTCCTGGGTAGGCAGAGGGTCTGGGGCAAGGTCTTTGTGGCAGGCCCAGGCACAGGTGGGCAGGGGACTGGAACAGGGATCCTAGGCGTGTGCCTGGCCTGGACTGGACCCTGGGTTGGGAGGGTGGGGGCAGAGGGCCTAGAGTGTGCTCCCAGGTGGGTGGGCCGGGCAGGGCGGTAGTACTAGTGGCTGGGCAGGTGCCAGGTTGGATGCAGACTCACATCATGGATCATGGTGGCAAGGCCCGGGTGGGCAGGAGTCTGGGAGGGGTCTGGGAGGCCACACAGGTCACACCTGGTCTGTGAAGTCCTAACCCTTGCCCATCAGGTCATTCTGGCCCACGGAGATGGTGCGGCTCAGAGGCTGGCTCACTCAGCGCTTAGACTGCTCAGCTTCTGAGGCCTTGGCCTCCATAGGAAATGCTGGCTGGCCTCCTGCCTTGTCCTTAATAGTGGCTCCAGCTGCTACCAAGTAGGCCAAGCCTTAAAGGGGCCATGGACTTCCACCTGTGCGCCCTGCCTCCTCACCCTTAATGGGGCCACGCGCTGGCACCAGAGACCTCTTTAAAAAGTGTTCTTCAAAGTATTTCAGAGCAAGGATGTTATATTGAAGATTAAGGTGCACCTGACTAAAGCCATCTTGGTCATATTTTCAATGGCCTTCTATGCACGTGAAAGTTAGACATTGAAAAGGAAGACCAAAGAAGAACCAATGCATTTATATTGCAATGCTGGTGAAGAATATTGAAATTACTATGAACTGCCAAAAGAACAAACAAATTTGGGTTAGAAGTACAGCCAGAATATTCCTTAGAAGCAAGGATGGTGAGACTTCCCCTCACTTACCTTGGACAGACTGTTAACGAGAGACCAGTCCCTGGAGGAGGAAGGACATCCTGCTTGGTGAAGAGAGAGGCAGTGAAAATGAGGTAGACCTTCAGTAAATGGATCGACACAGTGGCTGCAACAAGGGGCTCAAACATAACAACAATTGAGATGATGGTGCAGGACTGGGTGTTGTTTCGTTCTATTGTCCATAGGGTAGCTAGGAGTTGGAACTGACTCAATGGCATCTAACAGCAGAAACAATGTTTCCACCCAGTACTAACAGGACTGGAAGTTTTCCAACCCCTCTCATCTCTCAATCCCAGGAACAGAGATGCCACCTTCTTTCTAGCTGTATTCCCAGTATCTAGAACAGAGCTCAGCAACGAAGTACCTAACAAACCTGAAGTAGCTGTTACTTAGCTCCATGCCTCATAGGCCTCAGTCCCCCAGCCCTAAAACAATGACATCAGTGTTGTTGTTTGTTGCCATCAAGTCGATTTCCACTTACACCTGCCTCATACCTGCCTACCTAGAACCCCACCTTATGAAAATAAGCCAGAACAATGATTCCTTCCCACGGTGTCTGCAGATTATGACACACCACTCTGAAGGCACTGTCATGTAAATGTTGAACTGCTAGCTAAAAGGTTGACAGTTCAAACCCACCAGCTGTTTCAAGGGAAAATGATGAGGCTGTATGTTCCAATAATGTTGTACAACCTTGGAAAACTTACTGTGATAGTTTATTGTGCCAGCCTGGCCGATAAACACAAGTAGGATTAATTGAAGGGCGGAGGGATAAATGGCTCGGTGAGCCTCGCCTTGCTTGCTCCGTGCCTCAATTTAAAGGGGCACACTACCTGTGGGATGCCTAGCCAGTGGACTGTGTCACTGTAAGTTGAGGTCCCTTTAATCCCACACAATTGGAATGTTCGTCTCTGGAGCTGGGGACCGACAGTTGGTGACAGTTGGTGACCTGCCTTGCTGTTTGCTGCCTTGGTATATATAGCCCAGCTTTCTCTACAGGAAGGGACTGGCAACTGGCGGCTCTCAAGCCTTAAGGGACTGCTAGTGTCTCACTGCTTTTGTAATTTAACTGTTAATTTCTTGTATTATCTATCTGTATATAATTTAACGGTTCATTTCTTGTATTATATATCTATCTTTATAAATATATTTATATATAATTACTAGCAATCTGGCTTGTCTCTCTAGAGAACCCTGTCCAACACATTTACATATGGTCTCCATGAGTTGGAATTGACTGGACAGCAATGGGTTTGCTGCAACCAGAGAAAGAATGAGAGGGAAGTCTGAAAAAGAAGCACCGCCCTGCCCTCCATCTGGTTGTTTTGTAATTTCTTGCAGCATATGGTTCGAAGGGAACAGGGAATGAAGAAGCGGAGTGCATGGCACAATTGAGGGCTATTTGCTATTCTGACCAAGTGCCTCTGTGAGAAAAGGGCGGGGCGGGGTTAGGCTTGACCTGGGTCTTGATCAATGTCCAAGAAAATATTTGGATTTCCAGAGTGGGGGAGGTTTCCCAAGCCAGGGTAGTAACAGGAGCTGACAGCTCTCACCTCTGACCCTGTGAACTCTGTTCAAAGAATCTTACCCTGGACTGGGTAAGAGGTGGGTGGTTAGGCAGAGAGACAGAGAGTCGAACTTCCTAGGGTTGTGTCTGGTCTAAAGGGTTTTGTAGACAGGAACTCTGGCTCTTTCCCAGCCTGAGCCTGAGCCCCTGAGCCTCCTCAACTCCACGTTCCCCCTTCCCCGGCCTCCACAGGGACACTTTCCAGAGTTTTTCCTGTACCCATATGTGGGTTTTGGCTCTTCCTCATTTTGGCTCTGCTCAGTGGCAGGGCATTTGAAGGGTGGTTGTGGGATTTGTACAGTTGTCATTAGGGTAAATGCATGATAATTTCCTAAATTTCTCCTCCTGCAGCTTTAGGCTATGTTTCCAAACTCTCTGTCCTCACAGAGACTCTGCAGAGGGGGAAATGACTCTGATTCCACCTGGAACTTTCTGGTTGAGCACATGGATGTCCCATCCCAGTGTAGCCATGGCACTGGGGATCGGGGTGCTAGCAGAGGGGCAAATGGGTCCCCCAAGGGAGATGAGTAGTGATCACAAAAGTGACATACTTGTGGTCACCTACTAATTGTACATGGTGGTGCTTGCCCCTCTCAAGGTGGAAACATACACATTCACCTATGCCTCTTCTCTAAAAGCAAGTGTACTTGCTTGTGACATGAGGTTTTAGAAAGTTCTTTCATGGGCCAAAAATAAGGGTGGGTGATCCAACCCTTCAGTAGCTCATCAATCAGTGAGTATCTCAAGCTGATTTAGAGTAGTGTCCAAAGATCTAGTGGTGAAAGGGGGTAGGAAGCTGTGGGGGGCTGGCCAGGGAGAGAATACGGAGTAATTTGAGCCAGACAGAGTAATGGATGGGAGGCAGGATGGATATGGAAGGAATCTGGGGAACGAGTTTGGATCTGGCTCTTGATGGATCTCACCATTCTTTCTTTTCAACTGGACTTGTCCACCTGCTTCCAATGCAGCCTCAAGCTGCGTGCTCTAAGCTTCCAAACCACACAAGAGCCAATGCAGACACACGCACACACAGGCGCACACACACACATGTACACACACATGTACAAATACACTCTCAAGAAGCAAAACCTACTTCTGGTGAATCCAGCCAATTCAGATGCATAACAACCCTAGATGAAAGAGTAGAACTGACCCTGTGGGTTTCTGACACTATAAATTTGTCCATTGTCAGACGGCCTCATCTTTCTCCCTCTCAGAGCAGCTAGTAGGTTTGAACTGCTTGCCTTGTGATTAGTAGTGGGATGCTTAACCCACAGCATCACCTAAGCTCCTTAGCAAGAAGGATATTACCACAACCACAGCCAGCACCCCTTTTTTCTACTTTTCTGAGAGATAGGGAGGAAAGAGTGCTGTCCAGCATTCGGCTCCATTGAAAGAAAATGGGAGATCCAGGGTGATGAAAGCAGATGGCTGGAACATTCCAGCCTGGCATCCTGGGCCACCGGAAATATTCTCCCTTGTGGGATCTGTGAAGCAGGCACACTCAAAGACCACAGGGCCTTGGTCTTAGCTGTCAGCATTGGGGCTTGGGTTTCTTGGACCTGCTGGTTGTGGAGGGGCCATTTATAGAGAGCCTCTTCACCTAGCATCATGGCTGCTCAGGCATGATACCTCTGAGTCGTGTAATTTATATTTCATACACAATTGAAGCAGCTAATGGTGTCATTATCCAAGGGGGAAACAAGTTTGTTACAGTGTTAATTACATTGCAGGTGTGTTCCCTCTCCTTTGTCCCAAAGTGTTCCAGGGAAAGTTCCCAGGGAGCAGTCGAGTGGGTTTCCAAGAGAGTGGCTTTGGCAGGCTCCACCATGTCAGGGCTGAGGAGCAGTGGCTAGGCCAAGAATGCTTTCTCTGACTTCGTTGTGGTTGTGTTGGGGCAGTAGGAGTAGAGGTGGCAGCTAAAGCAACCCAATGGTCTCGCCATCCTTTTCTCACCTGTGCGTGTGGAATCAGGCAGGGCTGGATTGTGCCTGTTCAATGCTTAAGCTAATTTTGCTTGATAGGGGATGGTGGAGATTATGTGTAGGGGAAAGGAGGCAAAATTCAACCACTCGTAATCAAGACATCAGCAGAGGGTGGAACTAAGCCCGTAGTCTCTGAGACTGGTCTGCTGGGATTTGAATTCCAGCTCCCCCTTTGATAACCTTGTCACTCCTGGGCCGGACGGCTTCACTTCTCTGTGCATTCATGTTCTCACGTATAGACGGGAGCTGATGCACTACCAATGGGTCAGTCAATTCCAAATCATAGTGAGCCTGTAGAACAGAGTGGATCCATTCTATAGGCGTTCCCATAGGCTGTGCCTGGTACTGGAGCAAATTGATGCATCATTCTCATGGGAAGCTGCTGAGGGTTTCTCTGAGCTTGTGGTAAATAGTCAAGGGCTTCTCTATTGCCCCACAAAAGCCACCAAAACTCCACTGGTCTTGAGTTTACCCAGATGCATAGCAGCTCAGCAGGATAAACGAATAACTGTCCCTGCAGATGTCCAACCCTGAAAATCTTTATGAGAGCAGACAGCCCCATCTTGATCCCGAAGAACAGCTGATAGGTTTGAACTACCAACATTCTGGTTAGCAGTTCTAATGCTTCACCCACACCACCACTATTGGGATGGAATGAGTGAATATACATGCAATTCTTAGAACACTAGTACATAACATGCACTTAGTAATTGTGAGATATTGTGGTAGGAGGGGAGTCCAAAAACCAAACCAAACTCACTGCGATCATATCCACTCTGACTCAACATGACCTGAGTTCTACCCTATAGGACATGGTCCAACTGCTCCTGTGGGTATTTGAGACTTTAACTTTATAGGATTGGAAAACCTCACTTTTTTCCCTAAGAGTAGCTGGTGGTTTTGAATTGTTGACTTTGGGATTAGCAGCCCAATATGTAATCGCCCACACCACTATTAAATGAGAGCAACAAGTTTCTGGCTTTTTCTGTGAGGTGGTCGAATTATATGCCATTCTTATATTTAAAGAAGGTAAATCTACTGAAACAGAACAATTGTCATGAGAGGAGAGATGCCAATTTTAAGGATATAGAGATGTAAGTCATCCCTGGATAGCACAAATGGTTAAATCCCTTGTCCATTAACAGAAATTTAGGAGGTTCAAGCGCACCCAGAAATACCTTGGAAGAAAAACCTAGCCATCTGTTTCTGAAAAGTTATGTCCATTGAAAATCCTATGAATCACCATGAATCACAATCAACTCTGTGTCAAATAGTCATTTTAAATTTCAGGATGGTTCCTGGGAAGAAAGAAAAAAATCTAAGTTTTCCATTGAAGAGGTGGTTTGTGAGAGCACCTGGCCCATTAAAGCACAAAGACTGATGAGGAACTTCTGGGGGGTCACTGTAAACAGACCAGGCCATGCTTTCTCCAAATCTAGTTTTGTTGGATGCTGTCAAGTTGGTTTCAACTCATAGCGACTCTATGTACAACTGAAAGAAACACGGCCTGCTCCTGTGCCATCCTCACAATTGTTATGTGTGTTAGACAGGGTTCTCTAGAGAGACAAAACCAGACTGCTAGTAATTATATATATATTATATATTTATAAATTATATATATATATTTATAAAGATGGATATATAACAAGAAAATGAACCATTATATTGTAGATAGATAGATAGATAATACAAGAAATTAACAGTTAAATTCTAAATTATAAAGCAGTGAGACACTAGCAGTCCTTTAAGTCTTGAGAGCTGCCAGTTTCTTTTCTGTAACGAGAGTTGGGCTATTTATACCCAGGCAGCAAACAGCAAGGCAGGTCACCAACTGTCACCAACTGTCAGTACCCAGCTCCAGAGATGAGCATTCCAATCGAGCGTTCTTAAAGGGACCTTACCTTACAGTGACACAGTCCAGAGACTAGGTGTCCCACAGGTAGTGTACCCTTTAACTTGAGGCACAGAGCTAGCAAGGTGAGGCTCACGGAGCCATTTATTTCTCCGCCCTTCAATTAAACCTACTTGTGTTTATCGGCCAGGCTGGTAGAATAAACTATCACATTATGTCTTGCCTATTGTTGCAGAAACTGTGTCCATCCATCTTGGTGAGGACCTTCCTCTTTTTGGTGCCCCTTTACCAAGCATGATGGCCTTCTCCATGATGTTGCTTCTAATAACTCCTGATGTCTAAGTATGTGAGGCAAAGTCTAGTCAGTGTTGCCTCTAAGGAGCATTCTGGATGCACTTCATTCAAGACAGATCTTGATCCTCAACTGAAATTCTTGCAGAGAGAGTGAAAGCACACCTGATTTACCTAGAGTCTCGTTTCCCAAAGCGGGCCACACCACCCACCTGCTGGGCACTGACAAATCCAGGGATCTACAAAGCAGATAACTACATTTTATCCTGGATGGTGGGCTATAGTACAAAATTCTTTCATTGCCGGGGGCCCTGAGTAATATTTTTTTTTCTGAAAAGAGGGCAGTAGGAAGAATAAGTTGGGTCTAGAGCGGGAGCTAGAAACCTGTTTTTCTGCCAAGGAGCATGTGGTGATTTATAACATCATTCATGGGGGGCATACAGGTAAAATATTTATCGAACTCACCCCTAATGTGATGGCTACAAATGCTTTTCTTTGGTGATATATGTGATGCTGGCAGGTATTGATGATTTGTGGGGTCATATACAACCCTTGGGCCATACATTGGTCTAGGGTAATGGATCTCAACCGGTGGGTTGTGACTTCTTTGGGGGTCGAATGACACTTTCACAGGGGTTGCCTGATTCATCACAGTAGCAAAATTACAGTGATGAATTAGCAATGAAATAATTTTATGATCAAAGGTGACCACAAACTGAGGAACTATATGAAAAATCACGGCATTGGGAAGGTTGAGAACCACTGGTCTAGGGAATGGTTGGGATCCCCATGTAGGACACACATGAACTTCATAGACAGGCAGTGTAGGGCTTGGGTTTCATTGGAGAGGAAAGAACTATTGATCATGTTTCAAGGGAAAACAAGTCTGAAAGGAAATGCAATTGTGGATGAAAACCAAACAAAAGACAAACTCTGGAATGATTTCTGTATGCTAGAGAGATGAATTGCAATCAAGAAAATTAAATGATATATCTTAGGGGTCCCGCAGACAACAAACCATGCAGAGGTTTAATTAAAGAGAGTTTAATGAAGTCTATTCACGGTGGTGGGGATGGGGTTAAGGAAACCAACAAAAGATAGGGAGGCCCCAAGGGGCTAACAATAGCATAAAGCTGTTGCCACGTGTCCTATGGAATTTTCTCTTCAGCTTTTTGACTTCATCATTTCTTCTAATTATCTTAGCTACTCTATGATGTAGAGCAATTCTGACTCATAGGAATTTTCTACTACTGTCCTCTCCCAATTTCCTTTATTTTTCACCTTCTCCATATGTGTTAAAAATATGTAGTATTTCATCAGAATGTACTATGCTCTAAACCAGTGGTTCTCAACCTTGCTAATACCTTGGCACACTAATGAAGTTCCTGATGTTGTGGTGAACATCCATCCATAAAATTATTTTCATTACTACTTCATAGCTGTAATTTTGCAACTATTAAGAATAAGGCGACCCCTGTGAATGGGTAGTTCGACCCCCAAAAGCGGTCCTGATCCACAGGTTGAGAACTGCTGCTCTAAACTAAGAGGTGTTTCTTTTAAGATATATTTCAGTATATTGTTAGATGCTCAATTCTTGTTTTGGTTGTTGTTAGTTGCCATCGAGTGGGTTTCAACTCTTAACAACTCTATACAGAATACAATGCAATGTTGCCCCATCCTGTGCCATCCTCACAGTGGTTCCTTTGATTGCTCTGATTGCTCCAGCCACTGTACTATTCTGTCCTGTTGTGGATTATCTCTTTTTTGCTGCCCTTTTACTGTACCAACATTTGTGTCTTCCTCTAGGACAGTGGTTTTCAACCTACTTAATGCCACGACCCTTTCATACACTTCCTCATGTAGTTGTGACTACCTAACCATAAAATTATATTCGTTACTACTTCATAACTCTAGTTTTGCTACTGTTATGAATCATGCCACCCCTGTATATGGGTCAGCTCACCCCCGAGGGGGTCAAAACCCACATGTTGAGAACCGCTGCTCTAAATTTAGAGGAGTTTCTCTTAAGATCTATGTCACCACACTGTTAGAAGCTCAAGTCCATTTGTTGGTGGTGGTGGTGGTGCCGTCGAGTAGGTACTTCTCATAGCAACTCTGTGCACAATATAATGAAACACCGCCTTGTCCTGTGCCCTCCTCACAGGGGTTCTTTGCTTGTGCTCATTGTGGCAGCCACTGTGCGAATCCAACTGTGGGTAGCTGCCTCTTTTTTGTGGCCCTTCTACTGTACCAAGATTTGTGTCTTCCTCTAGGGCAGTGGTTGTCAAATGTCCTAATGCCACAACCATTTCATGCCATTCCTATGTAGTGGTGACATACTACCAAGCATAAAATATTTTCATTGCTACATCACAACTATAATTTTGTCTCTGTTATGAATCAGGCCACCCATGTGAAAGGTTCGTTAGTCTCCACAGTTTGAGAATCACTGGTCTAAACTAACAGGAGTTTCTCTTAAGGTCTACTTCAGAATATTCTTAGAAGCACAAGTCCTGTTTTTTTATTGTTTGGTGCCTTTGAGTGTGTGCTGGCTCATAGCAACTCTATGCAAGATATAATGAAACGAGGATCCATCTTGTGCCATCCTCACAGTGGTTATTTTGCTTGTGCTCATTGTTACAGCCAATGTGCTAATCCCACTTTCGGGGGGCTGCCTCTCTTTTGTTTCCCCTCTACTGTACCAAGATTTGTGTCTTCCTCTAGGACAGTGGTTCTCAAATTTACTAATGCCTTGACCCTTTCACACATCTCCTCATGTAGTGATGAACCCCCCAATCATAAAATTTTCATTGCTACTTCATAACTTTAATTTTGCTACAGTTATGAATTGGGCCTCCACTGTGAAAGGGTTATTCAAACCCCCATGGTGTCGCGAGCCACTGGTTGAGAACCACTTCTCTAAATTGAGGAGTTTCTTTTGGGATATACTTCATCATATTGTGAGAAGCACAAGTCCTGTAGTTATTGTTATTAGGTGTTGTCCAGAGGGTTTTGGCTCACAGCAACTCAATGCACAATATAATGAAATTCTGCCCCCACCTGTGCCATCCTCGCAGTGGTTCTTTGCTTGCGCTCATTGTTGCAGCCACTGTGCTAATCCATCATTTTCAGGTCTTCCTCTCATTTGCTGCCCTTCTACTCTACCAATATTTCTGTCTTCCTTTAGGGCAGTGGTTCTCAACCTTCCTAATTCCATGACCCTTTCATACAGTTCCCTATGTGGTGGTGGGCCCCCAGTCATAAAACTTTCTTTGCTGCTATTTCATAGCTATAATTTTGCTACTCTTATGAATCAAGCAACACTTGTGAAAGGTTCACCCACTCACTCCCCAAAAGGGTTCATGATCCACAGGTTGAGGAGTTTTAGCAACACTATGCACAATAGAATGAAATGCTGCCACATCATGTGCCATCATCACAATTGTTCTTTGATGACACTCATTGTTGCAGCCACTGTGCTATTCCGTCTTGTAGGGTCTGCCTCTCATTTGCTGCCCGTTTGCAGTACTACGCTTTGTGTCTTCCTCTAGGGCAGTGGTTCTCAACCTTCCTAATGTCAAAACGCTTTCATACAGTTCCTCATATAATGATGAATTCTCAATCATAAAAACATTTTCATTACTACTTCTTAACGGTAATTCTGCCACAGTTATGACTCTGGCCACTACTGTGAAAAGGTAATTCGGCACCCTCAAAAGTGTCACGACCCACAGGTTGAGAACCACTGTTCTAAACTAAGATGAGATTCTCTTAAAATCTACTTGAGCTTATAGTTAGAAGCACATGTACTGTAGTTATTTCTGTTAGGTGCTGTCCAGTGTGTTTCAGTTCACAGCAAATCTGTGAAAAATATAATGAAATGCTGCCCCATCCTGTGCCACCCTCACAGTGGTTCTTTGCTTGCACTCATTGCTGCAGCCACTGATCTATTCCATCTTCTAGGGGCTGCCAATTTTTTGTTGCCCTTCTACAGTACCAAGATTTGTGTCTTCCTCTAGGGCAGGGGTTCTCCATCTTCCTAAAGCAACAACCATTTCATACCGACCCTCATGTAGTAATGATCACCCAAACATTAAATTATTTTCATTGCTACTTCAAAACGGTAATTTTCCTACTGTTAGGAATGAGCCACCCCTGTTAAAGAATCATTCGACACCCCAAAGAGGTTGCGACCAACAGGTTGAGAATTGCTGCTCTAAACTAATAGGAGTTTCACTTAAGGTCTTCTGCAGCATATTATTCGAAGAACAAATTCTTTTGTTGTTGTTGTTAGGTGCTGTCGGGGGCGGGGGAGGTTACTCATCGCAGCTCTATAACCAATATAATGAAAGGCTGCCCTCTCCTCTGCCATCCTCACAGTGGTTCATTTGCTTGCACTCATGGCTGCAGCCACTGTGCTATTCCATCTTACTGGGACTGCCTCCTTTTTGCTGCCCTTCTACTGTACCAAGCTTTCTGTCTTCCTCCAGGGCAGGGGTTCTCTACCTTCCTAATTCCACGGCCCTTTCATACAGTTCCTCATGGAGTGGTGCTCACCCAACAATAAAATTGTGTTCATTTCTACCTCATTAACTGTAATTTTCTACTGTTATCAATTGGCCCGCACTTGTGAATGGATCATTAGTCCCCCCAAAGTGGTCACCGCCCACAGGTGGAGAACAGCTGCTGTAAACTAAGAGGAGTTTTTCTTAAGATATAGCTCAGCACTTTGTTAGGCACATAAGTCATTTTGTTATGGTTTTTAGATGCTGTCGAGTGGGTTTAGGCTCATAGCAACTCTGCGTGCCATACAATGAAACGCTGCCCCATTCTTTGCCATTCTCACAGTGGTCCCTTGCTTGCGCTCACTGCTGCATCTATTCCATCTTGTAGGGGCTGCCTAACTTTTGATGCCCTTCTGCTGTACCAACATTTGTGTCTTCCTCTGGGACAATGTTTCTCAAACATCCTAATTCCGTGTCCATTTCATACAGTTCCTGGTGTAGTAGTGGACCCCAATCATAAAATTATATTCTTTACTATTTCATAACTGTAATTTTGCTATTGTTATGAATCAGGGCATCACTGTGACAGGGTGTTTCTACACACTCCCCCACCCGAAAGTGTTCACGGCGCAAGGTTGAGAGCCCTGGTGTAAACTGAGAAGCGTTTCTCTTAAGATCGACATCAGCATATTGTTAAACACACAAGTCCTGATGTAATTGTTATTAAGATCCATCGAGTGGGTTTTGGCTCATTGCATCTCTATGCACAATATAATGAAATGCTGCCCAGACCTGTGCCATCCTGACAGTGGTTCTTTGCTAGTCCTCATTGTTGGAGCCACTATTGTAACCATATTTTGGGGTGCTGGCTCTTATTTGTTGCCTTTCTACTCTACCAAGATTTGCATCTTCCTCTAGGGCAATGGTCCTCAACCTTCCTTTTGCCACGACCCTTTCATACTGTACCTCATATAGTGGTGACTGCTAAATCATAAAATTATTTCCATTGCTACTTCATAACTCTAATTTTTCTACTGTAATGACTGGGCCACCACTATGAAAGGGTCGTTAATCCCCCAAAGGGCTCATCACCCACAAGTTGAGAACCGCTGTGCTAAACTAATAGGAGTTTCTCTTAAGGTCTACTTCCGCATATTGTAAGAAACACAAGTCCTGTTGTTTTGTTGTTAGGTGCTGTCGAGTGGTTTTGACTCATAGCAACTCTGTGCTCAATATAATGTAATGCTGACCATCTTGTGCCATCTTCACAGTGTTCCCTTAGCTGTGCTCACTATTACAGCGACTGCTATTCCAATAATTCGGGCTGACTATATTTTGCGGCCCTTCAACTGCATCAAGATTTGTGTCTTCCTGAAGGACTGTGGTTTTCAACATTACTAATGCCATTACCCTTTCATACAGTTGCTCATGTAGTCTTGACCCCCAACCAAAAATTATTTTGTTGCTACTTCACAACGTAACTTTGCTACAGTAATAAATTGGGCCACAGCTATGAAAAGGTTGTTTGGCCCCCTAAGAGGTCATGACCCACAGGTTGAGGACCACTGCTCTAACTAAGAGGAGTTTCTCTTAAAGTCTACTTCAGCATATTGTTAGAAACACAAGTACTGTTGTTATTGTTGTTGGGTACTGTTGAGAGGGTTTTGCTCATAGCCACTCTATGCACAATGCAATGAAACGCTGCCCCTCCTCTGCAATACTCACAGTGCTTTATTTGCTGGTGCTCATTATTGCAGCCACTGTGCATATCCATCTTATTCGGGCTGGCTCTCGTTTGCTGCCCTTTTACTGTACCATGAACCCTTCATACAGTTTCTCATGTAGTGGTGACCCACAAATGTAAAATTATTTTCATTGCTCCTTCATAACTGTAATTTTGCTACTGTTATGAATTGGGTCATGCCTATGTGAGGGTCACTTGACCCCACCAAAGAATTTACAACTAACAAGGTGAGAACCGCTGATCTAAACTAAGAGGAGTTTCTCTCAAGGTCTAGTTCAGTATATTGTTAGATGCATGAGTCCCCTTATTGTTGTTCGGGGAATTGAGTGGGTTTTAGCTCATGCACAATATAATGAAACCCTGGCTAGTCTTGCGCCATTCTCACAGTGGTCCTTGCTTGTGTTCACTGTTGCATCCACATTGCTAATCCATCTTGCTGGGGACTGCCTCTCTTTTGCTGCCCTTCTCCTGCACCACGTTTTGTGTCTTTCTCTGGGGCAGAGGTTATCAACCTTCCTAATGTCAGAGCCCTTTAATACCATTCCTCATGTAGTGGTGACCCCAATCATAAAAGTAATTTCATTGCTACTTTATAAATCTTATTTTGCTCTTGTCATGAATGGGCCACACCTGTGAGTGTTGTTCAACCTCCAAAATGGTTGTGACAGAGTTTGAAAATTGCTGCTCTAAAAGAAGAAGTGTTTCTATTAAGATGTAGTTCAGCACATTTTGAGAAGCACACATCCAGTTATTATTTTTAGGTGCCTTGGAGCGGGTTTTGTTTCACAGCAAACCTGTGCACAATATAATGAAACACTGGTCAGGCCTGTGCCATACTCACAGTGGTTCTTTGCTTACGATCATTGGTACAGCCATTGTGCAAATCAATCTTGTTGGGGCTTCCTCTCTTTGGCTGCCCGTCTACTGTACTTGTGTCTTCGCCTAGGACAGTGGTTCTCAACCTATTTCTATGACCCTTCCATATAGTTCCCAATGTGTAGTGGTGGTCCACAAATCATAATTTTTTTCTACTGCTATTTCATAATTATAATTTTGCTACTGTTATGAATCCGTCCACCACTGTGAAAGGGTCGATCGACCAACCGAAGTGATCACGACCCACAACTTGATAACTATTTCTCTAAACTATGAGCAGTTTCTCCTATGGTCTAGTTGAGCATATTGCTAGATGCACGAGTCCTGCTCTTATTGTTGTTAGGGGCTGTCGAGTGGTTTGGCTCATAGCAACTCTATGCACAATATCATGAAACACTGTCCTGTCCTCTGCCATTCTCACAGTTTTCATTTGCTTTCACTCATTGTTGCAGTCACTGTGCTAATCCATTTTTTGGGGACTGACTCTCATTTGCTGACCTTCTACTCTACCAAGGTTTCTTTCTTCCTCTAGAGCAGTGGTTCTCATCCTTCCGAATGCCACGACCTTTTCAGACTGTTCCTCATGTATTTGTGACTCCCCAGTGATAAAATTATTTTCATTGCTTCTTCATAACTTTAATTTTGCTACAGTTTTTTACTTGGCCACCCCTGTGAAAAGGTTGTGTCCCCAAAGGGGTCGTGACCCACAGGTTCAGAACAACTGCTCTAAACTAAGTGGAATTTTCTTAAGCTTTAGTTAGGCACATTGTTAGATGCACAAGGCCTGTTGTTATTATTTTTAGGTGCCCTGGAGTGGTTTTTGGTTCATAGCAACCCTGTGAACAATATGATGAAATGCTGTCCAGGCTTTGGACAGCCTCGCAGTGGAACTTAGCTTGCGCTCATTGTTGCAGCCACTGTGCTAATCAATTTTCTGGGCTTACTCTCTTTTGCTGCCTTTCTACTGTACTTGTGTCTTCCTCTAGAACAGTGGTTCTAAACCTTCCTATTTCCACGATCCTTCCGTACACTTCCCAATGTGTAGTGGTGGTCCCCAAATCATAATTTTTTCTATTGCTATTTCATAACTGTAGTTTTCTATTGTTATGAACCCGGCCACCGTTATGAAAGCGTCTTTCGACCAACCTTGGTGGTCAGGACTCAGAGGTTGTGCACCACTGCTCTAAACTAAGAGTACTTTATCTCATGGTCTAGTTCAGCATATTGTTAGATGCACAACTCCTGTTCTTATTGTTGTTAGGGGCTGTCGAGTGGGTTTGGCTCACAGCAACTCTATGCACAATAATATGAAACACTGTCCCATCCTATGCCATCCTCGCAGTTTTCATTTGCCATCGCTCATTTTTCCAGTCAATGTTCTAATCTACCTTTTAGGGGACTGCCTCTTGTTTGCTGCCCTTTTACTCTACAAAGATTTCTTTCTTCCTTTAGAGCAGTGGTTCTCAACCTTTCGAATGCCACGACCTTTTTAGACTGTACTTCAGGTATTGGTGATCCCCCAGTAATAAAATCATTTTCATTGCTACTTCATTACTTTAATTTTGCTACAGTTTTGAACTGGGCCACGCCTGTGACAAGGTCATTTGTCCCCCAAAGGGGTTGCAAACCACAGGTTTAGAACTGCTGCTCTAAGTTAAGTGGAGTTTTCTTACGATATAGGTAGCCACAGTGGTCGACGCACAAGTCCTGTTGTTAATTTTAGGTGCCAAGGAGTGGGTTTCGGTTCATCGCAACCCTGTGCACAATATAATGAAACGTTGCTTTGGCTTGTGCCATCGTCACAGTAGTTCTTTGCTTCTGCTCATTGTTGCTGTAACTCTGCTAATCAATCTTGTAGGGGCTTCCTCGCTTGCTGCCCTTCTACTGTACTTGTTTCTTCTTCTAGGACAGTGGTTCTCAACCTTCCTCTTTCCACCACCATTCCATAAACTTCCCAATGTGTAATGGTGGTCCCCAAATCATAAAATATTTTCTATTGCTACTTCATAACTGTGATTTTGTAATTGGTATGAATTTGGACACCGCTGAAAATGGGTCATTCAACCAACAAAGTGGTCATGACTCAGGTTGAGAACTGCCGCTCTAAACGAAGAGTAGTTTATCATGTGGTGTAGTTCAGCACATTGTAAGATGCACGAGTCATGTTCTGATTGTTGTTAGTGGCTGTCGAGTAGGTTTGGCTGAATGCAACTGTATGCACAATATCATGAAACGCTGTCCCATCCTCACACTTTTCTTTTGCTTTTGCTCATTGTTGCACTCACTGTGCTGACCCATCTTTTCGTGGACTCCCTGTCATTTGCTGACCTTCTATTCTACCAAGATTTCTTTCTTCCATTAGAGCAGTGGTTCTCAACCTCCTGAATGCCATGACGTTTTCAGACTGTTCCTCATGTACTGCCGACCCCGGTCATAAATTTATTTTCATTGCAACTTCATAATAGTAATTGTGTTACAGTTTTGAACTTGGCCACCCTTGTGAAAAGGCCATTTGTCCACCCCAAAATGGTCACGACCCACAGGTTCAGAACTGCTGCTGTAAACTAAGTGAAGTTTTGCTTAAGATAGAATTAGACACATTGTTAGATGCACAAATACTGTTGTTATTATTTTATGTGTCCTGGATTGGGTTTCTGTCCATAGCAACCCTGTGAACAATATAATGAAACGTTGCCCCGGCTTCTGACATCCTTGAAATGGTTCTTTGCGTATGCTCAATGTTGCAGCCACTGTGCTAATAAATCTTGCAGGGGCTTGCTCTTTTTTGCTGCCCTTTTACTGTACTCGTGTCTTACTCTAGAACAGTGGTTCTCAACCTTCCTCTTTCCACAACCCTTCCATACCCTTCAAAATGTGCAGTGCTGGTCCCCCAAACATAATTTTTTCTATTGATATTTCAAAATTGTAAATTTGCCACTGTTATGAATCAGGCCATCTCTTTGAAAGGGTTGTTCGAACAAACAAAGTGGTCTAGACACACAGGTTGAGAACTGTTGATCAAAAAAGGTGTAGTTTCTCCTATGATCTAGTCCAGCATTTTGTGAAACGCACAAGACCTGTTCTTATTGTTGTTAGGGGCTGTCAAGTGGGGTTGGCTCAAAGCAACTCTATGCACAATATCATGAAATGCTGTCCTGTCCTCACTATTTTCTTTTGCTTTCACTCATTTTTGCAATCACTGTGCTGATCCATCTTTTTGGGAACTGCCTCTCATTTGCTGACTTTCTACTCTACTGAGATTTCATTCTTCCTCTAGTGCATTGCTTCTCAACCTTCTGAATGCCACGACCTTTTCAGACTGTTCCTCGTGTATTGGTGAACCCCCAGTCATAAAATTATTTTCATTGCTACTTCGTAACTAATTTTGCTATAGTTTTGAATTTGGCCACCCCTGTGAAAAGATCATTTGCCCCCCCCCCCAATGGGCCGCGACATAGAGTTTTATAACGGCTGCTCTAAATTAAGTGCAGTATTTCTTAAGTTATAGTTAAGCACATTTTTAGATACACAAGTCCTGTTATAATTTTTAGGTGTCCTGGCATGGGTTTTGGTTCATATAACTCTGTGCACGATATAATGAAACACTGCCTGGGTTTGTGCCATACTCACAGTCGTTTTTGGCTTGTGCTCATTGGTACAGCCACTGTGCAAATCAATCTTGTTTGGGCTTCCTCTCTTTTGCTGCCCTTCTACTGTACTTGTGACTTCCTATAGGACAGTGATTTTCAACCTTCCTATTTCCATGATGCTTCCATAAACTTCCCAATATATAGTGGCGGTCCCCAAATCATAAATATTTTTCTATTGCTATTTCATAACTGTAAGTTTGCTACTGTTATGAATCCGGTCACCCCTGTGAAAGGGTCAATCGACCACCCGAAGTGGTCATGACACACAGCTTGAGAACCGCTGTTTTAAACTAAGAGTTGTTTCTCCTATGGTCTAGTTCAGCATATTGTGACACACAAGAGTCCTGTTCCTTTTGCTGTTAGGGGCTGTTGAGTAGGGTTGGCTTATAGAAACTCTATGTGCAATATCATGAAACACTGTCCTCTCCTCTGCCATCCTCACAGTTTTCTTTTGCTTTCGCTCATTGTTGAAGTCACTGTGCTAATCCATCTTCTTGGGGACTGCCTCTTGTTTTAGGATCTTCTACTCTACCAAGGTCTCTTTCTTTCTCTAGAGAAGTGGTTCTCAACCTTCCGAATGACATGAACTTTTCAGACTGTTCCTCATGTATTGGTGAGCACCCAGTCATAAATTTTTTTTCATTGCTACTTCATATCTGTAATTTTGCTACAGGTATGTACTGGGCCACCCCTGTGAAAAGGTCATTTTTACCTCCAAAATTGTCGCAAGCCACAAGTTCAGAACTACCGCACTAAACTAAGTGTAGTTTTTCTTATGATATATTTAGGCACGTTGCTAGATGCACAAGTCCTGTTATTATTTTTAGGTGACCTGGATTGGGTTTTGGTTCATAACAACCCTGTGCACAATGTAATGAAATGTTTCCCCTGCTTCTGACATCCTAGCAATGGTTCTTTGCTTATGTTCATTGTTACCCCCACTGTGGTAATCAATCTTGTGGGGACTTGCTCTCTTTTGCTGCCCTTTTACTTTACCTGTCTTCCTCTAGGATAGTGGTTCTTAACCTTCCTATTTCCACAACCCTTCCATACACTTCCCAATGAGAAGTGGTGGTCCCCCAAACATAAAAATTTCTCAATTTCTATTTCATAACTGTAATTTTGTTACTGCTATGAATCCGGCCACCCCTGTAAATGGGTTGTTCGAGCAAACAAAGTGATCTAGACTCACAGGTGGCAACCACTGCTCTAAAATAAGAGTAGTTTCTCCTATGGTCTAGTTCAGCATATTGCGAAATGCAAGAGCCGTTCTTATTGTTGTTTGGGGCTGTCGAGTGGGGTTGGCTCTAAGCAACTCTATGCAAAATATGATGAAACTTTGTCCCATCCTCTGCCATCCTCACCGTTTTCGTTTGCTTTCTCTCATTGTTGCAGTCGCTGTGCTAATCCATAGTCTTGGGTCCTGCCTCTCATTTGCTGATCTTCTACTCTACTGAGATATCATTCTTCCTCTAATGCAGTGCTTCTCAACCTTCTGAATGTCACGACCTTTTCAGACTCTTCCTCATGTATTGGTGAACCCCCAGTCATAAAATTATTTTCATTGCTATTTCATAACTGTAATTTGCTACAGTTCTGTACTGGACCAACACTGTGAAAATGTCGGTTTTTTACCCAAAAAGTGCCACGAGGCACAGGTTCAGAACTGTTGCTCTAAAGTAAGTGGAGTTTTTCTTAAGATATACTGAGGCACGTTCCTAGATGCACAAGTCTTGTTGATATTATTTTAGGTGACCTGGACTGGGTTTCGGTTCATAGCAATCCTGTGCACAATATAATGAAACGCTGTCCTGACTTGTGCCATCCTCACAGTGGTTCTTTGCTTGTGCTCATTGTTGCAGCCATTGTGCTAATCAATCTGTTGGGGCTTCCTCTCTTTTGCTGCCCATCTACTGTACTTGTGTCTTCCTCTAGAACAGTAGTTCTCAACCTTCCGTTTTCACAACCCTTCCATACACTTCTGAATGTGTAGTGGTCATCACCAAATAATCAATTTTTCTATTGCTATTTCATAACTGCATTTTTGCCACTGTTATGAATTCATACTCCCCTCTGTAAGGGTCGTTCGACTAACCAAAGTGGTCATGACTCACAGGTTAAGAACTGCTGCTCTAAACTAAGTGGAGTTTTTCTTAAGATATAGTAAGGCACATAGTTAGACGCACAAGTCCTGTTGCTATTGTTTTTTAGGTGACCTGGAGTGGGTTTGAGTGAATAGGACCACTGTGCACAATATAATGAAACGCTGCCCTGGCTTGTGCCATCCTCACAGTGGTTCCTTGCTTGTGCCATAGTTGAAGCCACTGTGCTAATCAATCTTGTATGGGCTTCCTCTGTTTTAATGCCCTTCTACTGTACTTGTGTCTTCCTCTAGGACAGTGGTTCTTAACCTTTCTATTTCTACGACCCTTGCATATACTTCCCAATGGGTAGTGGTGGTTCCCAAATCATAAGTGTTTTTCTATTGCTATTTCATACCTGTAACTTTGCTACTGTTATAAATCCGTCCACCCCTGTGAAAGGGTCATTCGACCAAACCAAATTGGTGAGGACTCACAGGTTGAGAACTGCTGCTCTAAACTAAGAGTAGTTTCCCTATGGTCTAGTTCAGCATATTATTAGATGCAGGAGTCCTGTTCTTATTGTTGTTAGGGGCTGTCGAGTGGGTTTGGCTCATAGGAACTCTATGCACAATATCATGAAATGCTGTCCCGTCCTCTGCCATGCTCACAGTTTTCATTTGCTTTCATTCATTGTTGCAGTCACTGTGCTAATCCACCTTTTCCGGCACTGCCTCCTGTTTGTTAACCTTCTACTCTACCACATTTCTTTCTTCTCCTAGAGCAGCAGTTCTCAACCTTCTGAATGCAATGGTTTTTTTCAGAGTGTTCCGCATGTATTGGTGAACCCCAAGTCAGAAAATTATTTTCACTGCTCTATAGAATGTAATTTTGCTACAGTTTTGGACTGAGCCATGCCTGTGAAAAGATCGTTTGTCCCTCCAAATGGTCACACCCCACACGTTCAGAACTGCTGCTCTAAACTAAGTGGAGTTCTTCTTAAGATATACTTAGGCACATTGTTAGATGTACAAGTCCTGTTGTTATTATTTTAGGTACCCTGGAGTGAGTTTCGGTTCATAGGAACCCTGTGCACAATATAATGAAAGTCTGCCCAGGCCTGTGCCATCCTCACAGTGGTTTTTTATTTGCGCTCATTGTTGCAGCCACTGTGCTAATCAATCTTGTAGGGTCTTCCTCTCTTTTGCTGCCCTTCTACTGCACTTGTGTCTTCCTCTAGGACAATGGTTTTCAACCTTCCTAATTCCATGACACTTCCATATACTTCGAAATGTATAGTGGTGGTCCCCAAATCATCAATTTTTTTCTATTGTTATTTCATAACTGTAAGTGTTCTACTGTTATGAATCCGGCCACCCCTGTGAAAGGGTCATTTGAACAACCAAAGAGGTTACAACTCACAGGTTGAGAAACGCTATTCTAAACTAAGTGTTGTTTCTCCTATGGTCTAGTTCAGCATATTGTGAGACACAAGAGTCCTGTTCTTATTGTTGTTAGGGGCTGTCGAGTGGGTTTGACTCATATCAACTCTATGCGCGATATCATGAAATGCTGTCCCGTCCTCTGTCATGTTCACAGTTTTCATTTGCTTTCGCGCATTGTTGCAGTCACTGTGCTAATCCATCTTCTTGGGGATTGCCTCTCGTTTGCTGACCTTCTAATCTACCAAGCTTTCTTTCTTCCTCTAGAGAAGTGGTTCTCAAACTTCTGAAAGCAACGACTTTTTCCGACTGCTCTCATGTATTGGTGACGTCCTAGTTTAAAATTCTTTTCATTGCTACTTCATAAGTGTAATTTTGCTACAGTTTTGAACTGGGCCAGCACTGCGAAAAGGTCATTTGCCCCCATAGCAGTCGTGACCCACAGGTTTAGAACTGCTGCTCTAAACTAAGTGGAGTATTTCATAAGGTATATTTAGGAACATTGTTAGATGCACAAGTCCTGTTGTTATCATTTTTAGGTCCCCAGAAGTGGATGTCGGTTTATAGCAGCTCCGTGCACATTATATTGAAAACTGCCCAGGCTTGTTCCATCCTCGCAGTGGTTCTTTGTTTGCACTCATTGTTGCTACCACTGTGTTAATCACTCTTGCAGAGGCTTCCTCTCTTTTGCTGCCCTTCTACTGTATTGTGTTTTCCACTAGGACAGTAGTTCTCAACATTCCTATTTCCAGCACCCTTCTATTTACTTTCCAATGTGTAGTGGCGGTCCCCAAATCATAAAATATTTTCTATTGCTATTTCATAGCTGTAATTTTGCTATTGTTATGGATCAGGCCACCCTTGTCAAAGGACCATTTGATCAACCAAATTGGTCATGACTCTCATGTTGAGAACAGCTGCTCTAAACTATGTGTAGTTTCTCCAATGATCTAGTTCAGCATATTGTTAGACATGAGTACTATTGTTGTTAGAGGCTGTCAACTGGATTTGGACATAGCAACTCTATGCACAATATCATGAAATGCTGTTCCATCCTATGCCATCCTCACAGTTTTCTTCTGCTTTCGCTCATTAATTCATTCACTGTGCTAATCCATCCTTTTGTAGACAGCCTTATGTTTGCTGACCTTCTACTCTACCATGACTTCTTTCTTTCTCTAGAGCAGTAGTTCTCAACCTCCTGAATGCTATGATCTTTTCAGACTATTCCTCCTGTATTGCTGACCCCCCAGTCGTAAAATTATTTTCATTGCAACTTTGTAACAGTAATTGTGCTATAGTTTTGAACTGGGTCACCCCTGTGAAAAGGTCGTTTTACCCCCCAAGGGGTCGTGACCCACAGGTTCAGAACTGCTGCTCTAAACTAAGTTGAGATTTTCTTAAGATATAGTTAGGCACATTGTTAGATGCACAAGTCCTTTTGTTATTATTTTCAGGTGCCTTGGAGTGGGTTTCGGTCCATAGCAACCCTTTACACAATATAAAGAAATGCTGCCCAGGCTTGTGCCATCCTCTCAGTGGTTGTTTGCTTGCGCTCATTGTTGCAGCCACTGTGCAAATCAATCTTTTTGGGAATTCCTCTTTTGCTGCCTTTCTACTGCACTAGTTTCTTCCACTAGGACAGTGGTTCTCAACCTTCCGATTTCCAACACCATTCCATATACTTCCTAATGTGTACTGGTCGTCCCCAAATCTTTAAATTTTTTTCTATTGCTACTTCATAACTGTAAATTTGTAATTTTTATGAATCTGGACACCACTGTGAATGGGTCGTTTGGCCAATGAAGTGGTCACGACACCCAGGTTGAGAACCGCTGCTCTAAACTAAGAGTAGTTTACCTATGGTCTAGTTCCGCATATTGTTATACACACCAGTCCTGTTCTTATTGTTGTTAGGGGGCTGTTGAGTGGGTTTGGCTGAGAGCAACTCTATGTACAATATCATGAAACGCTGTCCCGTCCTCTGCCATCCTCACAATTTTCTTTTGCTTTTGCTCACTGTTGCACTCACTGTGCTAATCCATGTTTTGGGGGACTACCTGTCACTTGCTGACCTTATGGTGCACCAAGATTTCTTTCTTCCTCTAGAGCAGTGGTTCTCAACTTCCTGAATTCCACGACCTTTTCAGATTGTTCTTCATGTATTGCTGACCCCCAGTCCTAAAATTATTTTCATTGCAACTTCATAACTCTAATTTTGCTACAGTTTTGAACTCGGCCACCCTTGTGAAAATGTCCTTTGTCCCCACAAAGTGGTCGCGACCCACTGTTTCAGAACTACTACTCTAAACTAAGTGGAATTTTTCTTAAGATATAGTTAGGCACATTGTTAGATGCAGACGTCCTATTGTTATTATTTTTAGGTGCCCTGGAGTGGGTTTTGGGCCATAGCAACTCTGTGAACAATATAATGAACCGTTGCCCTGGCTTGTGTCATCCTTTCAGTGGTTCCTTGATTGCGCTCATTGTTGCAGCCACTGTGCTAATCAATGTTGTAGGGGCTTGCTCTCTTTTGCTGCCCTTTTACTATACTTATGTCGTCCTCTAGGATACTGGTTCTCAACTTTGCTATTTCCATGACCCTTCCATACACTTCCCAATGTATAGTGGTGGTCCCCAAAACATAAAATTTTTTCTATTGCTATTTCATAACTGTGAGTTTGCTACTGTTATGAATCCGGCCACCCCTGTGAAAGGGTCATTTGAAAAAACAAAGTGGTCTAGATTCACAGGTTGAGAACTGCTGCTCTAAACTAAGATTGGTTTCTCCTATGGTCTAGTTAAGCATATTGTGAGATGCACGAGTCCTGTTCTTATTGTTGTTAGGGGCTGTCGAATGGGTTGGCTCATAGCAACTTTATTCACCATATCATGGAACGCTGTCAAGTCCTCTCCATTCTCACACTTTTCTTTTGCTTTCGCTCATTGTTGCACTCACTGTGCTATTCTATCTTCAGGGACTTCCTCTCATTTGGTGACCTTCTCCTCTACTGAGATTTCTTTCTTCCTCTAGAGCAGTGGTTCTCAATCTTCTGAATGCCATGACCTTTTCAGAGAGTTCCTCATGTATTTTTGACCCCTAAGTAATAAAATTATTTTCACTGTTACTTCCTAAGTGCAATTTTGCTACAGTTTTGAATTGGGCCACTACTGTGAAAGATCGTTTATCCCCCCAAAAGGGTCCGTGACCCACAGGTTTAGAACTTCTGCTCTAAACTATGTGGAGTTTTCCTTAAGAGATAGTTAGGCACATTTTTAGATGCACAAGTCCTGTTGTTATTATTTTTAGGTGCCCTGGAGTGGGTTTCAGTCCATAGTAACCCTGTGGGAAATATAATGAAACACTGCTCAGGCTTGTCCCATCCTCGCAGTGGTTGTTTGCTCATGCTCATTGTTGCAGTCACTGTGCAAATCAATCTTGTTGGGGCTTCCTCTCTTTTGCTGCCCTTGTACTTTACTTGTGGTTTCCACTAGGATAGTGGTACCCAACCTTCCTATTTCCACAACCCTTCCCTACATTCCCCAATGTGTAGTGGTGGTCCCCAAAATATAACTTTTTTCCATTACTATTTCCTAACTGTATGTTTGCTACTGTTATGAATCCGGCCACCCTTGTGAAAGGGTCATTCGACCAAACAAAGTTATCTAGACTCACAGGTTGAGAACCGCTACTCTAAACTAAGAGTAGTTTCTCCTATGGTCTAGTTCAGCATATTGTGAGACGCATGTGTCCTGTTCTTATTTTTGTTAGGGTCTGTCAAGTGGGGTTGGCTCATAGAAACTCTATGCACAAGATCATGAAACACTGTCCTGTCCTCTGCCATCCTCAGTTTTCTTTTGCTTTCACTCATTATTGCAGTCACTGTGTTAATAATCCATCTTCAGGGGACTGCCTCTCATTTGGTGACCTTCTGCCCTACTGAGATTTCTTTCTTCCTCTAGAGCAGTGGTTTTCAACCTTCTGAATGCCACGACCTTTTCTGACTGTTTCTCATGTATTGCTGACCCTCAAGTCATAAAATTATTTTCTTTGCTACTTCACAACTGTAATTTTGCTACAGTTTTGAACTAGGTCACCCCTTTGAAAAGGTCGTTTGACACCCACCCCCCCAAGGGGTTACTGCCCATAGGTTCAGAATTGCTGTTCTAAACTAAGTGGCGGTTGTCTTAAATATAAATAGGCACATTTTTAGATGCATAAGTCATTTTTAAAATTATTTTTAGGTGCCCTGGAGTGGTTTCTGTTGATCACAACCCTGTGCACAATATACTGAAGTGCTGTCCAGGCTTGTGCATTCCTCGCTGTGCTTCTTTGCTTGCGCTCATTGTTACCTCTACTGTGCTAATCCATCTTATTGGGGATTGCTTCTCATTTGCTGCCCTTCTACTCTACCAAGATTTCTGTTCCACTAGGGCAGTGGTTCTCAACCTTCCTAATATCACACCAGTCTCATACAATTCCTAATGTAGTCGTGAATGTCGAACTATAAATTTTTTCTTTGCTATTTCATAACTGTAATTTTTCTACTGTTATGCATTTGGCCAAGACTGTGAAAGGGTCATTCACCCCACGCACCGCCTCCCACCCAAAGGGTTTCGTCCCATTGTTTAAGAACCACTGCTCTAAACTAAGAGGTGTTTCTCTTAAGGTCTCTGTCAGTATATTGTTAAAATCACAAATCCCTTGTTATTTTTGTTAGGTGCCCTCGAGTGGGTTTAGGCTCATAGAAACTCTATGCTCAATATAAGGAAACGCTGTCCCCCTTATGCCATCTTCACAGTGGTTCTTTGCTTGCACTCATTGTTGCAGCCACTGTGCTAAACCATCTTTCTGGGGGCTGCCTCTCGTTTGTTGCCCTTCTCCTGTACCAAGATTTGTGTCTTTCTCTAGGGAAGTGGTTCTCAAATTTTCTAATGCTATGATCTTTTAATACCTTTCCTCGTGTAGTCGTGAATGCCCAGTCATAAAATTATTTTCATTGCTACTTCATAAACCTAATTTTGCTACAGTTATGAATGGGCCATCCCTGTGAAATTGTTGTTCGACCTCCAAAAGTTTGTGACTCAGAGTTTGAGAACCGCTGCTCTAAACAAAGAGGTGTTTCTAGTAAGATGTAGTTCAGCACATTTTGTAAAGTACAACCTGTTGTTGTTAGATACCGTGGAGTGGTTTTTACGCATACCAAACCTATGCACAATATATTGGAACGCTGCTTCATTCTTACCACCCTACTGTGGTTTTTTGCTTGCTCTCATTGTTGCAACCACTGTGCTAATCATTCTTGTCAGGGCTGCCTCCCTTATGCTGCCCTTCAACTGTACGTGTGTCTTCCTCTAGGTGAGTGGTTCTCAACCTTCTTATTTCCATGTCCTTTTCATAGAGTTCCCAATATAATCATGGTCCCCTCATTATAAAATTATTTCCATTGCTATTTCATAACTGTGATGTTGCTACTGTTATGAAATGGGCTATTCCTGTGAAAAGGTCATTCGACCACCCTAAGTGGTCACAACTCACGTGTTGAGAACCGCTGCTCTAAACTAAGGAGGTTCTCTTAAGGTCTAGTTCAACATATTGTTAGATTCACGAGACCGGTTGTTATTGTTGCTAGGGGTCATCGAGTGTGTTTGGCTCACAACAATTCTATACACAATATAATGAAACGATGCCCCGTCCACTGCCATCCTCATAGTGGTACCTTTGCTAGTGTTCAGTTTTGCAGGCGCTGTGCTAATCCAATTTTGAGGGGCTGCCTCTCGTTTGCTGCCCTTCTACTCTACCCAGGTTTCTGTCTTCCTCTAGGACAGTGGTTCTCAACCTTGGTAATGCCACGACCCTTTCATAACTTTTCTCAGGAATGCTGACTGCCAAATCATAAAATTATTTCATTACTACTTCATTACTCTAATTTTTCTACTGTAATGAATGGTCCACCGCTGTCAAAAGGTCGTTTGTCTCCTGAAAGGGGTCACGATCCACAGGTTGAGAAGCGCTGTTCTAAACTAAGAGGAGTTGCTTTAAGGTGGTCTACTTAATAACAATGTCAGAAGCACAAGTCCTGTTGTTTTTTTCTTAGGTGCTATTGCGTGAGTTTGACTCATAGCAACTCTATGCAAAATATAATGAAATATGTCCCTTCCTCTGCCATCCTGACAGTGGATCTTTGGTTTCTCCTTACTGTTGCAGCCACTGTGCTATTCCATCTTGTTGGGAGCTGTGTCTCATTTGCTGTCCTTCTACTCTACCAAGATTTCTGTCTTCCTCTACTGGAGTGGTTATCAAACTTCCTAATATCATGCCTCTATAATGCAATTCATAATGTCGTCGTGAATATAGAACAATGAAATTATTTTTGTTGTTATTTCATAGCTGTAATTTTGCTACTGGTATGAATCGGGTCACACCTGTGAAAGGTTCATTCACCCCTACCACGAAAGCGGTCACTATCCACTGGTTGAGAACCGCTACTCTAAACTAAGAGTATTTTCTCTTAAGGTCTTCTTCCGCATATTGTTAGAAGCACAAATCCTGTTGTTATTGTTTTTAGGTGCCATCATGTGGGTGTTGGCTCATAGCAACTCTATTCACAATATAATGAAACGCTGTGCCGTCCTCTACCATCCTCTCAGTGGTTCTTGGCTTGCGCTAATGGTTGCACCCACTGTGATAATACATATTTCTGGGGGCTGCCTCCCTTTTGCTCCCCTTCTACTCTACCAACATTTTGGCCTTACTTTAGGACGGTGGTTCTCAACCTTCCTAATGCCACAACCCTTTAATACCATTCCTCATATAGTGGTGACCACCCAATCATAAAATTATTGTCATTGCTACTTCATAAATCTAATTTTGCTACTTTTATGAATGCGCCACCCCTTTGAAAGTGCCTTTCGACCCACAACAAGGTTCATAACCCAGAGTTTGAGAACCGCTGTTCTAAATGAAGATTTGTTTCTTTTTTTAATTTTATTTTTTAATAAATCTTTTTATTGGGGTTCATACAACTTTCATCACAATCCATACATACGCCAATTGAGCAAAGCACCCTTATACATTTGTTGCCCTCGTCATGCTTAAAGTTTGCCTTCCACTTGTGTTCCTGGAATCAGCTCAGTTTCCTTTTTATCCCGCTCCCCCCCTTCCCCCTGCTCCCTTAATAGTTTATAAATAATTATTTTATCCTATCTTACATTGTCCGGCGTCTCCCATCACCCACCTCCCCATTGCCCATCTCCCAGAAAGAAGGTTACACATAGATCTCCAAGATCGGTTCTCCCTTTATGCACGTCCCTCCCTCCTGATGTCGCCACTCCCACCGTTGGTCTGTCCTAGATTCCCTGTGTTTCCAGATCCCTACTGCACCGCTGTACATCCTCTGGTATAATCAGGTCCGCAAGGTAGAATTGAGGTCATGATAATTGGGAGGGGAGGAAGCGTTCAAGAACTAGAGGAAGGTTTTGAGTTTCATTGGTGCTACACTGAACCCTGAGTGACTCATCTCCTCCCTGCTACCCTTCTGCAGAGAAGATTTGTTTCTTGTAAGATGTGCTTCAGCACGTTTTAGGAAGCACAAGTCCTGTTTTTTTGTTGTTATTAGGTGGCATCGAGTGGTTTTCGACGCAAAGCAACTTTATGCACAATATAATGAAATGCTGACCCAATCTGTGCCATCCTCACAGTGGTTCTTTCTTTTGCCCATTGTTGTAGCCACTGTGCTAATCATTCTTTTAGGGGCTGTCTCTCTTTTGCTGCCCATCTACTGTACTTGTGTCTTCTTCTAGGACCGTGTTTCTCAACCTTCATATTTCCATGACCTTTCATACATTTCCTACTGTGTAGTGGTGGTCCCTCAATCAAAATTTTTTCCCTTGCTATTTCATAATAGTAATTTTGCTACTCTTATGGATCTGGACACCCCTGTGAAAGGGTTGTTCCACCAACCAAAATGGTCACGACTCACGCGTTGAGAACCACTCCTCTAAAGTAAGAGGAGTGACTCTTAAGGTCTAGTTCAGCATATTGTTAGATGCACGAGACCTGTTCTTATTTTTGTTAGTGGTTGTTGATTGGGTTTGGCTCATAACAACTCTATGCACATTATCATGTGCATCCTATGCATGCTATCCTCTCCTCTGCCATTCTCACAGTGGTTCTTTTGCTTGCGCTCATTGTTGCAGCCACGGTGCTAATACATCTTTTTGGGGACTGCCTCTTGTTTGCTGCCCTTCTACTCTACCAAGATTTCTGTTCGTCTAGGTCAGTGGTTCTCAATTTTCCTATTACCATGCCACTTTCATACAATTCCTAATGTAGTCATGATGTCGAAATATAATTTTTTCATTGCTATTTCATAACTGTAATTTTGCTACTGTTATGAATCTGTTCAACCCTGTGAAAGAGTCATTTACCCACACCCACCTACATCCCCGCCCACCTCCCACCAAAAGGGGTTTGCGACCCACTGGTTGAGAACCGCTGCTCTACACTAAGAGTGTTTTCACTTAAGGTCTTCTCCAGCATATGGTGAGAAACACAAATCCTGTTGTTAGTGTTGATACATGCCATCAAGTGGGTTCTGGCTCACAGCAACTCTATGCACAATATAATGAAGCACTGCCCCATCCTGTGCCAACAGCATAGTGGTTCTTGTCTTACGCTCATTGTTGCAGCCACTGTGCTAATTCATCTTTCTGGGGGCTGCCCCTCTCCTGTACCAACATTTCTGCCTTCCTCTAGTGAAGTGGTTCTCAAACTTCCTAATGCCACAGCCCTTTAATACCATTCCTCTTGTACTGGTGATTGCCCAATCATAAAATAATGTTCAATGCTGTTTCATAACTATAATTTTGCTGCTGTTATGAATCAGGTCACCTCTGTGAAAGGTAGTTCGAACCCCCCCCCCAAAGAGGTCGTGACCCATGGGTTGATAACCCCTGCTCTAAACTAATAGGGTTTTATCTTATTGTCTTCTTCAGAATATTGTCAGAAGCACAATTCTGTTGTTGATTTTTTAGGTGGTGTTGTGTCGATTTTGACTCATTGCAACTCTGTGTCCAATGTAATTTAAGGCTGCCCCCACCTCTGCCATCCTCAAAGTGTTTCATTTGATAGTGCTAATTGTTGCAGCCACCGTGCTAATCCATCTTGTTGGGTCTGCCTCTTTTTGCTGTCCTCCTAGTGTACGAAGATTTGTGACTCCCTCTAATACAGGGGTTCTCAACTTTTCTAATGCCCTGACCCTTCCATACAACTCCTCATGTACTGGTTACCCCCAGCCATAAAATTATTATCCTTGCTACTTCATGACTCTATTTTTGCTACTGTTATGAATCAGGCCACCCTTATGAAATGGTTATTCGATCCCCAAAGTGGTTACAACTGACAGGTTGAGAACCGATGCTCTAAACTAAGAGGAGTTTCACTTAAGGTATAGATCACTATATTGTTAGACTCACGAGTCCTATTCTCATTTTTGTTAGGGGCAGTCGCGTGGGTTTGGCTCACAGGAATTCTATGCATAATATAATGAAACACTGACCCGTCCTCTGCCATAATCACAGTGGTTCTTTTGCTTGAGCTCACAGTTGCAGCCATTGTGTTAATCCATCTTTTAAGAGGTGTCCTCCTTTGCTGCCCTTCTACTGTACCAAGATTTGTGTCTTCTTATTGTGCAGTGGTTCACACCCTTCCTAATGCCATGACCCTTTCATACAGTTCCTAATGTAGTGGTGAATCCCCAACCACAAAGTTATTTTTGATGCTAATACATAACTGTAATTATTCTATATTAATCAGGCCACCCCTGTGAAGGGGTCATTCAACCTTCTAAAGGGGTCGAGACCCACAGGTTGAGAACCTGTATCTAAACTGAGGATTTTCTCTTAAGATCTACTTCACCATATTTTTAGAAGCACAAGTCCTGTAATTATTGTTTTTAGGTGCCATCCAGTGGGTTTTGGATCAAAGCAACTCTATGCACAAAAAAATGAAACTCTGCCTGGTCCTGTGCCATTATCACAGTGGTTCTTTCTACTTCTTTTTGTTGGAGCCACTGTGATAACCATCTTTTGGGGAGCTGCCTCTCATTTGCTGCCCTTCTACTTTACCAAGATTTGTGTCTGCCTCTAGGGCAGTGGTCCGCAACAGTCCTTAGGCCATGACCATTCCTCATGTAGTGGTGACTACCAAATCATAAAATTATTTTCATTTCTACATAATACCTCTAATTTTGCTATTGTTACAGTGAGCCACCACTGTGAAAGGGTCTTTTGTCCCCCCCAAAGGACTTGTGGTCCACAGGTTGAGAACCACGGCTCTAAATTAATAGGAGTCTCTCTTAAAATCTACTTCAGCACATTGACAGAAGCACAAGTCCTGTTGTTTTTTGTTAGGTGCTGTCGGGTAGGTTTTACTCAGCAACTGTACGCACAATAGAATGAAATGCTGCCCCTTCATGTGCCATCCTGGCAGTGGTCCTTTTGCTAGCGCTCATTGTTGCAGGCACTATGATAATCCACCTTTTTGGGGACTGCCTCTCGTTTGCTGCCCTTCTACTCTACCAAGATTTCTGTCTTCCTCTAGGGCAGTGGTTCTCAACCTTGCTAATGCCACGACCCTTTCATACCATTCCTCATGTAGTGGTGATGCCCCAATCATAAAATTACCTTCATTGCTATTTAACAATTGTAATATTGTTACTGTTTTGAACTGGGCCACCATTGTGAAATGGTCATTCATCCCCCCAAGTGGTTGTGACCCACAGTTTTATACCTGCTGCCCTAAACTAAGAGGAGTTTTTATTAAAGATATAGTTCAGCACATTGTTGATGCTATTTTTAGGTGCCTTTGAATGAGTTTCTGTTCATATTAATACTGTGTACAATATAATGTAATGCTGCTCCGTCCTATAACAACCACTCGGTGGTTCTTGCTTGCGCTCATTGTTGCTGCCACTGGGCTAGTCCATCTTTCTGGGGGCTGCCTCTTTTTTGCTGACCTTCTACCGTACCAACATTTCTGCCTTCCACTAGGGCAGTGGTTCTCAACCTTCCTAATGCCACGACCCCTTCATACAGCTTCCTCATAAAATTATTTTTGTTGCTACTTCATAATGGTAATTTTGCTACCGTTATGAATCAGACAACCCCAATGAAAGGGTTGTTTGAACCCCCAAAGAGGTCACGACTCTCAGGTTAGGACACGCTGGTCTAAAGTAAGAGGAGTTTCTCTTAAGATCTAGTTCAATATATTGTTAGATGCACGAGTCCTCTTTTTATTATTGTTAGGGACCGCTGAGTGGGTTTGCGTCATAGCAATTCTATGCACAATGTCATGAAACCCTGTCATGTCCTCTGCCATCCTCACAATGGTTTTTTTCTCGCACTTGTTGTTGCAGCCACTGTGGTAATCCACCTTTTTGGGGACTGCCTCTCGTTTGTTACCCTTTACTCTACCAAGATTTCTGTATTCCTCTAGGGCAGTGGTTCTCACCCTTGCTAATGCCACGACCCTTTCATACCGTTCCTTATGTAGTGCTGACAGCCAAATCATAACATTATTTTCATTGCTACATCATAACTCTAATTTTTCTACTCTAATAAACAGGCTACTGCTGTCAATGGTTGTTTGTCTCCCAAAAGTGGTCGCAACACACGGATTGAGAACCGCTGCTCTAAACTAAGAGGAGTTTCTCTTAAGGTCTCGTTCAGCATATTGTTAGATGCACGAGTCATGTTGTTACTGTTGTTAGGGGCCGTCAAGTGGGTTTTGGTTCATAGCAACTCTATGCACAATATAATGAAACTCTGCCCCATTGGTGCCATCATGAAAGTGGATCTTTGGTTTCCCCTCACTGTTGCAGGCACAGTGCTGTTCCATCTTGTTGGGAGCTGCCTCTCATTTGCTGCCCTTCTACTCTACCAAGAATTGTGTCTTCCTCTGGTGCAGTAGTTCTCAACCTTCCTAATGCCATGCCTCTTTTATACAATTTGGAATGTAGTAGTGAATGTCCAAATATAAAATTATTTTTGTTGCTATTTCATAACTGTAATTTTGCTACTGGTGTGAATCAGACCTACCCTTTAAAAGGGTCATTTGCCCCCCCACACACCCTAAAAGGCCGGCAACCCAAATGCTGAGAACTGCTGCCCTAAACTAAGAGGAGTTTCTCTAAATGTCTTCTCTAGCACATTTTTTAGAGAAACAAATCCCGTTGTTATTTTTGTTATGTGCCGTCAAGTGGGTTTTAGTTCATAGCAACTATATGCAGATTATAATGAAATGCTGCCATGTCCCGTGCCGTCCTCACAGTGGTTATTGGCTTGCACTCATTGTTGTAGCCATGGTGCTAATCCATCTTTCTGGGGGCTGCCTCTTTTTGCTGGCCTTCTCCTGTACAAATACTTGCGTCTTCCTCTAGGGCAGTGGTTCTCAAACTTCCTCATGCCACAAGCCTTTAATACCGTTCCTTATGTAGTGGTGACCGCCAAATCATAAATTTATTTTCATTGCTACTTCAGAAATCTAATTTTGCTACTCTTAGGAATGAGCCGCCCCTGTGATAGTGCTGTTCGACCCACAAATGGGTTCATGACCCAGAGTTTGAGAACCACTGTTCTAAACGAAGATTTGTTCTTCTTAAGGTGTAGTTCAGCACACTTTCAGAAGCACAAGTCCTGTTTTTGTTGTTGTTAGGTGCTGTTGAGCGGTTGTTCACTCAAAGCAACTTTATGCACAAGATAATGAAATGCTGACCCCTCCTGTGCCATCCTCACAGTGGTTATTTCTGATGCTCATTGTTGCAGCCACTGTGCTAATCATTGTGAGGGCTGCCTCTCTTTTGCTGCCCTTCTACTGTACTGTGTCTTCCTTCAGGACAGTGGTCCTCAACCTTCCTATTTCCAAGACCCTTTCATATATTTCCTAATGTGCAGTGGTGGTCCCTCTATCTTAAAATTTTTTCCTTGCTACTTCATAACAGTTATTTTGTTACTCTTATGAAACCAGAGACTCCTGTGAAAGGGTCGTTTGACCAAGCAAAGTGGTCACAATTCACAGGTTGAGAACCGCTGCTCTAAAGTAAGAGGTGTGTCTCTTAAGATCTAGATCAGGATATTGTTAGATGTACCAGTCCTGTTCTTATTGTTGTCAGGGGCTGTTCATTAGGTTTGGCTCATAGCATCTCTATGCATGTTATCATGAGACGCTGTCCTGTCCTCTGCCATCCTCACAGTTGTTCTTTTACTTGGGGTCATTGTTGCAGCGGCTGTGTTTATCCATCCTTTTGGGGACCGCCTCTCGTTTGCTGCTCTTCTATGCTAAACCAAGATTTCTGTTCCTCTAGGGCAGTGGTTCTCAACCTTCCTAATATCACACCACATTCATGCAATTCCTAATGTAATCGTGAATGTTCAACTATAAACTTGTTTTCATTGCTATTTCATAACTGTAATTTTGCTACTGTTATGAATCGGGCCAACCCTGTGAAAGGGGCATTCACCCCCACCCCACCCCCGTTCCGCTTCCCCAACCGAAAGGGTTGCAACCCATTGGTTGAGAACCGCTGCTCTAATCTAAGAGGAGTTTCTCTTAAGGTTTTCTTCCACATATTGTTAGAATGACAAATCCCTTGTTATTGTTGTTAGGTGCCCTCGAGTGGGTTTTGGCTCATAGCAACTCTGTGCTCACTATAAGGAAACACTGCCTCCCCCTACCCCCCCACGGTATAATCCCCACAGTGCTATTTTGCTTGTGCTCGTTGTTGCAGCCACTGTGCTAATCCATCTTTCTGGAGGCTGTCTCTGTTTTGTTGCCCTTCTCCTGTACCATTGTTTGTGTCTTTCTCTAGGGAAATGGTTCTAAACCTTCCTAATGCAGCAACTTTCTAATACCGTTCCTCAGGTTGTGGTGAGCATCCAGTCATAAAATTATTTTTGTTACTATTTCATTAATTTAATTTTGCTACAGTTATGAACAGGCCACCCCTGTGAAAGTGTCTTTCAACCCCCAACTGGGTTCGTGACCCAGAGTTTGAGAACCGCTGCTCTAAAGGAAGAGGTGTTTCTATTAAGATGTCATTCAGCATATTTTGTAAAGCACAAGTCCTGTTGTTGGTGTTAGTTGCCTTCGAGTGGTTTTTTACTCATAGCAAACCTATGCACAATTTAATGAAACGCTGCCCCGTCCTGTGCCATCCTCACAGTGTTTTCTTGCTTGTCCTCATTGTTTCAACCACTGTACTAATCATTCTTGTCCGGCTGCTTCTCTCATGTTGCCCTTCTACTGTACTTGTGTCTTACTCTAGGAGAGTGTTTCTCAACCTTCCTATTTCCACGACCCTTTCACACATTTCCCAATATGTAGTTATGGTCCCCCAATCATAAATTTTTTCTTTGATATTGCATAACAGTAATTTTGCTACTCTTATGAATCCGGACACCCCTGTGAAAGGGTTTTTCCACCAACCAAAATGGTCACGACTCACGCGTTGAGAACAGCTGCTCTAAAGTGTAAGGTGTAGTTCAGCATATTGTTAGATGCACAAGTCCTGTTCTTATGGTTGTTAGGGGCTGTAGAGAGGGTTTGGCTCAAAAGTACTCTATGCACATTATCAAGAAATGCTGTCCTGTCTCCTGCCATCCCCACAGTGGTTCTTTTCCTTGTGCTTATTGTTACAGCCACTGTACTAATCCAACTTTTGGGGACTGCCTCGCGTTTGCTGCCTTCCTACTCGACCAAGATTTCTGTTCCTCTAGGGCAGTGGTTCTCAACCTTCCTAATACCACACCACTTTCATACAATTCCTAATGTACTCGTGAATGACCAACTATAAATTTGTTTTCATTGCTATTTCGTAACTGTAATTTTGCTACTCTTATGAATTTGGCCAACCCTGTGAAAGGGGCATTCGCTGTCCCTGCCCTCCACCGTGGTGAGTGCCCAGTCATAAAATTATTGTCGTTGCTACTACATAAGTCTAATGTTGCTACTCTTATGAATGTGTTGCCTCTGTGAAAGTGCCATTCAACCCCCAAATGGATTCATGACCCAGAGTTGTGCTCTAAACAAAGAGATGTTTCTATTAAGATGTAGTTCAGCACATTTTTTTAAAGCACAAGTCCTGTTGTTGTTTTTAGGGGCCGTCAAGTGCTTTTTTTCTTATTCATAGAAAACCTAAGCACAATATAATGAAACACTGCCCCATCCTGTGTCATCCTCATAGGGGTTCTTTGCTTGCCCTTATTTTGCAACCACTGTGCTAATCATTCTTGTTGGGGCTGCCTCTCTTATGTTATCCTTATACTGTACCTGTGTCTTCATCTAGGTGCATGGTTCTCAACCTTCCAATTGCCACGTCCATTTCATACAGGTGCAAATGTAGTGATGGTTCAACAATCACAAAATGATTTCCATTGCTAGTTCATAAGTGTGATTTTGCTACTGTTATGAATTGGGCCATTCCTGTGAAAGGGCCGTTCAAACCCCCAAAGTGGTCACGACTCACAGGTTGAGAACCACTGCCCTAAACAAAGAGGAGTTTCACCTAAGGTCTAGTTCAGCATATTCTTAGATGCATGAGTCCTGTTGTTATTGTTTTTAGGGGCCATCAAGTGGGTTTGACTCAAAGCAATGCCATGCACAATGATAAACTGAAATGATGTCCCATCCCCTGCCAACCTCACAGTGGTTCTCCGGTTAGTGCTCATTGTTTCAGCCACTTTGCTAATCCATCTTATAGGGGCCGCTTCTCTTTTTCTGCCCTTCTACTTTACAAAGGTTTCTGCCTTCCTCTAGGGTAGTGTTTGTCAACCTTCCTAATGCCACGACCCCTTCAAACAGTTCCTCATGTAGTTATTAAGTGCTACTTAATAACTCTAATTTTGCTATTGTTATGAATCAGGCCACCCCCATGAAAGGGTCGTTCAACCCCCTCAAAGAGGTCATGACTCACAGGTTGGGAACCCCTGCTCTAAAATAAGAAGTTTTCTCTTAAGTTCTAGTTCAGTATATTGGTAAATGCATGAGTCCTCTTGTTATTGTTAGGAGCTTTCGAGCGCGTTTTTGCTCATAGAAGTTCTATGCACAATATCATGAAATGCTGTCCTGTCCTCTGCCATCCTCACAGTGGTTCTTTTGCTAGTTCTCATTGTTGCAGCTACTGTGCTAATCTACCTTTTTTGGGGACCACCTCTTGTTTGCTGCCCTTCTACTCTACCAAGACTTCTGTCTTCCTCTAGGACAGTGGTTCTCAGCCTTGGTAATTCCACGACCCTTTCATACCATTCCTCATGTAGTGTTGACTGCCAAATCAAAAAATTATTTTCATTGCTACATCATAACTCTAATTTTTTCTACTTTAATGAACAGGCCACCACTGTGAAAGGGTTGTTTGTCTACCAAAAGAGGTTGCAACACAGAGGTTGAGAACCTCTGCTCTAAACTAAGAGGAGCTTCTCTTAAGGTCCTGTTCAGCACATTCTTAGATGCACGAGTCCTGCTGTTATTGTTGTTAGGGGCCGTCGAGTGGGTTTTGGCTAGTAGAAGTCTATGCACAATATAGTGAAACCGTGACCCATACTGTATCATCTTGACAGTGGATCTTTAGTTTGCCCTCACTTTTGCCACAATTGTGCTATCAGTCTTGGCAGCTGCCTCTCATTTGCTGCACTTCTACTCTACCAAGTTTGTATTTTCCTCTAGTGCAGTGGTTCTCAACTTTCCTATCACCATGCCTCTTTCATACAATTCCGAATGTAGTTGTGAATGTCCAACTATAAAATTATTTTTGTTGCTATTTCAAAACTGTAATTTTGTTACTGGTATAAATCGGGCCACCCCTGTGAAAGGGTTATTTGCTCCCCCCTTTCCCCCTATCCCAGAAAGGGTCACGACCACTGGCTGAGAACCGCTGCTCTAAACTAAGAGGAGTTTCTCTTAAGGTCTTCTTCAGCATATTATTAGAAAAACAAATCCTGCTGTTATTGTTTTTAGGTGTCATCGAGTGGGTTTTGGCTCATAGAAACTCTGTACGATATACTGAAACACTGCACCTTCATGTGCCATCCTCACAGTGGCTCTTTGCTTGCGCTCATTGTTGCTTCCACTGTGCTAATCCATCTTTCTGGAGGCTTCCTCTCTTTTGCTGACCTGCTACTGTACCAACATTTCTGCATTTCGCTAGTGCAGTGCTTCTCAAATTTCTTAATGCCACGACCCTTTAATACAATTCCCCATGTAGTGGTGATCCCCCAATCATAAAAGTATTTTCATTGCTCTTTCATAACTGTAATTTTGCTTCTGTTATGAATCAGGTCACCTCTGTGAAAGGTAGTTCACCGCCCAAAGAGGTTGCGACCCACAGTTTGAGAACCGCTGCTCTAAACTAATAGGATTTCTCTTATTATTATTTTTATTCTAGAAGTTTACTTTGATGTGTATCCTCCACATAAATGAATAATTGCATTTTACAGCACTCTTTAATTTCCCTGAAAATCACCTATTCGGTCGTTTAGTTTAGCCCAATTTCCTTCGGGGATCTAAGAGGGTCAGGATCTTCTTCTTCTTTTTTTATTTTAACTTTTTTTTGCGTGTGTGATTTGGGTGAAAGTTTATAAGGCAGGTTGGTTTTTCATACGAGTTTGTATATATTTTTGTTTCTTGACATTAATCACAATAGCCACAGTGTCACAGCACGCTTTCCACTTCTTCCCTGTGCTTGAATTTCCGTTTGTCCTTCTTTGTTATCCCTTCCTGGCTTCTGAAGTTTGTTGCTTGGGAAATGCTGCTCCTTTGATCTCCTAGAGTCAATTTTTTATGGGATGTGTACCGCCCTGTTGTTATTTTTTACCTTACCATCTGGGCTATTATTTTGATGGAAGTTGAGCCATAGAGGAAAGTTCAGTGCCAGGGTTGATGGGTGTCAAAAGATCATAGTTTCAGGAGTTGTGCTCTCTATCAGACCTATAAGGCTAGTCTGAGGATTTGAGTTTGGCTCCACATTTTGGTCCAATTCTATGCAGAATCGCGTAGTATGATCCTTTTCAGAGTGGTCAGTAGTGGTTGTCTCAGGATCATGGAGACTGGGGTTTATGTTGTCCAATAGTCTTTAGACTAGCAGTTGAATAGGTTTTTGATATTTTTGTGATTCTTTGTTTCTTATAGGGAGAGACCAATGGTGGCAGCTCAGATGGACACTCATGTAGCAGATCAGCAGATCTTTTTTTTTTTCTTGGCCATTGGTAACATTGAGTTAACTTTATTTGTTATTCATTTTCTTTTCTTTTTTTCCCCTTTCTTATTAAATCTTTTTATTGGGGCTCACACACCTCTTATCACAATCCATACGTACATCAATTGAGCAAAGCACCTTTACGCATTCGTTGCACTCGTCATTCTCAAAATTCACTTTCCACTTGGGTTCCTGGAATCAGCTCGTTTCCCTTTTTTCCCCTCCCTCTCCCTCCCCGCTCCCCACTTCCCCCTGGTCCCTTAATAGTTTACAAATAATTATTACATCTTATCTTACACTGCCCGGTGTCTCCCCTCACCCACCTCCAGATTGCCCATCTCCCAGAGTGGAGGTTACACATAGATCTCCAAGATCGGTTCTCCCTTTCTACACCCCCTTCCCTCCTGGTGTCGCCACTCCTACTGAGGGTGTTGAGGGGTTCGTCTGCCCAAGATTCCCTGTGTTTCCAGATCCCTACTGCACCGCTGTACATCCTCTGGTATAACCAGGTCCGCAAGGTAGAATTGGGTATAGAAGCACAATCCTGTTGTTGTTTTTCTTAGGTGGTATTGAGACAATTTTGACTCATAGCAATTCTATGTCTAAGATAAATTAAGGCTGCCCCCTCCTCTGCCATCCTCACATCTTTTGGGGGGCTTACTCTATTTTGCTGCCCTTCAACGTATCAATATTTGTTTGTTCTTCTGGGGAAGTGGTTTTTAACCTTCCTAATGCCAGGACCATTTCATACAGTTTGTCATGTAGTGGCGAATCCACAACCCTAAAATTATTTTGGTTCATAATTATAAATGTAATTTTGCTACTGTTTTGAATTGGGCCAGCCCTGAGAAAAGGTTGTTTAACCACCCAAAGTGGTCATGACTCACAGGTTGTGAACCGCTGCCTTAAACTAAGAGAAATTTCTTTTAAGGTCTAGTTCAGAATATTCTCAGATGCATGAGTATTGTTTTACTGTTGTTAGGGGCCATCAAGTGGGTTTGGCTCAGAGCAATTCTATGCACCATAATATACTGAAATGATGTCCTATCCTCTGCAACCTCACAGTTGTTCTTTGGGTAGTGCAAATTTTTCCAGCCACTGTGCTAATCCATCGTATAAGGCTGCCTCTCTTTTGCTGCCCTTCTACTGTACCAAGATTTCTGCCTTCCTCTAGGGTAGTGGTTGTCAACCTTCCTAATGCCACAACTACCATGATCCGAATTCTACCTTGCAGGGCTGGATAGGGCAGAGGTTGTACGCTGGTACATATGAGGGCTAGAGGCACAGAGAATCCAGGGTGGATGATACCTTCAGGACCAAGGGTGTGAGGGCCAATGCTGGGAGAGTGGAGGGTGAGTGGGTTGGAAAGGGGGAACTGATTACAAGGATCCACATGTGACCTCCTCCCTAGGAGAGGGACGGCAGAGAAGGGGTGGAAGGGAGACTCCGGATAGGGCAAGATATGACAAAATAACTATGTATAAATTACCAAGGGCACCTGAAGGAGGGGGGAGCGGGGAGGGAGGGGGGAAAAAAGAGGACCTGATGCAAAGGGCTTAAGTGGAGAGCAAATGCTTTGAGAATGATTGGGGCAGGGAATGTATGGGTGTGCTTTATACAATTGATGTATGTATATGTATGGATTGTGATAAGAGTTGTATGAGTCCCTAAAAAACTGTAAAAAAAGAAAAGGGGAAAAAAAGAAAAGAAAATGATTAGGGCAAAGAATGTAGAGATGTGCTTTATACAATTGATGTATGTATATGTATGGATTGTGATAAGAGTTGTATGAGCCCCTAATAAAACGTTTAAAAAAAAAGGTGAAAAAAAAAAGAAATTAAACTAACAGGAGTTTCTCTTAAGTTCTAGTTCAGTGTATTGTTACATGCATGAGTCCTCTTGTTACTGTTTTTACTGGCCATCGAGTGGCCTTTGGCTCCTAGCAACTCTAGGCACAATATAATGAAACCCTGCCACATCCTGTGCCATCCTCACAGTGGTTCTCTGTTTGCGCTCATTGTTTCAGACACTGTGCTAATCCACCTTTTTTGAGGACTGCCTCTCATTTGCTGCTCTTCTATTCTACCAAGAGCTCTGTCTTCCTCCAAGGCAGTGGTTCTCAAACTTGCTGTACCATGATCATTTCATACCGTTGCTTATGTAGTAGTCGCAGCCCAATCATAAAAGTATTTTCATTGCTACTTCATAAATCTAATTTTTCTACTGTAATGAATGGTCCACCGCTGTGAGAGGATCATTTGTCTCCTGAAAGGGGTCACAACCCACAGGTTGAGAAGTGCTGTTCTAAACGAAAATTTGTTTCTTTTAAGATGTAGTTCAACACATTTTGAGAAGCACAAGTTAGGTTTTGGTTGTTTTTAAGTGCTGTTGAGTGATTTTTGACTCATAGGAACTCTATACACAATATAATGAAACACTGTCCCATCCTGTGCCATCCTCACAGTGGTACTTTGCTTGCACTCATTGTTGCAGCCATTGTGATAATCAGTCTTCTAGGCTGCATCTGTTTTGCTGCCCTTCTACTGTACTATGTGTTCCTTTAGGGCAGTAGTCCTCAGCCTTCATATTTCCACAATCCTTTCATATATTTCCCATTGTGCAGTGGTGGTACCCCAATCATAAATTTTCCCTTGCTATTTCAGAACTGTAATTTTGCTACTGTTATGAATCTGGCCACCCCTGTGAAAGTGTCATTTGACCAACCAAAGGGTCAAGACTCACAGGTTGAGAACCGCTGCTCTAAAATAAGAGTAGATTCTTTTACAGTTTAGTTCAGCATATTGTTAGGCACACGAGCCCTGATTTTATTGTTGTCAGGGGCTGATGAGTGGGGTTGGCTGATAGCAACTCTCTGCAAAATGTAATGTAATGCTGCCCAGGCCTGTGCCATCCTCGCAGTGGTTCTTTGCTTGTGCTCATTGTTGCAGCTACTTTGCTAATCCATCTTGTAGGGGCTGCCTCTCTTTTGCTGCCCTTCTACTGTACCAACATTTCTGCGTTCCTCTGGGGAAGGGGTTCTCAACCATCCTAATGCCACGTTCCTTTTATACCCTCCCCCATGTAGTGGTGATCCCGCAATTATAAAATTATTTTAATTGCTCTTGCATAACTGTAATTTTGCTACTATTATGAATCAGGTCACACTTGTGAAAGGGTCATTAGACCCCCCCAAAGAGGTCACAACCCACAGTTTGGGAACCGCTGCCCTAAAATAATAGGAATTTCTCTTAATGTCTTCCTCAGAATATTGTTAGAAGCATAATCCTTTTGTTTTTGTTAGATGCTGTCGGGTCGATTTTTGACTTATAGCAACTGTATGCGCAATATAATGAAAGTTTGCCCCCTCCTCTGCCATCATCACAATGGTATTTGCTGGTGCTTATTGTTATAGCCAATATGCTAATCTGTCTTACTGGGCTGCCTCTCTTTTGCTACTCTCTACTGTACCAAGACTTCCTCTAGGGCTGTGGTTCTCTACCTTCCTAATGCCACGACCCCTTCACACAGTTCCTTATGTAGTGGTGACCCTACAATCGTAAAATTATTTTCATTACTCCTTCATAACTATAATTTTTCTACTCTTATGAATTGGACTACCTCTATGAAATGGTCATTTCACACACACACACACACACACACACACACACACACACACACACACCCAAGGGGTCACGACTAACAAGTTGAGAGCCGCTGCTCTAAACTAAGAGGAATTTCTCTTAAGGTCTAGTTAATTATATTGTTAGATGCACGAGTCCTGTTGTTATTGTTGTTAGGGGGCATCGAGTGGGTTTGGGTCAAAGCAATTCTTTGCACAATAAAATGAAATGCTGTTTCATCCTCTGCCATCCTCACAGTGGTTTTTTTGCTAGTGCTCATTGTTGCAGCCACTGTGCTAATCCACCTATTACCTCCCATTGCTGCCCTTCTACTCTACCAAGATTTCTGTCTTCCTGTAGGGCAGTGATTCTCAACCTTGCTAATGACACGACCATTTCATACAATTCCTCGTGGTACTGGTGACTGCCAAGTCATAAAATTATTTTGATTGTTACTTCATAACTCTAATTTTTCTACTATAATGTACAACCCACAACTGTGAAAAGGTCTTTTGTCTCTGAAAAGGGGTCGCGACCCACAGATTGAGATCCGCTGCTCTAAACTAAGAGGAGTTTCTCTTAAGGTCTACTTCAGCACCGTTTTCAAAAGCATAAGTCCTGGTTCTCTATGCACAATATAATGAAACGCTGCCCCTTCCTGTGCCAGCCGGACAGTGGATGTCGGCTTATCCTCACTGTTGCAGCCACTGAGCTATTCCATCTCATTCATAGCTGACTCTCATTTGCTGACTTTTTATTCTACCAAGACTTGTGTCTTCCTCTAGGGCAGTGGTTCTAAACCTTACTAATGCCACGCCCCTTCACACAATTCCTTATGTAGTCTTAAATGTCCAACTATAAAATTATTTTCATTGCTATTTCATAACAGTAATTTTGCTACTGCTATGAATTGGGCCACCCCTGTGAAAGGGTCATTTGGCCCCCTCCAAATGAGTCGCGAACCACTTGTTGAGAAACACTACTCTAAGCCAAGCGGAGTTTCTCTTAATGTCTTCTTCAGCTTATTGGAGAAACACAAATCCTGTTGTTATTGTCTTTAGGTACTGTCATGGATTTTGGCTCATAGTAACCCTATGCACTATATAATGAAATGCTCCCTCGTCCTGTACCATCCTCACAGTGGTTCTTTGTTGTGCTCATTGTTGCAGCCACTGTGATAATCCATCTTTATGGGGGCTCTCTCTCGTTTGCTGCCCTTCTCCTGTACCCTGATTTGTGTCTTTCTCTAGGGCAGTGGTTCTCAACCTTCCTAATGACACAATTCTTTAATACCATTCTTCAAGTAGTGGTGAGCACCCAATCATAAAGTTATTTTCATTGCTCCTTCATGAATCAGATTTTTCTACAGTAATGAGTGGGTCGCCCCTGTGAAAGTGTCATTCAACCTTCAAAAGGGTTCATGACCCAGACATTGAGAACCATTGTTCTAAACGAAGACTTTTTTCTTTCAAGATGTAGTTCTGCCCATTTGAGAAGCAGAAGTCTTGTTTTTGTTGTTGTTAGGAGCCGTCGAGTGGTTTTTGACTCATAGGAACACTATGCACAATGTAATGAAACGCTGCCCCATCCTGTGCCATCCTGACATTGTTTCTTTGCTTGCACTCATTGTTCCAGCCACTGAGCTAATCAATCTTGTAGTGGCTTCCTCTATTTTGCTCTCCTTCTACTGTACCTTCGTCTTCCTCTAGGACAGTGATTCTCAACCTTCCTAATTCTACAACACTTTCATACACTTCCCAAGGTGTAGTGTGGTACCCCGATTATAAATGTTTTCCCTTGCTGTTTCAGAACTGTAATTTTGAGACTGCTATGAATCCGGCCACTCTTTTGAACGCGTCCTTCTACCAACCAAAGTGGTCATGATTCACAGGCTGAGAAGCGCTATTCTCAACTAAGTAGAGTTTCTCTTAAGGTCTAGTTCAGCATATTGGTAGACGCACGAGTCCTGTTCTTCTTGTTGTTAGGGGCTGTCGAGTGTGTTTGGCTCATAGCAACTCTATGCACAATATCATGAAAAGCTGTCCCGTCTGCCAACCTCACAGTGGTTCCTTTGCTATGACTCATTGTTGCAGCCACTATGCTAATCCATCTTTTGGGGGCCTACCTCTCATTTGGTGCCCTTCAACTCGACCAAGATTTATGTCTTCCTCTCAGGCAGTGGTTCTCACCCTTCTTAATGCCATGAGCTTTTCATACCGTTCCTCGTGTATTGATGACCCCCAGTCATAAAATTATTTTCATTGCTACTTCATAATGGTAACTTTGCTACTGTTGTGAATGGGCCCCCACTGTGAAAAGGTCTTTTGTTGCAACCAAAGTGATTGCGACCCACAGGTTGAGAATTGCTGCTCTAAATTAATAGGCATTTTTCTTAAGATATCGTTAGGCACATTTTTAGATGCACAAGTCCTGTTGTTGTTCTTTTTAGGAGTCTTCGAGTGGGTTTGTGATCAGAGCAACTCTCTTTAAACCATATTGTAATGCTGCCCAGGCCTGTCCCATCCTCACAGTGGTTCTTTGCTTGCGCTCATTGTTCCAGCTACTTTGCTAATCCATCTTGTAAGAGCTGCTTCTATTTTGCTGCCCTTTTACTGTACCAACATTTCCGGCTTCTTCTAGGGCAGTGGTTCTCAACCTTTCTAATGCCACATCACTTTAATACCATTCCCCATGTAGTGGTGATACCCCAAATATAAAATTATTTTCATTGCTGTTTCATAGCTCTAATTTTGCTACTCTTATGAATCATGCCACCCCTGTGAACGAGTCATACAACGCCCCCAAAGAAGTCACGACCCACATGTTGAGAACCACTGCTCTAAAATAACAGGAGTTTCTCTTAATGTCTTCCTCAGCATACTGTTAGAAGTACAATAATTTGTTTTTGGTTTTTTTGCGTGCTGTTGAGTCGATTTTGACTCATAGCAACTATATGCCCAATATAATGAAACGATGTCCCTCCTCTGCCATCCTCACAGTGGCATTTGCTGGCGTTCATTGTTGCAGGCACTGTGCTAATCCATCTTAATGGGGCTGCCTCTCTTTTGCTGCCATACTGTACTAAGAAATCTGTCTTTCTCTAAAGCAATTGTTCTCAACCTTCCTAATGCCACGACCCCTTCATACAGTCCCTCATGTAGTCATGACCCTGCACTCATAAAATTATTTTCATTGCTACTTTGTAACTGTAATTTTGCTCCTGTTATGAACAGCTCTACCCCTATGAGAGGTTCATTTGAACCCTCCAAAGAGGTACCAACTCACAGGTTGAGAACTGCTGTTCTGAACTAAGAGGAGAAATTGACAACCTTCCTGTAGCTTTTAAACGCTGCCCCCACCCTCCTATCATCATCCCAATTCTACCTTGCAAACCTGGTTATAGCAGAGGATGCACAGCGGTACAGTTGGGAACTGGAAACACAGGGAATCCAGAACAGATGAACCCCTCCAGAGCAGCAGGGAGAGTGGCGATACCCGGAGGAAATTGTGGATATAAATGGAGATGAGGGGACCAGTCGTGCCACATGACGTCGAAGACAGAGTCGAATGACGCCTGGCCCAGCATCAAAGGAGCTGGACAGTGGGAGTTGGCTGCCCAAACCCGCTCTTGACATGTATTTGGACTTGTTTGATTGGCCTTGCCATAATTATTTGGAGTGCTTTTGTGCAAGATTCTAAAAAAGTTTATCATCCTCTTCCCATGTTTTTTCCCTTTCCATATCTTGGTTACCGCATAGCGGGCAGAAGACAGCATCCCCCTCCAGGAAATAACCCAAAGAGAAATAGAGTTTCTGGCCCTGATTTACTTTATACAGGGACTTACAATGAAAATGGCATAAGAATAGTTAACAAAGAAAGGTGTACACGTTCCTTTTAGTGGTTTAAGTTTTATGGAATGGTTAGCAAGAAGAGGGCCTCCGTAATGTTTGAAGTCAACTGAAGCAAAGCTACCTATTGTGAGGCAACTTGAAACCACTGAAGCAAAGCTACCTATTTGAGGCAACTCATACCTTGGTACAGAAAGACTTTTGGGAGTTTAATTTTTGGAAACTTAGTGGAAAAGTAAGAACAAGAAATGAAAACCCTAGAGGAACAGCCCAAGAAGGAACAGAAAGTACAGCCAAAGCTTGTCAAGTAATTTTTGATAATGAAATGTAATAATGCTTTATTGATTTCCTAGTTAGAACAATGTGCCCTAGTTAAATGAAGTATGCTCAGTTCCTGTTAGATTTGTTTATCACCCTTGTATGAGAAAGTTTTAGTTTCAAGATGTCCTAATTTTTAACCAAGAATCATGATGTGATTAATGTAACTTGTTATGGTCTTGTGGCCTGAGAATTTCCTAATGTATGATCTTAGGCCATAAGCTTTAAGCCAAGAAAAAGTATATATAAATTGAAGCTTTGCATGAATAAAATTGGAACAGTCACCCGCAACCTTTGAGTCGTGTGATTTCTGTCTCCCACTCGTTGACACCTTACCCACCTAGCGGGGGACACAAACCCGCTGTGGCTGGACCACGGCAGGGAGAACCAATCACAAGGTTCTATATATAATCTCCTCTCTGGGGGATGGGCAACAGAAAAGTGGGTGTAGGGAGACACTGGGCAGTGTAAGATAAGATAAAATAATAATTTATATATCATTAAGTGTTCATGTGGGAGGAGGAAGCGGGGAATGAGGGGCAGGAGAAAAAGGAAAATTAGGAGCTGATTCCAGGAACCCAAGCAGAAACTGAATGTCGAGAATGATGAGGGCAGTGAATGTATAAGTGTGCTTTAAACAATTGATGTATGTATGGATTGTGATAAGAGTTGTTTGAGCTCCAATGAAATGATTTTTTTAAGGTGAAAAGAATAAAAAAATAAATTAAGAGCAATTTTCCTTAAGGTCTAGTTCAGTATATTGTTACATGCATGAGTCCTCTTATTAATGTTGTTAGTGGCTATCAAGTGATTTTTGGCTCTTAGCAACTCTAGGAAGAATATTATGACCCCCTGGCCCGTCCTGCTTCATCATCATAGTAGTTCTTTGCTTGCGCTCATTGTTGCAGATACTGTGCTAAACCATATTTCAGGGAGCTGCCTCTCTTTTGCTGCCCTTCTACTGTACCAAGTTTATGTCTTTCTCTAGGGCAGTGGTTCTCAACCTTCCTAATACCACAACCCTTTAACACCAATCTGAATGTAGTGGTGACCGCCCAGTCATAAAATTATTTTTGTTGCTAATTCATAAATCTAACTTTGCTACTGTTATGAATGCCCACACCCTGTGAAAGTGTCGTTCTCCCTCAAAAGTGTTTGTGACCCAGAGATTCAGATTCGATGTTCTAAAGGAAGATATATTTCTTTCAAGATGTAGTTCTGCACATTTTGCCAAGTACGGGTGCCGTCGACTGGTTTGTGACTCCTAACAACTCTAACAACTCTATGCACAACGTAATGAAACACTGTCCCATCCTGAGCCAGCCTGACAGTGGTTATTTGCTTGCGCTCATTGTTCCAGCCACTGTGCTAATCAATCTTGTAGCGGCTTCCTCTCTATTGCTCTCCTCCTACTGCACCTTCATCTTCCTCTAGAACAGTGATTCTCAAGTTTCCTAATTCCACAACCCTTTCATGCACTTCCCAATGTGTAGTTGTGATACCCCAATCATAAATGTTTTCCCTTGCTATTTCAGAACTGTAATTTTGATACTGCTATGAATCCTGCCACCCCTGTGAAAGGGTCTTTCGAAAAACCAAACTGGTCAGGATGCCCAGATTGAAAACCACTGATTTCAACTAAGTGGAGTTGCCTTAAGTTCTAGTTCAGCATATTGTTAGACGTTAAACACAAGAACACATTGGCATACCCACACTTATTTCTGACCGATGAGGTCATCAAAAAAATGATTATGGGGAGAAACCGATTGAAGAGCAACAATCCGATACTCTGTTTCATAAGATTTCTAGAAGCAGAAAGGGGGATCCAGTGAACAAAATGACCTTTGGAAATTTCTGGGCCTGATCAATACTTCAGGAAGTGGTGGCCCAACGCTTGCACAAATGGTACTGGACCAGGAATAAATTACTTCCAACTCGGTTTTCCAGAGCCGTCATATTAGAATAGAGATATTTGTTGATTATGAAATTGTTTTACTTCACAAATAATGAAGAATTTGGGTACAAAACTACTGATATTATAAGACAGCCAAGGAGGTTAACTGCTCCCCTTTCAAGAGTTGTACTCCCAGTGGAGGATCGCGACAGGATGGCGAGACTGGGCAGAAATTCAATAGGGCAAGTTTTAAAGAGGCATACACACATAGAGTGGTACTGTGTAATCTTTGAGGATTATATTGTATCCCAGCAAAGCACCACATATTTATCCATAGAGTAGTCTCCAGTGCCTGCTTGCCCTTTTAATGACATTGGGAAAATCTTCTGAGTGGAAATTTTAGTCCACGGCATCAAAAAAGTTTAGATTTAACCCAAAAGGTACTTTAAACCAGAGAAAAAACAGCGACAGTGACTCAGCGTTATGCACAGAATTGCGCTTTAGTGGTTCCTCGGGAAATTCCTAATCTGACACTGACACTGCTCTGAGAAAGGATGACAGTGAGAAAGGTTCCGAACCTGAGCTCTGCGATGGGCAATCGAGGTGCTCTATTCTCTTTGGCTATGGATGGGCCTTCTCAACCAAGATTCCCATTTACTGGAGCACCTGTTATGTATGTAGACATTGAACACAAGAAAGCTTTGGCGTACTTACAATTATTTCTGACCGATGAAGTCATCGAAAAAAAATGATTACAGGGAGGAACCAATAGAAGAGCAACAATCCGATACTCTGTTTCATAAGATTTCTAAAAGTAGAAAAAGGGATCCAGTGAAAAAAATGACCTTTGAAACTTCTGGGCCTGATCATTACTTCAGGGAGTGGGGGTGTAATGCCTGCAGAAATGGTATTGGATCAGGAATAAATTACTTCCACCTCGGTTTTCGAGAGCCGTCATATTAGAATCCTGATATTCATTGATTATAAAATATTTTCAGTTCACAAATAAGGAATAATTTGGGTACAAAATTAGTGATATTATTAGACAGCCAAGGCGGTTAAATGCTCCCCTTTCCAGTGTTGTTCTCCCATTGAAGGATAGCCACAGGGGGGCAAGAGTGGGCGGGATATTCAATAGGGCACGTTTTAAAGAGACATACACACATAGAGTTTTACTGTGTAATCTTTGAGGATTATATTGTATCCAAGCAAAGCACCTCAGATGTATCCACTGAGCAGTCTCCAGTGCCTGATTGCCCTTTAATGACACTGGGAAAATCTTATTGGAAATTTTAGTCCATGGCATCCAAAAAGTGTAGATTTAACCCACAAGGGGTTTTAGACTAGAGAAAAAAACAGCGAGAGTGACTCAGCATTATGAACAGAATTGTGTTATAGTTCCTCGGGAAATTCCTAATCCAACACTGACACTGGTCAGAGAAAGGATGACTGTGAGGAAGATTCCGAACCTGAGCTCTTCGATGGGCAACCGTGGTGCTCTATTGTCTTTGGGTATGGATGGGCCTTCTCAACCAAGATTCCCATTTACTAGAGCTCGTGTTATGTATGTAGACGTTGAACACAAGAAAACTTTGGTGTACCTACAATTATTTCTCACCGATGAGGTCATTTAAAAAAAATGATTACGGGAAAGAACCAGTCTAAGAGCAACAATCCGATACTCTTTCATAAGATTTCTAAAAGTAGAAAGAGGGATCCAGTGAACAAAATGACCTTTGAAATTTATGGGCCTGCTCATTACTTAAGGGAGTGGGGGTGCAATGCCTGTAGAAATGTTATTGGACTAGGAATAAATTACTTGCAACACGGTTTTCAGGAGCCGCCATTTTAGAATTCTGATATCAGTTGATAATGAAATTTTTTACTTCACAAATAATGAAGAATTTGGGTACAAAATTAGTGATATTATTAGACAACCAATGAGGGTAACTGCTCCCCTATCCAGTGTTGTTCTCCCAGTAGAGGATTGCACTGGGAGGACGGGTGAGACTGGGCAGGGAATTCAATAGGGCAACTTTAAAGAGACGTACACACATAAAATGGAAATGTGTCATCTTTGAAGATTATATTGCATACAAGCAAAGCACCTCAGATTTATCCATAGAGCAGTCCCAGTGCCTGCTTGCCCTTTTATGTCATTGGGAAAATCTCCTGACTGGAAATTTTGGTCCATGGCATCAAAAAAAGTGTCATTTTAACCCAAAAGGGATTTTAGACCAGAGAAATAACAGCGACAGTGACTCAGCATTATGCACAGAATTCCACGATAGAGGTTCCTTGTGTAATTTCTAATCCGACACACACACTGCTCAGAGAAAGGAGGACAGTGAGGAAGATTCCGCACTTTAGCTCTGCGATGGGCAAATGTGGTGCTCTATTGTCTTTGGTTATGGATGGGCCAGCTCCACCAAGATTCCCATTGACCGGAGCACCTTTTATGTAGGTAGACGTTGAACACAGGAACGTTTTGGCGTACCTACAATTATTTCTGACCGAGGAGGTTATCGAAAAATGATTACAGGGGAAACCTGTCGAAGAGCAACAATCTGATACTCTGTTTCATAAGATTTCTAGAAGCAGAAAGAGGGATCCAGTGAATAAAATGACCATTGGAAATTTCTGGGCCTGGTCATTACTTCAGAAAGGGGGGCACAACACCTGTAGAAATGGTATTAAACCAGGATTAAATTACTTGAAACTCAGTTTAGGAGTCGTCATTTTAGAATTCTGATATCCGTGCATTATGAAAATTTTTCACTTCACAAGAAATGAAGATTCACGTACAAAATTAGTGATATTATTAGACAATCAGAGAGGTTAACTGCTCCATTTTCCAGTGTTGTACTTACAGTGGAGGATAGCCGCAGGTAGGTGGGGGGTTAGACTGGACATGGAATTCAATAGGGCAAGTTTTCAAGAGACATACACACCTAGATTGGTACTGCGTAATCTTTGAGGATTATATTGTATCCAATCAATGCACCTAAGACTTATCCATTGAGCAGTCTCCAGTGCCTGCTTGGCCTTTTAATGTCATTGGGAAAATATTCTGACTGGATATTTTATTCACTGGCATCAAAAAAAGTGTCATTTTAACCCATAAGGGTTTTAGACCAGAGGCCACACAGGATATTAGCAAGAAAGTCCAAAAACTAGTGCAAAAGCCTGAGGGAGCTAGCCTAGAGGAGATGGTGGCTTGTGTCAATACAGCTTTTTACAATAGGGAGCAAGAAAGCGAGGCTCGAGCCCGGGAAAAGGAGGAAAGAAAGGCATGCCCAGCTATTGGCTGCACTCAATAGCAGACGCCCGTCGAATGCCTCCTAGGTTACCCAGACTTTTGAAGCAGGTACATTTGCCGGCGACCAGGTTATTGGTCTAGGAACTGCGCTGACCGGAACGAGCCTCCTCAGGCGCCATGCGTCTATTGCGAGCAGACTGGCCACTGGGCTGGCCTCTGTCTTAAGGCCCAAAACCTGGAGGGGAGGCACTCACAGGCCAGCTGGCAGCTGGCAACAGTGGAAGAGGATTGAAGGCGCCCAGGCTGGACGGCCCAGCAGCAAATGTTAACTATTACTGGTCTGAAACTTAGTGAGGGCATCAGCGTGGCAGGAAGGTCAGTGAACTTCCTTTTAATACTGGAACAGCCTCTGCCCTTATTTCCTTCTCTGGACCTCTGGCACCCCGCACCGGCTCCATCCTGAAAGTGTCAGGAAACCCTGTAAACATTTTACTGAACCTCTCAGATGTCTTTGTGATAATTTCTATTTTTCTCATATTTTTCTAGTATTACCTGAATGACCAGCTCCTCTCATAGGCCGAGACCTGCTGTCCAAGCTGCACATCTGTATAGTCATCGGGCCTCATGCACGTCCCTCTACAGCTTCCAGTTGTTCCTCACAGTGGAGGAGCCTCAAATTCCCCCACAGGAACCGTGGGAGCAGATGAATACTCCTGTGAGCCACTGGACAATCTTAGGATGATATTTCATCGCCACTCTAGGTCAGAGGAGGGCTTCACAGATGATTCTACCTCAGACCCCTCATAGCCTTTTGGCCATTGAATACTTTTCCTCTGTTCCTGTGTTTACAATGACAAAACTCTGTGACACTAACCTAACTTGAAGGGCACTGCCACCTCACAATCTTACCCATGTCTCACTTAAGCTGTTCACCTGTTTCTTTGTTTTCCAGTTTTCAGGTTACTAAGTCCCCTAACCAAATGTGCCAGCTACAGGAACTCCATCTTCTAAACCCACTTCGATCTTATCTATCCTGGGCTCTAAATGGAAAACCCCTTTTAATAGAGTAGGAAAGTTATGGACCCAAAGCCTCACTTCACCCCCTTTGCCACCAGGAAGTAGCTAGAGATGTCGTTGTCCAGTACCCTAAAGATTTGAGTCCATATCTCTTCAGGGGGAAATATTAGGCAGATAGGCAGGGATTGGATGTCCATTGATGCAAGCCCAAGAGAGCCAAGCACGAGAACAAAGGGCGGCGCACTGTACATGCTGAAAGGCGGCCTAGGTGTCCCACAGTGGGCATGGGTGGGCATTATTGGCCCACCTGGGCCAGGTGATTGCAATTCAGCCAATGGGGTCGATCTGGGGTTGTCCACCACGCCTCTCCGTGGAATCCTTGAAAAGGCAGGAGCCAAGCGGGGAGAGGAGGAACTGGGGAGAGAACATGAGAAAGAACTTGAGACAGGACTTTTGGAGGAGAACTTGGGAAACAGATCTTTGTGTGACACTGAGCAGTCTCTGCCAGGCTGCATGGTTGGGAAGATTCCAATGGGTGCCTCATACACCTGGAACTTCTAATACCCATTAAACTCACATGGATCAGGAGACAGGCTTCAGCGTGTATTCTTTCTCGTGCAGAGCCAAGGACCGAGGTGTAACTCTACCCCCAGAGAGATCTTAAAGCATCAAAAAAAGTATCATTTTAATCAAAAGAGGTTTTAGACCAGGAATAAATTACTTGCTACTCGGTTTTTGTGAGCCCACATGTTAGAATACTGATATTTCTTGATGAAGAAATATTTTCACTTCACAAAAAATGAAGAATTAGGGTACAAAATTACTGATATTTTAGACAGCCAGGGAAGTTAACTACTACCCTTTCCAGGGTTTTTCACAAGAGGAGGATAGCCACAGGGGGACTACACAGAGAGGGAAATTCAATAGGGCAAGCTTTAAAGAGACATACACACATAGAGTTGTACGGTATCATCTTTGAGGATTATATCCAAGCAAAGCACCTCAGATTTATCCACAGAGCTGTCTCCAGTGACTCCTTGCCCGTTTAATGTCATTAGGAAAATATTCTGACTGGAATTTTTGGTTCATGGGATCAAAAAAGTGTCATTTTAACACCAAAGGGCTTTTAGACCCAAAAGAAAACAGTGACAGTGACTCAGCAATATGCACACAATTGCACAATAGTTGTTCCTCAGGAAATTCATAATCCGACACTGACACTGCTCAGATAAAGGATGACAGTGAGGAAGATTCTACACCTGAACTCTGTGATGGGAAAACGTGGTGCTCTATTGTCTTCAGTCTTCAGGTGTGGATTAGCCAGCTCCACCAAGATTCCCATTCACTGGAGGAACTGGTATGCAAATAGAGCATGACCACTACAAACTTTTAGCATAACTACAATTATTTCTGATTAATGTGATCATTGAAAAAATTATTGCGGAGACAAACCAGTTAAAAAGCAACAATCGCTGCTCTGCTTCACAAGTTTACAAGAAGCAGAAAGAACTATCCAGTGAACAAATATGACATTTGGAAATTTGGGGGCCTGATCCTACACCAGGGACTGGTGGCACAATGCCTAATGAAATGGTATTGTACCACCAATAAATTACTTGGAACTCCATTTTTTGAAACATTCATGTTACAATACTAATACTCATTCATTATGGGATTTTTAACTTCAAAAATAAAAGAATTTGGGCATAAAATATGGACAAAATTAGACAGCCAGGGAAGTTAACTGCTCCCCTTTCCAGTGTTGTTCTCTCAGTGGAGCATAGCAACAGGGAGGCAGAAATGGGACAGAAATTGAATAAGGCAAATTTTAAAGAAATACACACACACATAGAATGGTACTGTGTAACCCTTGGTGATTACATTGTATCCCGAGCAAAGTACATCAGATATGTCCGTACAGCAGTCTCCAGTGCCTGTGTGCCCATGTAATGCCATTAGGAAAACCTTCTGACCTGAAATTTTAGTTCATGGCATAAGAAAAGTGTCATTTTAATCCAAACGGGGTTTTAAACAAGAGAAATAACAGTGAGTGTGACTCAGTATTATGCACAGAATTGCGCAATAGTGGTTCCTCGGGAAATTCCTAATCTGACACTGACACTGCTCAGATAAAGGATGACAGTGAAGAAGATTCTACACCTTACCTCTGTGATGAGCAAACGTGGTGCTCTATTGTCTTCGGGTATGTATGAGCCAGCTCCACCAAGATTCCCATTTACTGGAGCACCTGGTATGTATGCAGATGTTGAACACAGAACGCGTTGGCGTACCTACAATTATTACTGATCAATGATGTCATCGAAAAAAATGATTACAAGGAGGAACCTATTGAAGAGCAACAAACCTCTACTCTGTTTCATAAGATTTCTAGAAGCAGAAAGAGGGATCCAGTGAACAAAATGACCTTTGGAAATTTCTGGGCTTGATCATTTCTTCAGGAAGTCGGGGCACAACGCCTGCAAATGGTATTGGACCAGGGACATATTACTTGCAACTCGGTTTTCAGGAGCTGTCATGTTAGAATACTGGTATTCATTGATCATGAAATTTTTTCACTTCCCCATTATTGAAAATGTTGGGTAAAAAATTACTGATATTATTAGACAGCTAGTGAAGTTAACTGTATCCCTTTCCAGTGGTGTTCTCCCAGTGGAGGATAGCCACAGGGGCAAGACTGGGAGGGAAATTCAGTAGGGCAAGTTTTAAAGAGACATACACACATAGAGTGGTACTGTGTAATCTTTGATGATTATATTATATCCAAGAAAAGCAACTCAGATTTATGCATAAGCAGTCTTCAGTGCATACTTGCTCTTTTAATGTCATTAGGAAAACCTTCTGACTGGAAATTTTAGTCCATGGCGTCAAAAAAAGTGTCATTTTAACCTAAATGGTGCTTTAGACCAAATGACCCGGCATTATGCACAGAATTGAGCTATATTGGTTCCTCGGGACATTCATAATCCAACACAGACACTGCACAGAGAAAGGATGACAGTGAAGAAGATTCTATACCTGAGCTCTGTGATGGCCAAACGTGGTGCTCTATTGTCTTCGGGTATGGATGAGCCAGCTCCACCAAAATTCACATTTACTGGAGCACCTTATAAGTATGTAGACATTGAACACAATAACGCTTTGTGTACATCCAATTATTTCTAACTGATGAGGACATTGAAAAAATGATTACTGGGAGGAACCTATTGAAGTGCAACAATCCGCAACTCTGTTTGATAAGATTTCTACAAGCAGAAAGAGTGATCCAGTTAACAATTTGACGTTTGAACATTTCTGGGCCTGACCATTATTTCAGGGAGTGGGGGCACAGCGCCTGCAGAAATGGTATGAGACCAGGAATAAATTAGTTGCCACTCGGTTTTCCAGAGCCATCATCTTAGAATAATGATATTCGTTGATTATGAATTTTTTCACTTCACAAATAATGACGAATTTGGGTACAAAATTATTGATATTATTATACAGCCATGGTGGCTAACTTCTCCCCTTTCAAGTGTTGTTCTCTCAGTGGAGGATAGCCACAAGGGGAAAGAATGGGTTGGAAATTCAATAGGGCAAATTTTAAAAAGACATACACACATAGTGTGGTACTGTGTCATCTCTGAGGATTATATTGTATCCAAGAAAGCACCCCAGATTTATCCATGACACAATCTCCAGTGCCTGCTTGCCCTTTTAATGTCATTGGGAAAATCTTCTGACTGGAAATTTTAGTCCATGCATCAAAAAAAAAAGTGTCATTTTAAACCAAAAGGGGGTTTCGACCAGAGAAATAACAGCCACAGTGACTCAGCATTATGCACAGAATTGCGCAATAGTGGTTCCTCAGGAAATTCCTAATCCAACACTGACAATGCTCAGATAAAGGATGACATTGTGGAAGATTCCGCACTGAGCTCTGCGATGTGCAAACGTGGTGTTCTATTGTTTTGGGGTATGGATGAGACAGCTCCACCAAGATTCCTATTAACTGGAGCACCTCGTATCCAAATAGAGCATGACCACTACAAACTTTTGGTGTAACTACAATTATTTCTGATTGATGAGGTTGTTGAAAAAATTATTACGGAGACAAAGTGTTTGAAGAGCAACAATCCACTGCTCTGCTTCAGAAGTTTTCAAGAAGCAGAAAGAATTATCCAGTGAATAAATATGATATTTGGAAATTTATGGGCCTGATCCTACACCAGAGACTGGTGGCGAAACGCCTAAAGAAATGGTATTGTACCACAGATAAATTACTTGCAACTCCGTTTTTGAGAGCATTCATGTTAGAATACTGATATTCGTTGATTATGTAATTTTTCACTTCAAAAATAAAGGAGAATTTTGGTACAAAATTATGGACATGAAAAGACAGCCAGGGAGGTTAAGTGCTCCCCTTTCCACTCTTGTTCTCTCAATGGAGCATGAATACAAGGGGGCAGAAATGGGACAGAAATTGAAAAGGGCAAATTTTAAAGATATATACACACACATAGAGTGGTACTGTGTAACACTTGATGATTACATTGTATCCAAGCAAAGCACCTCAGATTTGTCCCTACTGCAGTCTCCAGTGCCTGCGTGCCCATTTAATGTCATTGGGAAAATTTTCTCGCTGGAAATTTTAGTTCATGGCATCAAAAAAGTGTCAATTTAATCCAAATGTAGTTTTAGACCAGAGAAATAACAGCGAGAGTGACTCAGCATTATTCAAAGAATTCCGTGATATTGGTTCCTCAGGATATTCATAATCCTACACTGACACTGCTCAGAGAAAGGATGACAGTGAAGAAGATTCTACACCTGAGCTCTATGATGACCAAACGTTGTGCTCCATTTTCTTCACGTATGGATGAGCCAGCTCCACCAAGATTCCCATTAAGAGAGCACCTGTTATGTAAATAGACGTGAAATAGAAGAACGCTTTGGCGTAAATACAATTATTTCTGACTGATGAGGTCATCCAAAAATGATTACTGGGAGGAACCGATTGAATAGCGACAATCCGCTACCCTGTTTCATAACATTTCTAGAAGCAGAAAGAGGGATACAGGGAACAAAATGATCTTTGAGCATTCCTGGGCCAGATCATTTCTTCAGGGAGTGAGGGCACAATGCCTGCAGAAATGGTATTGGACCAGGAATAAATTGCTTGCAACTCTCTTTTCGGCAGCTGTCATGTTAAAATACTGATATTCGTTGATTATGAAATGTTTTCATTTCACAAATAATGAAGAATTTGGGTACAAAATTACTGATGTTTTAAACTGCCAGGGAGGTTAACTGCTCCCCTTTCCAGTGTTGTTCTCCCACTGGAGGACAGCCACAGGGGGGCGAAACTAGGCAGGAAATTCAACCTGGCAAGTCTTAAAAGAGACATACTTACAGAGAGTGGTACGGGTAATCTTTGAGGATTATATTGTATCCAAGCAATGCACCTCATATTTATCCGTAGAGCTGTCTGCTGTGCCTGCTTGCCCTTTAAGGTTATTGGGGAAATTTTCTGACTAGAAATTTTAGTCCATGGCATCAAAAAAGTGTCATTTAACCCAAAAGGGATTTTAGACCAGAGAAATAAGAGTGACAGTCACTCAGAATTATGCACAGAATTGCGCGATAGTGGTTCATCGGGAAATTCATAATCCAAAACTGACACTGCTCAGAGAAAGGATGACAGTGAGAAAGATTCCATACCTGAACTCTGCGATGTGCAAACGTGGTGCTCTATTGTCTTCGGGTATGCATGAGCCAGCTCTACCAAGATTCGCATTCACTGGAGCACCTGGTATGCAAGTAGAGGATGACCACTACAAACTTTTGGTGTAACTACAATTATTTCTGATTGATGAGGTCATTAAAAAAAATATTATTGAGACAAACCTGTTGAAGAGCAACAATCCGCTACTTTCCTTCACAAGTCCAAGAGCAGAGTCATTTCAACCCAAAAGTTGTTTTAGACCAGAGAAATAACAGCGACAGTGACTCAGAATTATGCACAGAATTACGTGATAGTGGTTCGTTGATAAATTCATAATCTGACACTGACACTGCTATGATTCAGGAAGACAGTGAGGTTGATTCGGCACCTGAGCTCTGCGATGTGCAACATGGTGCTCTATTGTCTTCGGGTATAGATGAGCCAGCTTCACGAAGATTCCCATTTACTGGAGCACCTGGTATGCAAGTAGAGGATGACCACTAAAGCTTCTGGTGTAACTACAATTATTTCTGATTGATGAGGTCATTCAAAAAATTATTACAGAGACAAACCGGTTGAAGAGCAACAATCCGCTACACTGCTTCACAAGTTTTCAAGAAGCAGAAAGAACTATCCAGTGAACAAATATGATATTTGGAAATTTCTGGGCCAGTTCCTACTCCAAGGACTGCTGGCGCAATGCATGCAGAAATGGCATTGGACCACGAATAAATTACTTCCAACGTCATTTTGGGAACCTTCATGTTAGAGTACTGATATTCGTGATCATGAATTTTTTTCAATTCAAAAATAAAGAAGAATTTGGGTACAAAATTAAGGACATGATTAGATAGCCAGGGAGGTAAACTGCTCCCCTTTTCAGTATTGTTCTCTCATTGGAGCATAGACACAGGGAGGCAGGAATGGGACAGGAATTGCAAAGGGCAAGTTTTAAAGAAATATATGCACACAAAGAGTGGTACTGCATAACCCTTGATGTTCACATTGTACCAAGCAAAGCAAATCAGATTTCTCCCTACAATAGTCTCCATTGATTGGTTCTACTAAATTTGCATTCTAGGATGCTGATTTCCCTACATGATCACTAAAGACAAAGTGGTTGCATAAGCAAATGTGTGCAAGAAAGCTGATGGTGTCCAGCTATCAAAAGATATAGCATCTGAGGTCTTAATGGCTGAAGGTAAACAAGCGGTCATCTGGCTCAGAAGCAACAAGTCTCACATGGAATAAGCACACCAGCCTGTGTGATAACGAGGTTTGAAAGGGATCAGGTATCAGGCATCATCAGCACAAAAAATCGTATCATTGCGAATAAGCAGGGAGTGCTGCGTTGAGACCAAAAGCCCATTTGCAGTCCACTGGACTTCCCCTTAAGAAAGGTCTCGGGAAAGAGATGAGCCAAGACATGGTATGAGACAGCGACGATGAAACACAACTTTCCTCTAGTTCTTAAATGCTCCCTCTCCCCCCACTATCATGATCCCTATTATACCTTACAAATCTGGCTAGACCAGAAAATGTACACTGCTACCGATAGGAACTGGAAACACAGGAAATCCAAGGTGGATGAGCCCTTTAGGACCAGTGTTATGAGTGGAGATACTGGGAGAGTGGAGGGAGGGTAGGATGGAAAGGGGAAACCGATTACAAGGATCTACATTTAACCTCAACAGAAAAGTGGGTGAAGGTGATCATCGGACAGTGAAAGATATGACAAAATAATAATTAGTAAATTAACAAGGATTTCTAAGGGAAGAGTAGTAAGAAGGGAGGGGGAAAAAGACCTGGGGCCAGGGGCTTGGGTGGAGAGCAGATATTTTGAGAATAAAGAGGGCAAAGAATGTACAAATGTGCTCTACACAATTGATGTATGTATTGATTGTGGTAAGTGTTGTATGAGCCCCTAATAAAACGATTAAAAAAAAAAAAGATCTGTGCATAGGACTCATGCAAGGGTGTTCTCAGGCTGGATTAGACCTATAAAAACAGCTACTGGAGTCGCCTCACCCTGGGTTTATTCCTGAGTCACGCATGAAGCTTACAGCCCACAGCCCCAGGAACTAGACAGTGAGGGAGGCGGGGATCTGAGGCCATTCCACAGAGGGAATGGCCCTCCTGCCCTGCAGATCCCACCTCCTCTGTAATCCTGCTGTGTGGGGCACAGCTTTCATGGAGTCCACACCATGGCAGATGTACAATTCATGGGGGATTGTCAGGAAGGCTCTGTTCATGCACACAAACCACCAACTAGCTGGAGGACCTCGGTGAACAAAGCCTGAAGCAGTCAACAAACCCACTAAATGATCCTGTAAGAGATACAATCAGCATCCAGAAACTGGCAACTGGGAGTAAAAGGAAGCATACCTTGGTCCCAGCACCTCCCACTGTAATCTTCAAGGAGTAACATCCCAAACCAGAGGGTTTTCAAAAGGCACTGCCAGGACTGTGGAATGAGCAGCTCATTTGTGGACATGGATACTATGTGATCCAGACGTACTACCTCCTCCGTTCCAGTCAGCTGAGACAAAAACCCTTCCAAGCAGAAAGCCATGCATCTGAACAGTATCCACCAGCCACTCATGTCCAGTCCTACTACCTCCAAAGATCCTTCCTGGGTTTGTCAGATCAATCTGGGGACAGATAGACCTCAGTCTTTGGCTCTGCATGTGAAATAATTCACGTGGAAGCCTGGTCTGCGATCCAAGTGAGTTTTCGGAGAGTTAGGGAGGCGTCGTGGGCAACCCTGGTCGATCCCAGTAACCGAATTGAATTTAATTGGCCTAGGTGGGTCAATACAGGTGCAGCACCCACCCAGGTGTACCTGCCCTTCCTGGCCGGGAACCTGGTCCTTTGAGCACGCACAGTGTGCCTCTCCATCCTGGGACCACTAGCTCAGCCCTCTGAGCATGTGTAATGGACACCCCAGTCCCTATGCTAGCTACCTAACATTTACACCCTGAAGAGATATGGACCCAAATCTTTGGGGGTACTGGGCAACGACATCTCTAGCTACTTCCTGCTGGCAACAGGGGCGAAGTGGGGCTTTGGGTCCATACCCTTCCTACTCTGTTGGAAGGGTTTCTCCATTCAGGGCTAGGATGGATAAGGTTGAGTTGTTCCAGGAGATGGTGGTCCTGGAGCTGGCACACTTGGTTCAGAGGCCTTGGTAACCTGAGAACTTCTGAAAAAACAAACAAACGGACAAAAGGGTGCACAGTTTAACTGAGACAAGGCTAAGATTGTGAGGTGGCAGTGCCCTTGAAATTAGGTGAGTGTCACATGAAATAAATTTAAAAAACCATAGGATTATCAGGCATGTGTGTTTGTTTACTCTAAGTACAGGAACAGGGGTTAAAGCATTCACAATTTCCCCTAGAAGAGTACAGGATTTGGGCACTACTGGGTACAGTGGGATCACTGCTTCATTTATGATCCTAAGGTCTTGGGTCCGCTGTTAGGAACCATCCTTCTTTTTAACCCTATAACAATTCAATTTTTAATTTGGGGGGAAAATTTTGTTTTTATTCTTCACTTTCATAGCTAGCTAGCTAGCTAGCTAGCTAGCTAGCTATATATATATATATTATATATATATAACATTTATATATATATATTATATATATATAACATTTATATATATATATATTATATATATATAACATTTAATGGAATGTATATATATATATATATATATATATATACATTCCATTAAATGTTATGAAAACATCATGCTCAGTGTTATAGGGTTAAATGGTAATATTGGGGTACTACAGGGGGAGTCAACAGGGATCAAATGTAGAGTAATTCCCTAAGTCATTTTTAATTTTCTTGCGTTGAATTTGAGTAAAATGCTTATAAATTACCCGGGGACCAAATTCCCCTGGTGCCTCTACTATTCGTAGAATGTTCAGGGAGGTTTCAGGGATGGGAGAATAGTAACCTCTAAGTCCAGGATCACTTACGGTAGGGGTCCTCAAACTGTTCAAACAGGGGGCCAGTTCACTGTCCCTCAGATCATTGGAATGCCAGACTATAGTCTTTTTAAAACTATGAACAAATTCCTAGGTACAATGCATGTGTCCTCTGCTAAGCAGGACCGGAAATGGCAGCAAGAATACCCCGAGGGCGAGATAATTGGCGTCAGGCCACATGTGCCCAGGGCCAGTTTGAGGACTCCTGCCTTAGGGGTCCTGGGTACACAGGGGGATGAAGGTCTCTACTGCTCCTCAAAAGGAGAAATGCTCTAACTTATGACATCTCCACAGACTTTCCCATCACTCTACAGAACTGTTCCAGCTGCATCAGGGTTGGAAGGGAAAGTGTACCTTTCTCTGGCCACCATTCTCCTCTCTCAAAAAGCTACTGTGGCCAAATATAGTAGCAAAGTGTATCAGCTCTTGTTTGTCCAGCCTCTATGTATCAAATATATTCCAGTTGGACAAGATTCATGCAAGGGGGAAATTCCTGAGTATCAAGCTGCCAAGTCCCATCTAGAAAGCACAAAACAAGGAGGCTATTCAGAGCTTGCTGCTTCAAAGTAAAAAACCCCCACTTGAGAGCAGATCCTTGGGCTGCCCTGAATCTGATGCCTCAGGCAGATGCCCCAGCCCGAGGGAAGGGGTCAAAGACCAGTCGCTGAGGGCGACTTTTGGTCGACCTATTTTTCTAGACAACAAGCTAGGAGGACCACTGCTTGGGATGGCCAAACGACCCTACAAGATGCCTGCTGGTGGGAATAGACTCTCAGATCTCTAAAGGGAATGGACATCTGGCAGCTCAGGGAAGCTTAAGGGAAATTGGAATTTCTGGCTGGAACATTTGCAGTCCACTGCACAACACCTTACAGAAGGGTCTCAGAGAGGAGATGAGCCAAGACAGGTTACGAGATAGTAACAATGAAACACAACTTTCCTCTAGTTCGTAAATGCTTCATCTCCCCCCACTATCATGATCCCAATTCTACCTTAGAAATCTGGTTGGACCAGAGAATGTACACTGGTACAGATAGGAACTGGAAACACAGGGAATCCAGGGTGGATGAGTCCTTTAGGACCAGTATTATGAGTGGAGACACTGGAATGATGGAGGGAGGGTAGGTTGGAAACGGTGAACAGATTACAAGGATCTACATTTTACTTCAACAGAAAAGTGGGAGAAGGGGGACATCAGACAGTGAAAGATATGACAAAAGTATTAGTGAGTTACCAAGGATTGATGAGTGATGGGTAGCGCACATGGGGTCGGGGGGAGTGAGGTGATGAGGTCAGGGAGTTGGGTGGAGAGTGGATATTTTGAGAAAAATGAGGGCAATGAATGTACAAATGTACTTTACACAACTGATGTATGCATGGAATGCGGTTAGTGTTGTATGAGCCCCTGATAAAAAGATCATAAAACCAAAAATATATATATATGGGCAGGGGCTCATGCAAACATGGTCTCAGACTGGATTAGAGCAGTAAAAACGGCTACTGGAGTCACGTCATCCTGTGTCTATTCCTGAGTCAGGCATGAAGCTTAGGGCCCACAGCCCCAGCAGCTGGACAGTGAGGGAGGTGGGGCCCTGAGGCCATTCCACAGGGTGAATGGCCCTCCTGTCCTGCAGGGACCACCCTCCTCTGTAATCCTGTTGTGTGGGGCACGGCTTTCATGGAGTCCACACCATGGGAGCTCTACTATTCACTAGGGATTAGCAGGAAGCCTCTGCTCATGCACACACACCACCACCTAGCTGGAGGACCTCAGTGAACAAAGCCTGAGGCAGTCAACAAACCCACTAAGTGATCCTGTAAGAGATACAATCAGCATCCAGAAACTGGCAACTGGGAGTAAAAGGAAGCATACCTTGGTCCCAGCCCCTCCCACTGTAATCTTCAAGGAGTAACATCCCAAACCAGAGGGTTTTCAAAAGGCACTGCCAGGACTGTGGAATGAGCAGCTCATTTGTGGACATGGATACTATGTGATCCAGACGTACTACCTCCTCCGTTCCAGTCAGCTGAGACAAAAACCCTTCCAAGCAGAAATCCATGCATCTGAACAGTATCCACCAGCCACTCATGACCAGTCCTACTACCTCCAAAGATCCTTCCTGGGTTTGTCAGATCTCTCTGGGGACAGATAGACCTCAGTCTTTGGCTCTGCATGTGAAATAATTCATGTGGAAGCCTGGTCTGCGATCCAAGTGAGTTTTCGGAGAGTTAGGGAGGCGTGGTGGGCAACCCTGGTCGATCCCAGTAGCTGAATTGAATTTACTTGGCCTAGGTGGGTCAATCCAGGCACAGCGCTCACCCAGGTGTACTTCCCCTCCTGGCCAGAAACCTGAACCTCTGGGCATGCACAGGGTGCCACTCCTACCTGAGTTCTTAGCTTGGCCCTTTGGCATGCATAATGGATGCCCTAGTCCCTAGGCTAGCTACCTAACATTTAGCCCCTGAAGAGATATGGACCCAAATCTTTGGGGTACTGGGAGATGACTTCTCTAGCTACTTCCTGCTGGCAACAGGGGCGATGTGGGGCTTTGGGTCCATAACCTTCCTACACTGCTGGGAGGAGTTATCCATTCAGGGCAACTTTATCCAGGATGGATAAGGTTGAGGTGGTCCAGGAGATGATAGTCGTGGAGCTGGCACACTTGGTTCAGAGGCCTTGGTAACCTGAGAACTTCTGGGGAAAAAAAAAACGGCAAAAAGGGTGAACAGTATGACTGACGCAAGGCTAAGCTTGTGAGGTGGCAGTGCCGCCCTTGAAGTTAGGTGAGTGAATAGGAAATTAAAAAAAATCTTAGGATTATCAGGCATGTGTGTTTGTTCACTGTAAGTACAGGAACTGGGATAAAAGCATTCACAATTTACCCTAGGAGGGCACAGGGCTTTGACACTACTAGGTGCAGTGGGATCACTGCTTCACTTATGATCCTAAGGTCTTGGACCCGCTGATAAGACCCATCCTTCTTTTTAACCCTATAACGCTTCAATTTTAATTTGGGGAATTTTTTTTTGTTTTTGTTCTTTACTTTCATAGTTATCAATATATCTATATTAATATATACATTTTTTAATGTTATGAAAACATCATGCTCGGTGTTATAGAGTTAAATGGCAATAAAGGGTACTACAGGGGGAGTCAACAGGGATCAAAAGTAGAGTAACTGCCTAAGTCATTTTTAATTTTCTTGGGTTCAATTGGAGTAAAAGGCTTGTAAATTACCCGGGCACCAAATTCCCCTGGTGCCTCCTACTATGGGTGGAATGTTCAGGGGTGTTTCAGGGCTGGGAGATTAGTAACCCCTAAGTCCAGGATCCCTTAGGGTAGGTTTCCTCAACCTGTTTACACAGAGGGACAGTTCACTGTCCCTCAGACCATTGGAGGGCCAAACTCTAGTTTTTTAAAAATCTATGAACTAATTCCTATGCACACTGCACATCTTATTTTGAAGTTAAAAAAAATAAATGGGGCACAAAGACGGGGCAGACAGGATCAGTGGCCTTGGCTGTCTGGATGTGGCCCACAGGCTGTATTTTGTAGATACCTGACTGCTCTAGGCGCTCATGAAGAGGATGTGGTTTCAACCCAAAAGCTTGGAGACTCCACAATTTGTTTAAAGGTGATTGGGCAGAAGGAGTCCCTGATTGATCCACGCAAGACTCGTTTTCCCTTCTCCTATTACTCACAGTTTATAGTTATGTTTATGGGGAACCAGGACATCCCAATCTGATCCCTTAAATTCATGTGTGGATTGACATTTCCACTAATAAGCCAGCACATATAGAAACTTACTCCCTCCCCCAACAGAAAGGTTTCTTGTTGCCAAGATTTCAGGAAACATGGCAGGACCGGAAAAACAACTGCTCCAAGTTCCTAAAACCACCAAGATGGAGGCCATCCCTCCCCCAGCCCTCCCCATCGGCTTTATCCCATTTTGCAGGAGGACTCTGGGAGTGGGAGAGCTGACTTCCGACCCTTTGGTACCGCTGCCAGCTGTCAGGTTCCTGGGGGCCGGAGAGAGAGAGAAAGACTCACAACCCATTTTTGAGTCCCCCCACCCCACAACATACACTAGGGCTGGCATGTCTTATCAACCCCCCGAGAAGGATGACTTGGCAGTAGTCATTCTCCCCTTAAGGCAAGCAGCCCCAAAGCCTGGGGAAGACCCCCAAGTGCCTTTTTGGGTTTAGATCATCCCCTTTTATTCCAGGGATTGGTATAATTAGAAACAACAAAATCCCTTTTTCTGACAAACCACAAGGTCTGGTTTCTTTGCTAGAAACAGGTTTCCATACTCATCAGCCCACCTGGGACGGATTGCCAACAACTTCTCCAGGTGCTGTTCACAAAAGAGGAACGGGAACCCTTCCAGAGAGAGACCCAGAAGACAGTCAATGGTCCTGATAGTCAGCCAGCGGGCACTCCCCACTTGAGAGAAACTCTTTTTGCCACTGCACAAACAATGTGGGATCCAAACTCCTAGCAAGGCCAGGAGGGCTTAAGCAAGTATCACCAGTTGATCTTGCAGGGCCTCCGCGGGAGAGCTAGGAAACCTATGAATTTATCTAAGGTCAGTGAGAATTTTCAGGTTCTTACAAGAGAATGTCCGCCTGCCTTTTTAGAGTGGCTGATGGAAGCCTACAGGCTTTATACCCCTATTGACCTGGAGGCCCCCGAGAACAGGTGGGCAATAAGTATTGCCTTTAGTACTCAGTCTGCCTCAGACATGAAAAAGAAGTGGGAAGGGTTTGAAGGGAAAATCTTAGTGATTTGGTAGAAGTGGCTCAGTGGCTGTGTAACAACAGAGATGACTCAACCACGACAGAGACATAGAAACTAGCTAAAATACTAGATGTTGCCATGAGAGACCCCAGAGGCTCAGGAAAGATCAGGGCCCACTCACGGAGAGAGTGACCTGTGGGCACCACCAAGGCCTGGGGAAGGATCAATGTGCCTACTGCAGAAAAGAAGGACATTGGAAAAATCAGGGGCTTGAAACCCCCTGGAGAGGCGGATGACCCTCAACTAGAGAGGACGGGCCTCATCCTCACCTAGAAAAACCCAAGCAAGCAACAATAATGCTTGAAGAAGCTGAATGAAGGTGTCAGGGCTCTGTGTCTCTTGGTCCCCAGGATCCCAGGCTAACTCTCCAAGTAGGAGGCCAGCCAGTAAATTTCTTGGTGGACACAGTGGACACCTTCTCAGGTTCAGAAAAGAATACAGGCACAATGTCAAAGGGAAAGATTTGAATTATTGTCAGCATATGATTGCTTCCCAAAATTACTCACACCAGAATATTTTCATGGAGGTTAGGTGGGCTTCCCAAGATATCAAGATAAAAAATATCTATTTGCCCTTTGTCCCAGTTAGCAACATAGTTTTGATGGCACTGCCTCCTGGCTCAGCTGCTGAGCCAGTGAACCAGTTATAGCAGGAGAAGAGTAGGTGGCTGTTGGCCATCAACGGAAGGACAAAATCTCCACAGTGGGCTTCCTGTTTCAATATGGAGCCACGTATGTCACCTGCTGGACACTATCTCTATCCTGGACTCAGAATCGCTACCTCCAGTTCTAGAATGTGGCTGGGAGGTACACAGTATTTGAAACAGTCTCTGGTTAGCCCCTCTCGATAACTTTTTGACATCGGAGTCTGGGCAATAGAGTACATTTACTTTCCAATTGAGAAAACTCACTCAAAAAGACACAGGCGCTGACCCAGAGGCACACACTGGTTATCAACAAAGCCATATTCACAACTAGTGTCAGAGCCATAGCTCTGAGCCCCAAATTCCTGTGCCCAGCCAAACAGTCACTCTTTCCTGGACCCTCAAAGATCTGATCAGATGCCCTCCCTGCCCGCCCCACCTCCCCCAAAGATTTTATTTCAGAGGATGCAACTGAATCTGAAGCTCCCGGAGAGGCACATATCTGATCAGAGCACATGGAGAAGAAGAAGAGGGAGGAGTGGAGAGTGGAGCACATCCTGGCCCACTAGACCTTGAGGATGATGTCCCACTCAGAGAAGGCAGTCCACATTGAAGACAACATGGCCAGCCCCTCGATGAGACACGACGTCCCTCAAAGACCCATAGCCCTAGAGGGGACAACACTGGAGACACAGTGTGGGAATTGCACCCGAACTTATCCCACCACACCGAGGCATAACACTAAGGGGGGTGCAGAGGAGCAAGGAAACAGAGCAGCAAGGTCCCCAGGGAATGCCAAAGGTGGACTTTGGGCCAGGACTTGGTGCCCCAACAGACTGAACTAGAAAACACTCCTAAAGGCCAACACACAGTCCTTGAACTAACTATAAGCTTTTCTTTCTTGTTGAGTTTTATTTTCTTTTTTTGTCATTGGATTTGTGTTGTTTTGTTTCTTTTGGTGCTTGTGTTGGTGTTGAGCATGTTATTACCTCTACAGGTCTATCTAAATAAGATAGGCTGGATGAACAATCTGGAGGAGAAAAAAAACGGGCCCAACACTTCCGGGGGGACGTGGGAGAGAGGGACGTGGGAGTAAAGGGAGCTGTATTAAGAATCCCAGAGACAAGGGAACAACAAGTGATGCAAATCCATGGTGGGGGTGATATAGGAGGGTTGGTGTAGGGCGTGATCAAGGATAATGGAACCAAGAGGAATTACTGAAACCCAAATGAAGATTGAGCATGGCTGAGGGCACAAGAAGAAAATGAAAGGGAATAGAAGAGCAAGCTAGGAAGAAAGGGACAGTTATAGAGGTCTAAAAAAAGGCATGTACATACGTAAATATATTTATATGTAAGCATGGGGAAATAGACCTACGTCCATATAATTATAAGTTTCATATTAAGGTAGCACATGAACTTTGGGCCTCCACTCAAGTACTCCCTCATTGCAAGAATACTTAGTTCTACTAAATTGGCATTCTATGATGCTCACCTTCCACACAGGTTCGCTGAAGACAAAGCGGGTGCATAAGCAAATGTGGTGAAGAAAGCTGATGGTGCCCAGCTGTCAAAAGATATAGCATCTGAGGTCTTAAAGGCTTGAAGGTAAACAAGCGGCCATCTAGCTCAAAGCAACAAAGCTCACATGGAATAAGCACACCAGCCTATGCGATCACGAGGTTTCGAAGGGATCAGGTGTCAGGCATCATCAGAACAAAAAATCTTCTCATTGCGAATGTGAGGGAAGTGCTGGGTAGAGACCCAAAACCCATTTGCAGTCCACTGCACAATACCTTACAGAAGGGTCTCAGAGAGGAGATAAGCCAAGACAGGATACGAGATAGCAACGATGAAACACAACTTTCTTCTAGTTCGTAAATGCTTTTTCTATCCCCACTATCATGCTCCCAATTCTACCTTACAAATCTGGCTGACCAGAGAATGTACACTGGTGCAAATAGGAACTGGAAACACAGGAAATCCAGGGTGGATGAGTCCTTTAAGACCAGTATTATGAGTGGAGACACTGGGAGGGTGAAGGGAGGGTAGGTTGGAAACGGGGAACTGATTACAAGGATCTACATTCTAATTCAACAGAAAAGTGGTTGAAGGGGAACATCGAACAGTGCAAGATATGACAAAATAATTAGTGAGTTACCAAGGATTGATGAGCGAGGGGTAGTGCACATGGTCGGGGGGTAGGGAGGGGGAATGAGGAGCTGAGGCCAAGGGCTTGGGTGGAGAGTAGATATTTAGAGAATGAGGGCAATGAATGTACAAATGTGCTTTACACAACTGATGTATGCATGGAATGTGGTTAGAGTAGTATGAGTCCCTAATAAAACCTTAAAAAAAATGATCTGGGCAGAGGGCTCGTGCAAGGATCTTCTCAGGCTGGATTAGACTCTTCCAAGTAGAAAGCCATGCATCTGAACAGTATCCACCAGCCACTCATGTCCTGTCTTGCTGCCCCCAAAGAACCTTCCTGGGTTTGTCAGATCTCTCTGGGGACAGATATACCTCGGTCCTTGGCTCTGCATGAGAAAGAATACACGCGGAAACCTGATTATGATCCAAGTGATTTTTATGAGATTTAGGGAGTATTGGTGGGAAACCCTGGTCGACCCCAAGAATGAATTGAATTTACTTGGCTTAGGTGGGTCAAGCAATTTGCAGCACCGACCGAGGTGTATCTCCTCTTCCTGGCCAGAAACCTGAACCTCTGAGCACATACAGTGTACCACTCCTACTTGGGCCACTACCTTGGCCCTCTGGGCATGCATAATGGACACCCCAGTCCCTATGCTAGCTACCTAACATTTACCTCCTGAAGAGATATGGACCCAAATTTTGGGGTACTGGGCGACGACAGCTCTAGCTACTTCCTGCTGGCAAAAGTGGTGAAGTGGGGCTTTGGGTCCATACCCTTCCTACTCTGTCAGAAAGGATTGTCCATTCAGGTCCCAGAATGGATAAGGTTGAGGTTGTACAGGAAATTGTGGTCCTGCAGCTGGTACACTTAGTTCAGAGGCCTTGGTAACCTGAGAATGTCTGGAAAAATAAACAAAAAAGACAAAAGGGTGAACAGTTTAACTGAGACAAGGCTAAGATTCTGAAGAGTTAGTGCCCTTCAAGTTAGGTGAGTGTCACAGGAAATAAATAATCTTAGGATTATCAGGCATGAGTGTTTTTCACTGCAAGTACAGGAATGGGGATAAAAGCATTAACAATTTCCCTAGGAGGGTACAGGATTTGGGCACTACTAGGTGCAGTGGGATCACTGCTTCATTTATGATCCTAAGGTCTTGCACCCGCTGATAAGACCTATCCTTTTTAACCCTATAACGACTCAATTTTTTAATTGGGGGGAAATCTTTTTTGTTTTTATTCTTTAAATTCATAGTTTATATATATATATATATTAATATATGCATTTCTTTAAATGTTATGGAAATATCATGCTCAGAGTTATAGGGCTAAATGGTATTATTGGGGTATTACAGGGGGAGTCAGTAGTGATCAAAAGTAGAGTAACTACCTCAGTCATTTTTCATTTTCATGGGTTCAATTTGAATAAAAGGCTTGTAAATTACCCGGGGACCAAATTCCCCTCGTGCCTCTACTACGGGTAGAATGTTCAGGGGGTATTTCAGGGATGGGAGAATTATAAGCCCTAAGCCCAGAATCACTTTAGCAGGGGTCCTCAAACTGTTTACACAGGGGGCCAGCTCTCTGTCCCTCAGATCCTTGGAGGGTCAGACTATAGTTTTTAAGAAACCTCTGAACAAATTCCTATGCACAGTGCATGAATTGGCTGCTTAGCAGGACAGGCAGTGGCAGCAAACACACCCTGAGGGCGGGATAAATATCCTCTTCAGGCCGCATGGGGCCACAGGCCACAGTATGAGGATGCCTGCCGTAGGGGGTCCTGGGTGCACTGGGGATGAAGGTGTCTACTGCTCCTCAAAAGGAGAAATGCTCTAACTTATGGCATCTATGCCCACTTTCCCATCACTCTATAGAACTGTTGCAGCTGAATCAGGGTTGGAAGGGAAAGTGTACCATTCTCTGGCCACCATTCTCCTTTCTCAAAAAGCTACTGTAGCCAAATAGAGTTGCAAAGTGTATCAGGTTTTGTTTGTCCAGACTCTCTGTATCAAATCTATCCCAATTGGACAGGATTCATGCAAGGGGGCAATTCCTGAGTATCAAGCTGCTAAGTCCCATCTAGAAAGCACAAAACAAGGAGCCCATTGAAAGCTTGCTGCCTCAAGGTCAATAACCCCACTTGAGAGCACACCCCCGGTGTGCTATTAAACTGATACCTCCAACAGGTGCCCCCACACTAGGGAAAGGGTCAAAGAGCAGTCGCTCTGGGCGACTTTAGGTCCAACCATTTTCTAGACAACAAACTAGGAGGACCACTGCTTGGTATGGCCCCACGGCCTTACAAGATGCCTGCTGTCAGGAGCAGACTCTCAAATCTCTGAAGGGAAGAAACATCTGGCAGCTCAGGGAACCTTTAGGAAAACTGGAATTTCTGCCTGGAACATCATGGCAACTGAGCTGTATTAAGAGCTATCCCAAAAAGTGTCTGAAGCAGCATCACTGAAAGCCTTAAAGCTAACACTTACTCAGGCTAGGTTCTGAATGCCATTAGTCTAATCCTGGGCAACAGAAAACCAGCCAGTAACAAGGAACAAATCTACACTGGTAGAACATTAACCCTATAACGCCTGAAGTTATCAATTCAGGAAATAACTTTTTTTGTTTTTATTCTTAACTTTCATAGTTATCAATATATATGACAACCAAAATATATTTTAAAAGTATAAAATTTTCAATGATTTTGAAATATAACCAAATTATCACCTTTATAATTTTGGTACCAGATTCATTTTAATTAAATATTAAGAAAATATTGTCCTCGGCATTATAGGGCTTTTAAAGCAGCTTATTTTATAAACCAGGAGAAAGGCAAAGGGAATGGAGGGGGAAAGAGAAACATATGACTCCTGGGACAAGGCAGGACTAACTCCTGGGCGTAATCAACCAGCTCCCTAGGCAGCACCCTTCCACATGTTTGGAGTGGTGGGCACCATCTTGGCCAGGGTCACAGGCCCTGTTTCCCCACGGCCACTATGGTGGCTAGGTAGGATCTCTGGGAAAACTAAAACAGCCTTGACAAGAGTGAATCCATTTTGAGCTGACAGAAGCTACCATGAAAGATAAATAAAGTAGCTATGAACTGTAAATGAACTAGCTGATATTGGGGAGGTAGGCTGTGCAGACATAGCTCAAGGGAATGTCCCAAAGGAAATTGACGTTCAAAAGGCTTTTGAGAACAAGAGTAGTTTTTGTTCAACTAAGAATGGCTTACCGCAATACCCCACTTCTGTACTCTACCTGCTTGCACACCTGCACATTGAAAAAGTATAAAAGCCTTTGGAAAATTAGACTGGGGGCTGCTCAGTCTCCTCTCAAGAGGGCTGACAGTCCCTGTGCAGGAAATAAAACTTTTTCTGTTGAACTTGCCGGCGGTCTGATTTGTTTTCTTTCTGGGAATGGACAGTAGCTACAACATTTTGAGGTGCACCGAAATCTGAGTGCCACTCTCTGAGTCTGTTTAGAAAGGAGACCTCCTTTCTAGGAGTGCTATCCACAGATCTAGGGCATTTATGATTTCCCTAGGCCAAGGGCCCTCAAACTCTTTAAACAGGGACCAGTTCACTGTCCCTCAGACCCGTTGGAGGGCTGGACTATAGTTTTAAAAAAATCTATGAACAAATTCCTATGCACACTACACATATCTTTATTTTGAAGTTAAAAACAAATGGGGCACAAATACCCGGCGGAATGGATCACTGTCCCGGGCGATCTGCATGTGGCCCGCAGGCTGTAGTTTGAGGACCCCTGCTCTAGGTGCTCATGAAGAGCATGTGGTTTCAACCCTAAAGCCTGGAGACTCCCCGATTTGTTTAAAGGTTATTGGGCAGAAGGAGTCCCTCATTGGCCTCCACAAGACTCATTTTCCCTTTCCCTATTACTCAGAGTTCATAGTTATGTTTATGGGGAATCAGGACATCCTGATCTAATCCCTTAAATTGATGTGTGGATTGATATTGCCACTAATAAGCCAGCATATATAAAAGACTTACTTCCTCCCCCAACAGAAAGGGTTCTTGTTTCAAAGATTCCAGGAAACATGGCAGGACCGGAAAAACAACCAGTCCAACTTCCTAAACCCAACAAGGTGGAGGCTGTCCCTCCCCTCCCTTCCCCCTTTCACACCCTGTCAGATTTATCCCATTTTTGAAGAGGACTCTGGGAGTGGGAGAGCTGGCTTCCGACCCTTGGTACCGCTGCCACCCTATCAGGTTTTCAGGGGCCGGAGAGAGAGGAATACTGACAACCCCTTTTTGAGGCTCCCCCACATACACACACACTAGGGCAGGCATGTCTTCTCAACCCCCCGAGAAGGATCACTCGGTAGCAGCCATTCTCGCCTTAAGGCAAGCAGCCCCCAAAGCCTAGGGAAGACCCCTGAGTCCCTGTTTGGGTATATGTTCCCTTTTGTTCCAGTGATTTGTATAATTGGAACCAACAAAATCCCTTTTTCTGACAAAACAAACGGTCTGATTTCTGTGCTAGATATGGTTTTCCATACTCATCAGCCCACCTGAGATGATTGCCAGCAACTTCTCCAGGTGCTGTTCATGTGAGTGGAATGGGAGCCCTTCCAGGAGGGTCCCAGAAGGCAGTCAATGGACCTGATGGTCAGCCAGCGGGCAGTCCCCACTTGAGAGAAACTCTTTTTGCCACTGCACAAACAATGTGGGATCCAAACTCCTAGCAAGGCCAGGAGGGCTTAAGCAAGTATCACCAGTTGCACTTGCAGGGCCTCCGCGGGAGAGCTAGGAAACCTATGAATTTATCTAAGGTCAGTGAGAATTTTCAGGCTCTTACAAGAGAATGTCTGCCTGCCTTTTTAGAGTGGCTGATGGACGCCTACGGAATTTGTACCCCTGTTGATCTGGAGGCCCCCGAGAACAGGTGAGCAATAAGTATTGCCTTTAGTACTCAGTCTGCCTCAGACATGAAAAAGAAGTGGGAAGAGTTTGAAGGGGAAAATCTTAGTGATTTGGTAAAAGTGACTCAGCGAGTGTTTAACAACAGAGATGACCCTACCCTGACAGAGACAAAGAAACTAGCTAAAATACTAGTAATTGCCATGAGAGACCCCAGAGGCTCAGGAAAAGGAGAACAGAGCCCACTCACGGAGAGAGTGACCTGTGGGCACCGCCAAGGCCTGGGGAAGGATCAATGTGCCTACTGCATAAAAGAAGGACATTGGAAAAATCAGGGGCTTGAAAACCCCAGGAGAGTCGGACGACCCACCGCTCGAGAGGATGGGCCTCATCCTCACCTATAAAAACCCAAGCAAGCAACAATAACACTTGAAGAAGCTGAATGAAGTTGTCACATCTCTGTGTCACTTGGCCCCCAGGATCCCAGGCTAACTCTCCAAAAAGGGGGCCAACCAGTTAATTTCTTGGTGGACACAGGGGCCACCTTCTTGGTTTTGGAAAAGACTACAGGTGCATTGTCAAAAGGAAAGATTTTAATTACAGGGGCCACAGGCCATACCCAAGCACACCCATGGAAATCGGCCAGAATAACAGATTTAGCACAAGACACAATTACACACACCTTCCTGTAATGCCTCAATGCCCCTATCCCCTAATTGGCCAGAACTTATTACGATAAATGGCGGCGATAATTACTTTCTCACCTGCTGCAACCACCTTAACCCTTGAATTTGAAAAGGCAAAGGTTTTGCTCACCGCTCCAATTTCAGAGGGATCTGTGTTTTATCAAGGAGCAGAAGAGACCTCCTCAAAGGAACTTCTTGATAAATTGGTAAAAGATATTCCTTTTGTTTGTGCATAGAACAACCTGCCAGACCTTGCTGAACATCAGGTGCCTGGGGTCGTACAACTTCTGAGCTCGGCCACACTGGTGAGTGTCAAGCAAAACCCTACTCCATGGAAAGCAAAGGTGGGTATTTCTGTTCACATATGCAGATTAAAAAGGACAGGCATTTGGGTGCCCTGCAAGTCCACATGGAATGCTCCCCTGCTGTCTGTGCAGAAGCTGGGAACTGAGGACTTCCAATCGGTGCAGGATCTCAGAGAGGTAAATGCGAGGGTAGAGACTGTCCACCCCACGGTACCAAACCCTGAGACCCTCCTGAGTACTATTCTGTCAAACTGAATTTGTTATACTGTTTTGGACTTAAAGGATGCTTTGTTCTCCACACCCTTGTCCCCTGTACGTCAACCCAGTGAAGACTTACAGGAATACAAGGAGGAACACCCCAAAAGCCCCTTGCTCCAGTATGCAGATGACCTCCTCCTGGCCTCTGAAAACCTGGAGGAATGCCAAAGGGCTACTGAGGACCTGTTAATAGTCCTTGGCCAATTGGGGTACAGGGTATCTGCAAGAAAGGCTCAGCTGTGTGTCAATAAAGCTGTATACCTAGGCTACCAACTGGAGGAGGGAAAACGGACCATGTCCCCCAGCTGCATTTAGGCGATCCTCAAAATCCCAGTACCTGAGACTCCGAGGCAGGTGCAAGTGTTTCTAGGAGCTGTGAGGTATTCTCCATTGTGGAATTTTGGATTTGCAAAAATAACCAAACCTCTATATGCAAGTACTGGGGAAAGGAAAAATAACTTAAATGGACTGAAGTAGAACAGCAAGCCTTTGAATTCTTAAAAAAAAGTCGCTCATATGGGCATCCACTCTTCCCCTTCCAGACATAGAAAAGCCCTTCCAATTGTCTATGTCTGAGGCCAGAGGCACACCAAAAGGAGTGCTAACTCAGAACTTGCAGCCATGGAAGAGACCTGTGGCTGATCTTTCAAAGAAATTGGACTCTGTAGCTGCAGGATGGCCAAGCTGCATGCGAGCTGAGACTGCCACCACCATCACAGTTATAGAAGCTAGGAAGCTTACACTGGGACAGGATATTGCTGTGGTAGGGGGACCTATGGTTGAACCCCTCCTAACCAGTCCCCCAGACCGGTGGATCTTGAACGCCAGGATTATGCCACCAGTCCCCCTGAGGTAGTGACCATCCTCATACCGTCCCCAGTGTTACCGCCACAACCTACATACTCAGAACATGATCCAAAGGTAAGCCAAAACCTGGGCTGCCAAAGAGACTCGGAGCATCCAGGGTGGCTGCTCCATCCTTAAGGAAGAAGATTCATGCCAGAAGCTCTGGGGAGAGATCTGGTTCAAGGATTACATGAAGGTATGCAATCGTGAGCCTCTAAATTTTCTCAGTTGTTCCTCGGGTACTTTTACATACCCAGGCTTGGACACTGGGTGGCAGATGTCACCCACCGTTGATTGCACTTTGCTCAGGGAAACAGCTCTAGAAAAGAAAAGGAGCAAACCCAACCACGAGCTCGAGGTAGTAGTCCTGGAGAATTCTGGAGGTGGAATTTATGGATATCAAACTTAGAATGTATGGCTACCTGGATTTGATGGTGTTCGTGGACACCTATTCTGGATGGATTGAAGTCTTCCCAATGAAGAAAGAAACTGCTGCCATGGTGTGTAAATTATTGGTAACAAAAATTGTCCCTAGATTTGGCCTTCAGACCACCTTGGGGTCTGACAATGACCCAGCATTCATTGCTCAAATTACTAAAGTATTAGCAATGCTTCCAAATATTAACTGGAAGCTCTCCTGGGCTTATAGGCCCCAAAGTTCAGGGCAAGTAGAAAGAATATACAGAACCCTAAAGGAATTGTTAGCTAAGTTGCATTTAGAAACTGGCGAGAACTGGGTTGATTCTTTCTTTACGTTTTGCCCTACTTTGAGTCTGCTGCACTCCCTATGTGAAAAGCATGACCCCATTTGGATTTATGTTTGGCAGACCTTCCCCAATCCTCCCAAGGTTGAAGGAAGTAGAAATAATGGAAGTCACCAACCGGTCCCGCATCAAGTGCCTGTAGGTTGTGCAGCAGATGAGAGACAAATCAACTGCTCTGACACCTTCATTTTGGGTCCAAGCAAGGGAAAGGTGAAGAGGCAGCCCACAACTTGCAATCTGGAGACTGGACATGGGTAAAGAAGCACCAACCCGACACCTTAGAACCTAGGTGGGCTGACCCATACCAGGTGATACTTACAACACCAACTGCTGTTAAAATAGTGGGGAAGGGGCCGTGGATTCATCAGTCACAAGTTTAAAAAAAGACCTCCCTGAGCATATCCTGAAAAGATGGACACTCAGAAAGATGGAAAAACCCTCAAAATTAAGGCTTTACAGAACTTAATTGTTTTGTCTGAGTATTGCTGACAGCACCCGCCATTTCCCCCAAACACAAACACATCTGTGGACTGCTATTCGAACCTCCAGCAGTGAATATGTAACCTCTTACACTGGGTATGACCCCGTTTTTGCTTTGATTTGTTTGACTTGCTAGGAAAGAGTTGGCATTCCGGATCCTTTCAAGGAAAAGGGCACAATGGGGCCCATAACCAGAATCCCGTCCTACAGGTACGGAATACCCTCTATAGAAAGAAGGCTCCAAACAAACCATTTCTATATATGCCCGGCTGATGGACACCCTAACTGCCAATGGGAGGGACATTACCATTGTGCAGCTTGGGGTTGTGAAACTATCATCTTCAGGATGGAAACTTGTTAAAGAGGACCCTATTATTTTTACAAGAATTGGAATAAAGTCTGTTGGGTTTGATTCCACCACGTGTATGGTTTCCAAATGTAACCCAATAAGAATTGTATTCAAGTGTTATTCGGTTCACTGGGAAAATGTGGGAAATTAAACATTATGTAAATGATAGAGGTCCCAGGACAACCTTTACTATCCAGCAAAGTAAAATATGGCAACCTCTCATCCGTAAAAAGGCCCAAACCTGGTGATAAATCCTTAAAAGCTACAACTGGGTGTCACTAAGATTCCTTTGCCGCACCCTCCAGACTCTTCAGTAACTTTCCCGTTCACCGCTAACCCAACTCAAAGGGCCCTTCCCATTCAGGAGCCACCTCAACGTTCTGTGTTTGATACTCTGGATGCTGTATTCCAATTTATGGACTCAAATCCTAACCTCACAGCTGATTGTTGGCTTGAATGAACCCTGATCCCCCTTACTATGTAGGCACAGGTACAAACAGCACTATTGGTGCAGAGTGTAATCAAATTAAAAATGTTAGTATGAAGGATTACACGAAGCAGCAGTCTGTAGGTGAGGTTAGAATGGACTCAGTTCTAAGCTCACTTTAAGATTTGCAAGGGCAAGGGCTGTATTTTTATTCATCTAATTAACCCTTAAATATATCAAGATAACGAGATTTTTGCCTTCAAGCTGTTCCCATTGAACCAAATGTTAATCCTTATTTGTTATCTGCTCCAATGAGTACTTGCTTTACTTGTTCCACAGTACTAACACCCTGTCTCTTTTCCCCAGTATTAGCAGCGGACTCGGGTATTTGTGTATAGTGCATGTTGTTCCTCAAGTGTACCTGTATTCTGGTGAAGGAGGTAGGGAATCACTTTGGAATTTCTGGATGAGTTAAAAGAGTCCCAATTTTGGTCCCACTGTTAGCAGGACTTGGGATTATGGGATTAGCTGCAGTCGGGTCAGTTGCTTTAATACAAGGAAATTTAAACTATCAGACTCTTAGTCAGCAAATTGATTTAGATTTACAGGGATTAAAAAAAACTGTTTCCCATTTAGAAAGATCCTTAGACTCCCTTGTAGAAGTTGTGTTGCAAAACCGCTCAGGGCTTGACTTTCTCTTTTTGAAACAAGGAGTGCTGTGAATGGCATTGGGAGAAACTTGTTTTATCCAAACCATTCGGGAATCATTAAAGATAGGTTAGCCCTGGTTAGGAAAAGATTAGAGGAAGGAGACAAGAAAAGAAATGAAGGAACCAATTGCTTTGAAAAGCTATTTAATTGGTCAACCTGGCTAACTACCCTAATAACGACCCTAGCCGGACCCCTAATCCTCCTCCTGCTAAGCTTCACATTTGAACCAATAATAACCAATAAGCTAGTGGCATTCCTTACACAGAAAGTACAAGCCATAAAACGCTTAGTGCTGAGCCCACCATACACTGGGCTGACCACTGCAGATTCAATGATTTCAACTTGGCTAAGAACAGGAGGGAATGTAGCAGCTCTGGGAGAAGCTTAAACAGCCTGACAAGAGAAGCCAGTTTGAGCTGACAGAAGCCATTATGAATGGTAAATAAACTAGCTATGAACTGCCAATGAACTAGCTGATATTGTGGAGGTAGGCTGTGCAGACGTAGCCCAAGGGAATGTACAGAAGGAAATGGATATTCAGAAGGCTTGCAAGAACGACCAGAGCAGTTTTTGTTCAACTAAGAATGGCTAACCACAATACCCCGCTTCTGTGCTCTGCTTGCTTGCACACCTACACATTGCAAAAGTACAAAAACATTTGCAAAATTAGACTGGGGGCCACTCAGTCTCCTCTCAAGAGAGCTGACAGTCCCTGCGCAGGAAATGAAACTTGTTCTGTTGACCTTGCCGGCGGTCTGGGTGGTTTTCTTTCTGGGAATGGACAGTAGCTACAACATACACAGGTTGGCACCATTCTGCGTGGGAGTGGGTCACGTCGCTGGGAAAATGGAGGCCGCAGGTTGTGGCCTAGCCACAAGCCAGCCTGGGGCCAGCCACCCAGCCAGAGTCCTGCCGAAGCCAACAGGGTGGACGTGGGCGCCCCCAGCCTTCCGCTGGCCAGAGCCCCGGCACACCACTGAGCTGCAAGAAGGCTTTGGGAGTCAAAATCCTCCCAGCCTCCAGGCAGCAGCGTCCCAGCCCCCTCCCCAAATGCAGCCTGGGGAGGCAGCCGAGTTCCCAGGAAGGCAGGCACACAAAGGCACTTCAAGTCCCGCACACCAGCAAGAAATGGCGCAAAGACGGACACAAAATGCTGGGGCTGTGGCAATACTCTACGAGTGGCCCCAGGGGCCTCCACGGTGTTGGGTGGGCGCGGCACCTGGATTGGCACACCTAGGCCTGGCGAATTCAACTCAACAATTCTCCTGAGGGTGGTGAGGTGAAAGGAGCCAGAGGGGCCCGCAACCCGTGAGACCAGGATGGGAGGGCCCACTCCTGGGGCCGGCTTACATCATAGCTCCAATTCAGACAGCACCGCTTCTGTTAGACCTCTCCGGGGACAGGTATGCCTTGGTACTTGGCTCCACGTGAGAAACAGCTCATGCCGAGGCCTGGTTTGGGATCCCCATGAGTTAGGGAGGTGTGGTGGATGAAGTTGGTCAACCCCATTGGCTGAATTGTTTAATTGAATTCACCTGGCCTTGGTGAGCCAATGCAGGTGCAGCACCCACCCAGGCGTATCTCCCCCTCCTGGCTGGAAACCTGAACTTCTGAGCATGCAGTGAGCCACTGCTTCATGAGCCGGTAGCTCGGACCTCTGAGCATGGGTAGTGGATGTGCCAGTCCCTATGCTAGCTCCCTATCAGGTTTTCCAGGCAAAGGTCTGCCTTCTGGAGCTTTTCTACAGAAAGCACTTAGTTCCGGATCTCTACGCATTCGGGGTGATGGATGGCTTTGCCTCCGTGCTTGCTTCTTTGTGATTCTGGAATGGTGCTTGTTTCACAAGATCAGCGAGGTCAGGAATTCTGGGCTGGTTGGCTACCAAGCACAGAAAAATAACCAACAGATTGAAATAGCAACTCCTATTTGGTTTATTATGGACCATACAAACGTGTGTCTGAAACGTCCCTCCTAAATTTCTGAACTCTTGACCTCCTTGCCATGTGTACATGGAAAGCAAGGATTCCAAACTCTGATCACCACATCTGACTGTTCCCCAGCCCCTCTGAGTCTCCCCCCCCACCTTGTCTTCCAGAGGCGCACTGTCAACCAGCAAAGTTGGGCCTCTCCATTTCTCAGGTGAAGATTGTTATGTGAAATTACCCTGGGTTTAAATGTTAGCGATTATGCTATTTAAAAGACAAATGTGTGAGCCAACTGGGGGCAAACAAAACTCATTTCAAACACCAGTTCTGTGTCCTCTAAGTGCCCATGTACAACTGCTACAACACAACAATGGGTCCTGCTGGGTCCCCATTAGCATCTGGGAGGAAGGCTGTTTATTTTAGGGAATCCTACCTTGGTCCGTTGGTGTTAATTGCAGACTCACTGAGTGACAGATTGTATCTGACACACACCACGTTTACGGCAGCAAACACCAACACTTTGTCAAACTCCGTTTGGTATTGCTCCATCCCTCCATCATTCTCCCTAATGAAAAAAATAATTAACACATTCATATAAAAGCACAGGATGAGGAGAGCTTTAATTTATTCATCTAGTTCAGGGTCATCCCTGTTATCACTATATGACAAGTTAATGAGGCTTAATTTAAAAAGCAGCAGTAAAGTAATTTAGGAAACTGAGGGATTGTCACAAGTCCTGGCTGTGACAGCATGTTTTGTGCATCATGGAAGATAACAGATTTACCTTCTGTGGTATCTCATATCCATCATCCCCAAACTACCGGCTCTTAGGGATAGAGAGAGCGAGCTTTTCCTTGAAAAAAGTGCCTGGGTTTGGTAGCTGCTCACAGGATGGCAGGTGTAACGTATTATGAGAACTTAACAAGGCCCTGAGAAGGTGGTTATTGGAAGGTCTGGCTGGAGAGCAAGGTCATGACTCCTGAAGGATTCAGGATCCAAAAGTCAAGTCAGAACTGGATGCCAGAGACTTTCTCAATCCAGCCCTCTTTGCCCCTCCCCTAAAGCCAATACATTTCTAAGGGTTATGGATTCTACTTCAGAATCTTTCTCAAACCCAGGACCATCTTCACCATTATTGGCTAGACCTGTTCACCTCTTGCCTTATATATAAAAATATGGGTTTATTGTAAATCTGGGTCTGTTAGGTTTCTCAGGTGGGACATGTCTCGGTCCTTGGCTACACACTAGAAAGAAAGTCACACCAAAGCCTGGTTGGTGATCTGAGTGGATTTAGAAACAGGAGAGAAGGTTCCGGCATTACAGTAAACTGAACACGGGCACCCTCATGACACTGCACACCCAGCCCTGCTGAGTGGAAGGCAGGGAAGCAGCTGAAGGGGAGGGGCGGTGGTCTCCAGGTTCCAGCCTTTTAAGGGCTTTCAGCTGCGTGGTGTCAATTACGCTCTCCTGGCTTGGGCTTGAATTGGTGTATGCCCCTAAGCCCGCATTGGCTTCCAACGTCCTGTAGGGGGCCCCGTAAGTATGGAGAGGAACAACCCATTGTCTTGCTACCTGTCTATATTCCTGTATGGCTACATTGAAATGGAACTAGCCTCTTTAGATAGCCTATGTGGTTCACCAGGAGCCACAGGCCCCAGCGTTCCCTGTTACCACCTTAAACCTTAAACTACTGTTGGAGTTTATATTACGTGTGTGTGTCTGTGAGCATGGGACGTTTCCATGCCAGAGACCTGAAGTTGCACAAATAGGCATCCAGAACAGAACTCATACAGTCTCTAATAAGATGCTCAGATGCTTCTCACTAGGATGAGAATTCATCCAAATGTGTGAGCAGTTCATATCTTGTAAGGGAGAACAGGTCAGTAGTGTAACCAGAGAAGAGAGCAAAGGTCAGGGGAAAGGGAGGAAGCCCACAGATATCTGTGCTCTGTGTTTGGCCACAAGACAAGAAACCAGGCCTCCCTGCAAAAGAAAGCAGAACAGCAAGTCCCTCGGGTCTAGGACACCTTTAAACATGACCTATACAACACTCGGCTCAGGGAGGCACCTTGGAAAGCCATAAAATCCAGAAAAGAGGGACAAGGAGAAAGCCCAAGTCTTTGGCTTTCCCTGCTGTGCCTTCAGTATTGAAATGTCTGTGCACGAAGCCTTTGAAATTTCTGAATCAGAGAGTGGATTCACAAGCGAAGCTCCTGCTTTATTCTTCAATGCATTTTAGCCCAACTCCTTGGTGAGACATGTAACAGAAATTCTGGACTTAGGAGCCACTTGATCCTTGGACACTAGGAGATTTCAGTGGAATCTGAAACAGGGCTCTAACCACCAGCTGGACTGGCCTAGGAAGCCCAAGTATTCAGTCTCCCAAACACCAACCTCCCGTTGCTCTTCATCTGCCTCCACCTTGTTCAGCTTTAGTTGTCCGTGGAAACGCTTGGCACCCACCTGGTACTTCGGAACCCAGAAAGAAGGAAAGGTAAAACTGGGATTCAAATGAAACAGACTGAAGTAGGACCATAGCCAAGATGTGCCCAGGGCTCCTCGCAGCATTTGTCACCTTCATTCCCCTCTTCAGACTCAGATGTGGCAAGGTTCAGAAACATGCTTTACCAGAAAGAACAGCTGTAAACCCAGCCTGCTTCCAAGTGAGAAAAAGCCCTTTACACATGAGTTCCTGAGGTCAGCCCAGCCCCCACCCCTCCCAGAGTCCCCTGCCCTCTGGTGAAGCATTAAAGCAAGTCGAAGTAGAGATTTGCTTAGAATTAAAAAAATCACTTTTCACAATAGCACGGCACATTCTGGATGGCAATCACGGCTGCACAAAATGTATCCGTCCTCCAGCCATAATGTTAGTGCCTCAGTGACCACACACACACATTGTGTGGCGAGACTCAGAGTCTATTCCATTTGTGATAAATTGTTTCCTCCCTCTCCATGCTTTGCACTTATGAGACATGCTCTCTGGAGATGGTTGAGGCTTGTCTTTTTTTTTTTTCTTTTTCGTGTCAGATGGGTAATGTGCCCACATCGTAACAAGTATTAAGGGAGGCACATGTCACACAGACGCGTGAGAACCCGATCATCATGTTTATGAACCGGAAAAGGATCGAGGCTTGTCTTGTCACCAAAAATCATCTCCGATGCCTTCCTTTCCAGTCACTAATTAGATGTCTTCACTCAAAGAATTGCCAATAATTTGAGGTTTCGGAGGAGAGCTCCTTGAGCTCCCCAGACAACAAGGAAGCCAAGTGTCACCATCATTATCCTGAGCTTGGAGGGAGCATTAGTGTTCCAGAGGCTGGGGTTCCGTCACTGCCTGCCCACTGCACAGTCAGGGCAGGTGATGGTTATAATTGCTTCTAGATGTCCTGCCATGGTCAGTTGAAAGACAAACCCTTAAACACTGACAGACTACAATAAAATGGGAGTACACAGACATTTCTGCATCATTGCCCGGTGAAAATATACTGAGTGGAGTTGGATGAGATGGCAGCAAGTGCTTAAGGAGGGGATGCTGTGGGAATACCAACAAGATGACTGTCAGTCTCCGTTTATTCTCTCATCTGCTTTTTTTTTCTCTTTCTTTCAGGACCAAAAGACATGACAGATATGTAAGGAAACAAATGTGTCCATTTCCAGAGGAGTTTCCCACCCACCCACCCCCATCCACCCCCGGATTCCTTTGAGCAAGTCAGTAGAAGTTGCTTTTTGTTTTTTTTTAAAACCTGGTTTCTACTATGGCAATTTCCGGAGCTGCTATGTGGCTGTGTTTAAAAGTCTCCTTTGGGATCCAGAGTGCAATCTGAGTCACAGAGGCATCCTCCCAGGCCCAAAGAGCAATGTGACCTCATTTCAGAAGGTTGTTCTTATTTCCATAGATGCAGAAAGGAGTTCAAGCTGTTGATCTTGACCATGGCTGTCGAGTCAGCTTCTCATGGGCAGCGGAGAAAACTGTGCCAGTCTGTGCTACCACCATGGCTGGAAGGGTAAGCCAACCGTGGTGGGCCATAGGTCGATGTGTGGATGGAGATGATCACGTATTTCGTCCTTATTCTATTTCAGTCTGGAAACATCGCTGAAGCCTGCTCAGTGTCATAGCAACACACAAATCTTCACTGACAATCTGGGGCACTTAGGCTGCAAATCGAACATGGGTCTTCCCGGTGAAAGACGATAAGAGATCTACCACTGAAGCACCGTGGCCCTCACCTCAAACCAGAGCAGTCATTTCCCACAGATCTACCGGAGTCCAAACCAGACCACAATGCAGAATGACGGAGATTGCCACCAGAATCTGATATTGATGTAGAAAAAAACTAACTACCGTTTTATTGACTCCAACTCATACTGACCCAATAGGACCAAGAACTGGCCCTTTGGGGTTTTGAGACTTTAAATCCTTACAGCAGCGGTTTTCAACCTGTGGGTCGCGACCCCTTTGGGGATCAAATAACCCTTTCACAGGGGTCACCCAATTCATAACAATAGCAAAATTACAGTTCTGAAGTAGCAATGAAAATGATTTTATGGTTGCAGGTGACTACAACATGAACTGTATTAAAGGGTGGGGGCATTCAGAAGGTTGAGAACCAGTGCCTTACAGAAATATACAGCCTCATATTTCTCCCATGGATGGGCTAGGCAGTTCAAACCCCTGACCTTGCGATTAGCAGCTTGATGCATAGTCCACTACACCACCTAGGCTCCTAATGATCTAATAAGAGACACTATTGTTAGATCTCTCGTGGGAGAGATATACCTCAGTCCTTGGCTTCACGCGAGAAAGAATTCACTCTGAAGCCTGGATTGTGATCCAAGTGAGTTTTTTGAGAGAAGTTTCAGGTTTATATACGCACCTCAGGGCCTCTCACACCACCACCACCACCACTCACCCCCAGCCTGCCTAGAAGCTGCTGGAGAGAAAGTCACACAGTGGGCTCTGGGATCCTGCCTTTTTCTGTTTCTTTTTTTTAAACAATTTATTGGGGCTCATACAATTCTTATCACAGTTCATACATATACATACATCAATTGTATAAAGCACATCTGTACAGTCTTTGCCCTAATCATTTTTTTTCTCCTCTTTTCTCTTTTTACAATTTATTAGGGACTCATACAACTCTTATCACAATCCATACATATACATACATCAATTGTATAAAGCACGTCCATACATTCCCTGCCCCAATCATTCTCAGGGCATTTGCTCTCCACTTAAGCCCCTTGCATCAGGTCCTCTTTTTTTCCCCCCTCCCTCCCCATTACCCCCTCCCTCATGCTACCTTGGTAATTTATACATCCTTATTTTGTCATATCTTGCCCTATCTGGAGTCTCCCTTCCCCCCTTCTCTGCTGTCCCTCTCCCAGGGAAGAGGTCACATGTGGATCCTTGTAATCAGTTCCCCCTTTCCAACCTACTCACCCTCCACTCTCCCAGCATTGTCCCTCACACCCTTGGTCCTGAAGGTATCATCCACCCTGGATTCCCTGTACCTCCAGCCCTCATATGCACCAGTATACAGCCTCTGTCCTATCCAGCCCTGCAAGGTAGAATTCGGATCATGGTAGTTGGGGGGAGGAAGCATCCAGGATCTGGGGGAAAGCTGTGTTCTTCATCGGTACTACCTCGCACCCTAATTAACCCATCTCCTCTCCTAAACCCCTCCATGAGGGAATCTCCATTGGCCGACACTTGGGCCTTGGGTCTCCACTCTGCACTTCCCCCTTCATTTAATATGGTATATATGTACATATATACATATATACATATAAACATATATACACACACTTATATCTTTTTTGTTGTTGCATAATGCCTTATAACTGGTCCCTTGGCACCTCGTGATCGCACTGGCCGGTGTGCTTCCTCCATGTGGGCTTTTTTGCTTCTGAGCTAGATGGCCGCTTGTTCACCTTCAGGCCTTTAAGACCCCAGACACTATCTCTTTTGATAACCGGGCACCATCAGCTTTCTTCACCACATTTGCTTATGCACCCATTTGTCTTCAGCGATCCTATCATGGAGGTGTGCAGTCAATGATATGATTTTTTGTTCTTTGATGCCTGGTAACTGAATTCTTCGGGCCACTCGATCACACAGGCTGGTGTGTTCTTCTATGTGGACTTTGTTGCTTCTGAGCTAGATGGCCCCCTGTTTATCTTCAAGCCTTTAAGACCCCAGTCACTATCTCTTTTGATAGCCGGGCACCATCAGCTTTCTTCACCACATTTACTTGTTCACCCACTTTGGCTCCAGCCGTTGTGTCGGGAGAGTGAGCATCATAGAGTTCCAATTTAATAAAAGAAGGTATTCATGCATTGAGGGAGTGTTTGAGTAGAGGCCCAAGGTCCTTCCGCCACCTTAACACTTAACCTATAAATATAGACACATAGATCTATTTCCCCATCCTCCTATATATATTTGCATGTACATGTCTTTGTCTAGACCTCCATGAATGCCCTTTGACTCCTAGCTCTTTCCTCCATCTCCCTTGACTTTCCTCCTGCCCTACTACTATGCTTCGTCGCCACCTGGGTTAGAGTATACCTCTTCTCTAAGCAACCTTACCCTTGATCATTTCCCACCAGGCCTGCCACTCCCCCTTTTCTACCATTTGGGGTCCCATGTTTTTCCCTTGTCCCTGGGTTTGTTAACACCACTTCCTTACCCCGCTTACCCCCCCCACCCCAAGTCCCCCCGGAACTGTTGGTCCCATTGTTTTTCCTCCAGATAGTTCATCCAGCCTGTCCTATTCAGACAGACCTGTGGAGACACTAACATGCACGAAAACAAGACAGAGGAAAACAAAGCAACAGTATGCAACCAGACAACAAAACAACAAAAACAAACCACTGACAAAGAACAGAACAAAACAGTTCACAAGAGAAAAGCTTGTAGTTAGTTCAGGGATCGTTTGCTGGCCCTTAGGAGCGTTTTCCAGTCCAGTCTGTTGGGGCACCACGCCCTGGCCCCAACGTCCACTTTCAGCATTCCCTGGGGACCTTGCCACTCCATTCCCTTACTGTTCCGCTGCACTCCCCCAGTGATTTGCCTCGGTGTGGTGGGATCAGGTCAGGTGCAATTCCCACACTGTGTCTCCGATCCTGCCTTTTCTTCTACTTTTTTTTAGTCGTTTTATTAGGGGCTCATATTACTCTTATCACAATCCATATATATATATATAAATTGTGTAAAGCACGTTTGTACATTCATTGCCCTCATTATTCTCAAAACATTTGCTCTCCACTTAAGCCCTTGGCATCAAGTCCTCATTTTTCCCCTCGCTCCCCGCTCGCCCATCCCTCATGAACCCTTGGTAATTTGTGAGTGGTGATACTGGGAAGGTAGAGGGAGGGTGGGTTGGAAAGAGGGAACCGATTACAAGTATCTACATGTGACCTCCTTCCTGGGGGATGGACAACAGAAAAGTCGGTGAAGGGAGAAATCGGACAGGTCAAGATCCTGCCTTTTCACTTCCTCCATAGGGAGGCATAGTTGATGGTGCTGGTCAACCCCATTGGATAAATTGAATTTAACTGGCCCAGATGGGCCAATCCAGGTGTAACGGCCACCTAGGTGTACCACCCTTTTCTGGCCGGAAGTTGGAACCTGAGCATATGTAATGGATGACCCAGTCCCTATGCTAAGCTACCTAACAGTATTTGCAAGATGCCTAGCACTGTTCTAAGCTTTTTGTATGTAATAATGCAATAATTCCACTTAACAAGCCTATGTGTGGAGTCTATTCCTGCCTCATTTTACTGATGAAAAATCAGTGGCACAGGATAACAAAGTCATGAGCCTATGACCACACAGTGAGGAAGTGGAAAGGAGAGATTTGAACGTAGGCTTCAGAGCCCGTGCCCTGGGTGCCTACAGCTGCCACATAGGACACAGAAAAGCATAAAACAGACTCGGCGTAAGACATTAGGGAGTTGGGAGGACTGTAGCATGCATGTATGTGCTAGGACTTTATGAGAGTAGCTGCTACTCAGATCCAGAAGAGAATAAAAGCCTTTTGCAAAAATTATTTTTGCCAAGAGAGGGTGGAAATCTGCATCTTGTGTGAAATCCCCCAATCTGCACATGTGCATAGCTACTTCAGAAGGTTCCAAACGATGTGTGCTGTGCGGCAAAGCAAACTGAGCTCAGGGGGAGCTAGTCTGTGGGTTATGTTAGCCAGAAGGTGAGCAGTGTGAACTCACCAGCCACCACTCCAAGGGAGAAAGAGGAGGCTTTCTGCTCCCATGGACTTACTGTGTTCAAAGTGGCAGGGAGAAGTTCCCTGCGGCCTATGATTAGGATCTCGGAGGGTGAGGGTGGATGGACTTGGTTGAGACCTGGCTTCAGGGCATTTCCCAGAAGGGCTTCCTCCAGTGGCTCTGCCTCCACGAATATCTGATGACCCTGAGGGCAGCAAAGTCCTAAACACACTCGGGCAGTGGTTCTCAACCTTCCTAACACAGGGCCTCTTGTTGTGGTGACCCCCTGACCATTAAATTATTTCCTTGCTACTTCATCACTGTAATTTTGCTACAGTTATGAACTGAGTGAGCCCTGTAAAAGGGTCATATGACTCCCAAAGGGGTCGCAACCACAGGTTGAGAACCACTTCACTAAGGTTTCTCCTTCTGGGCAGCTCTACCAGTGTCTGGTGTGCATAGTTCTGTGAGGTGAAAGAAAAAGAGAGAAATGAACTTAGTGTCTGCTTCTGGTGACAGTTGATGTGGGTGGGCTTTCTCCCTTTGTCAAGACCATCTCAAGCCGTTTGTCACCACAACAGAGGGAGCCACGCACATAAAGCAAGAAGAGGAGGCAGCACGGCAGGACAGTAAGCAGAACAAAGATTGAATAAGCACAATTCACGTCAATCATGAATCGGGTCCCCTTGAGATTTGAGGAAGACCCCAGTCTACTGACATTATATCAGGTTTAGGGATTGAGTGAAGGGACCCTCTTGGCTCCCCTCAGCCCCTATCTTGCTTTCCCATTGACCCTGACCTTTGCATCGTGATTGGTCCTTATTCCAGCAGGATGGTTGGTTTCATAATCACGGCATATGGGAATGTGTTAGTTGATAGGTAGTACAGGCACAGCCTCTGGAATGGGTAAGTGAGGAGGCGATTTGGGCTTGCTCTAGTTGTCCTTGACATGACTGGCGGAATGGATCATGTGAAGTGATTTGAGATCGGTGTTCAGACCTGATAGGTCATCCAGGCCTCTAGCGAATCCTGGCAGTACCTTAGTTTAAGGAAACAGAATGTTAGGCGTTTAAGTCGTATTTGAGCTTAAATTTTGACCAGTAGGCTGTGGCTCACAGTGAGAGTCTATGTGGAGACCCTACATCCATTTTGAGGGGCCACAGATTCATCCAGCATTGAGTTCTTTCCTACTGCTGACTGGCAGTGGAAACCTTGGCCCTCAGGCAGGGTGCTTGCATCCACTCCCCGGGCCAGACTCAGCGACATACAGTAGTGTGCACATCCCAATGAAGGTCCCGCTCATGCTCTCACAGGCCCTCCTGCAACTCCAACTCTATGAATTGATCTGTCTTCAGTCACAGTTTTGTGACAAAGCTGTTTGTTTTCCATGTCTTATTTAAGCATTCAGGAGCCCAAGTGGTAATGCTGGATAGTGTTGGACAATTAGCAGCAAGGTCGCTGGTTCGAAGCCACTAGTCATTCCACAGGAGAAAGATGAGGTTATCACTTCCTGTAAAAGTAGCAACTTCAGGATCCCTACACAGAGTCATTATGAGTCAGAGTCAGCAGGACAGAATGGGTGTCATTTTATTTAAGTAACTGTGGCTGTGGGTCCTTCCGACACCATTGTGGCCTCATGCGGATGCTCTCCTTCATCCAGAACATCAGTTTTAGCCTTTTTCTTATGTAAAACTTAGCAAAGGAGTTCCTAATAAAATATAGTTGAATTGGGAGTCATTTTCCCCTAAAACAAAGCAAATACATAAATAGAAATGAGACAATGGTGCTAATAACCAGTTGGAGAGATGCGAAAGATGAACTCTCAATCCTGATAGAAACCATTGTGACTTTGAGTGCCTGCTCAAGGTCATCCACAACCTATGAGGCTGAGTGTTGAGTCAGACAAAACAGATGTGTTGGGGAGTAATTGTGTACATTAAGTAAAAAATTTATCTTTCTAAAGATTCTGTCTAAAACTTACTTTAAATAGTAAGTTTTCCCCTGGGCTAGGGAAAGGTCAGGGAACTTAACCCCCTAGTATGCACCCCCTCTCAGCATTCATCATGTTAGCCCCGAGGAGCCAAATCACTCTCACTACCCAGGGAGCGCTGCTTCCAAAAGCACATTGTCTGTGCTGGGGCAGAGGGCAGGTACCTAGACAAGAAATGCCCATGGAGTGGAACCAGAGAGCTCATCCACCAGCTTCCTGAGGGAGCAGCTGGGGTGGTTGACTTCTGAATGAATGTGTTTAAGCAAAGGCCAAGGGCATGACTTGGGTAGCAGGAAAAGTAGATGTGTAGAGTTTGTTTCCTACATTCCAGAAGTTCACACACTTCCCAGAGGCTCCTTGGCTCAATGGCAGGAAGTCATTGGTGGCTTCCACCTTCAATCCCAAAAGTCCATTTCCATCAAGCGGATTCAACCACAGTGACCCTATATGGAGTTTTCAAGACTGTAAATCTTCATGGGAGACAGCAATCTCATTGTTCCCCTTCGGACAGGGAGCTAGCAGCCTGTTTCGCCACCAGGGCTCCTTCCTCTCTAATTCTGGATCCAGTCCCTCCAAATATCCTGCCCTGCCCTTGTCTAGGCTTCTTAAATGCTTTCCACACTGCTTATGTTAGTCTGGGTGCATTAGGGAAACAAATCCACAGAAACTCGTATGTATAAGGGTGCACATCAAGAAAACATGCCTGCATTTGCTTATGTACTGCTTTGTCTTCAGCGATCATGGCAGGGTAGGCTGCTGTGCTTCTTCCATGTGGGCTTTGTTGTTTCTTAGCTAGATGGCCCCTTGTTTATCTTCCAGCCTTTAAGACCCCAAACACTGTATCTTTTGATAGCCAGGCACCATGGTGTTTAACCACTACACCACCAGGGTTCATTAGCATGTGACTTATCTCCTGCCATTCACACTAGATGCTCAAAATAGCAGGAAACCAGGTTTCTTCTTTGTGGCCACACCAGGTACTGACAGAACCAAGAACAGAGACACACTTAGTTATATATCTTGACTATCATTTGTATATTATATGCCAGGCAATCTGTAAGCCTTCACTCGCCTGACCTCTCATAGCCTCGGTAAAATGAAGCTTATAAAAGTAGTGATCACACAAGCTTGGTAAGAGACTAAACAACTCACGTAAGGCTACATAGCCCATCGACCAGGAGGCGAGATGAGGCAGTGTGCGGCTGCTGAACCCACACCCTTCACACCACCTCCATTTAAAATGACTCAGGGCAATGGGGAACCAGAAAGAAGCAGATTCACACCCCAGAATTAGTCAATTAAACTGCCTATTGTGCCTGACCCTTATATCTCCGATCTTAGAAATGGGGTTAGCAACAACAAAACACTATAGAAGAAATGTCCAGCAGGTGCCAGGCACATGATTGAAAAACAAAAAATAAATCACTTAAGTTGAAATTCTAACTCCTGGAAACCCTCACATGCATGCAGAGAAGGATTGAGCCCCATAAGGTGTTTTCAGTGTCCCCGCCCTTCCCACCTAAAATGAGCATTTGATATGGTAATGCCTGGATTGTTCCAAGCCCAAGAATGTGGAGAATTGTAGGAAAACCCAGCATTATGAATCTTAGAGCACAGCCCTGCTGGGAAACCGCCCTGCAGCCACTTACTGTTGATGACTGGAGGAGGTACAGGAGGAGGGAGAAGAACAGAGACTGAATATAAGACTTAAGCAGGGACAGCCTACATTTCATAAAACAAAAAACTCAAAAGTCTGCTTTTCTGGTGCCAGAAAGTTAGAACCCATTCCGTGCATTTGAAAACGGGGGTGGGGATGAGTCCAAAGGATGAACTCCATCTGCAATTGTGTCACCAACTGCTTTCCCCTGCTAGCCACACAATATTTGTGGCTGGCCTGCCCTGCTTTTGTTATCAATCCCAGAGAGGGCAAGAGACTAGCTGCTGCAAACTTGTAGTGTGACTTTGAGCATTGCTCCCTATGTCTGTGTGTCTTCAGTGATGCACACAGGTAACGAATTGGCTTTTAATAGCATGCTTGGAAGGTTGAGTCCACCCAGTGGCACCTAGAAAGAAAGGCCTATCAATCTACTTCAGACCAAGCAGCCTTTCAAGATCCTGGGGAGCATAGTTCTGCTCGGACACATAAGGGGGCCAGGAGTTGAAGTTGATTCCATGATGTAGTTGATTCCATGGTTACTGGTTGTAGCTATACCTAGAGTCACATCCACATGCATGTTTATATCTCTTCACGCCATGGAGTGTTCATGGCTGCAACTCTTCTGAAGCAGACCACCAGGATTGCTTTTAAGGGACCTCAGGATAGGCTTGAACTGCCAAACTTTTGGTTTTTAGTTGAGTGCTAAACAACTTGTGCCATGAAGGGGGTTAAGCTCAGAAACTCAGTTGGTGCTTGATGACCTCAGTTGGAATTATAGAGAGGGTCAGTGATGACCCATTGACTGCTGGGTAATTGTTGATGTAGTCTCCCTGTGCAGACATGTAAAGTACCTGAAAACTTAAAATACAGCTCATCGAGTGCATTATCCTGACGTGCTCCAGCCCAGCAGCGTGCTCTGCAGGGGACATTTGGCCATGCCTGGAGACATTCTGCAGAAGGGAGTCCCACTGTCGTCTAGTGGCCTGAGACCAGGGATGCTCGCTTAGAATCCTGGTGCAGGGAACAAGACGGCCCCACAGCAATGATGTTGCCCAAAATGTCAGCAGTGCTGCCACTGGGAAAATGGTCTAGTCCAAGCCCTGACCTTCAGAGAGGAAGAAAGCCAATCCAGAGCAGCTAAGTGACCTGCTGTGGGTTGCACAGTCTGATTCCAAGTCCAGTACTCCAGCCAAAGCTCTGTTACCACGTCCAAAATTAAACAGCAATACCTGCCCAAAGGCCTCTTCGTTTGAGGACCAAGTAAGACAGTAAATGAGAAAGCCCTTTGACAAATGTGGCATGCTGCACAAATATGAGATTTTATTACCCAGGATCTTTTAATATATGTAAATAGATCTTGTACTAGGTCAGTCAATTTTCTAACTACTCTATCTGAGGTTTCAGATGGTAGCACCTCTGTCCAACTCAGTAAAGGTCTCCTGTGCAGGCTGAGCAGCCCTGGAAAACATCATGCCTGGCTTCTCCCACCCCTCAGCTAATCTCCAAGTGATTAATAAGGTCTCTGACTATGTTATGCCTCCCAGCTGACAGATGCTAGTCTATCAAAGCATTCATATCACCACCTTTATGCCTGAGGAGTAATATAGTTTAGTGTGTAAGAGAAGCCACGAATATCTCCTTCTCACAACTATACAGCAAACGAGATCTCCCAGTCTGATTTTCAGCCCTCCTGTCTTTCCAAGTGAAGTGGATGGTTCATTTCACGTTGTTTCAAGTCTCTGCACATTTTGTGCCAACATTGCAATACAGGGTGCCGCTGTGGGTCTTATTAGACAAAGCCCCCACCCGGAACCCTGCCCCCAAAGCTCCTTGGTCACCCTACACAACATGGGTCCAGGCTGGGCTCCACACTGCAATGTGATCCACCCTGACCCTCCAGTGTGGCCGTCCTCACACCCTCCCACAGCCACCTAGAAGGTCTGGAGATGAGAGATTTCAGAAGCTCCCTGCCTCATCTGCCTCCCTCCCCAGAGTGACAGAGCAGCTGTAACTGATGAGGCAGGATGCAGCCTCCTTCCCAGTCCCCACCCTCTCTGGGAAAGCTAGGCTGTCTGGCACCTCATCCAAGGTCTTTCCCCTGTGATCTCATTACTGAGGAGCTGCTCTTCTACCGCCCACCTCCGTCACCTCATGTAAATACGGGGAAGATGACTATATCTTCTTTGCTGCTCCTTCCCTGACTCCATCCCAGGAGCTCCCTGAACAGATCATCAATCACTTCTCATTACACCTGCAGCAGCCTTCAGATACTGCTGAAAAGAGACAGGCGCCTCCCCTGTGCTGCCAGGCTCCAGTGCACATGTGCACACACACGTGTGCACCCATTGTACAGGCACACTCACATGTACACACATGCATGCATACACATGTGCACAAACTTTGTTAAGAGGTGGGAATTCTGCCCATTTTTGCCTCTAATATTGCAATTCAAGAGTGATAGAATAATGAAAGATGAAGGTGGATGAAGGAAGATCTATTTATTCCCTTACTTGTTACATAAACCATTCAGGGCTCTTTTTTTTCCGTACAAAAACCCCACCACCACCATCAAAGATAATAAAGTAGTTGTCATGTATGTAGTGCTGCCCTATTCAAGGCGGTGCTGAGTATGTTAGGAGGATTCTCTCTAAAGCACAACTCTGAGGAAGTCAGTCTCCTTCGCACTTTTACACAAGCAGGGAGAGGAGCCTGCAGGAGGCTCCGCGAGTTGGATGAAACCACACAATGAGTGGGGAGACCGAGTGTGAAGCCAGGGGAGTGAGAGCCCAGAGTTAACCACTTCACCATGCTAGTGTGCGGAATCGTTGAAAGGGTGGCTGCCAACAGCAGGACAGAAAAAAAAAAACAAAAAACTACTGCTATCAAGCACCTTCAGACCCAAGACAGAGTAGAGCTCTCCCAGTGGGCTTCCAAAGCTGTAAATCTTCACAGAAACAGAATACCTCCTGTGGAGTGGCTCGTTGGTTCAAGCCAGCAACCTGGCAGTTAACAAGTACTTCGCTTGTACCTGTAATACCTGTATAAAGTGTATTAAATATGAACTACTCCTGGTGTCTGATTTTAAATTGAATTACTGTGCCTGGAACTTTTTTTTAATAGCTAAGAATGGTGAAATCAGACTCCTTTCGATGTTATGATAAGAATACACACTACACAGGGCTTGGACCCAACTCATTTTAATTCAAAAGAAAGCAAATTATTTTTCTTCTGTTTCCCAGAAGGTTCCGCAGCAGAACGTGTGTTAAACAAAATTGTTTAGATATGGAAAAGAGCAATCTCTTCTTGGGAAGGTTCTGGTAGAAAGGGACTTTGGTTATATATCCAGCTCAACCCAGCCCCAGAGGCCTCGTCATGTTTTATTTTGTTTGGCCCTTGACACTGATTGTCTTGGGAACTGTGACCCCCCAAGCAATGGCCAAGAATTCAGGTTTCTTGATGTAAATCCACTAATACCGCCTACTATGATTTTCAGTGCCAATGGTAAGCCCCACCCAGTGGCTTCAACATGCCCCTGAGCAGACACGTCAGAGCAGATGAGAGCATGAGACAGCGTTTAAGAGAATGGTAGGATGGTCCTTGACTTAGCTGTTTGGCCTCTCCTCAGAAATCATTTGTGACACTGACTGGCTGCAGTCATGGGTTTCATTAAGAACAAGTCTATCTTTATCAAAGAAAACTGCAAAGGAAGAGGACTTTAAGCTCCAGCTACATATGTCCCCAAACTTACTTGCCTGTTGTCCTGTTTTCAGAAGAAAAAAAAATTACTCAGTGCCTCCCTGGCAAATAAAAACTTTGGTACTACAACTCACAATCCCAGATAAAGTGTAGGTATCTGCTTTGGCAGCTTCCCTGGATTTAGCCGCTCCAGTAGCTCTTCACAACAACCCTGTGAAGAGATGATCAGTCAGGATAGCCTAGTCTGTTGTGCAGAAAGAAGCTACTCCTGAAACCTCAGTGGCTTAAAATCTAGTTTATTTCTTGTTCATGCAAATTCTGACGCTGGAAGGGCAATTCTACAGGGTGTTTATCCTGCACAGTCACTCAGTGATTCGGGCTGCTTCACATATATGGTGCCACCAGATCAAAAGGTGGATTCCAGGTCATCACAGCAGAGGAAGAGAGAAGTGGGGGTTGTGGATCAGTCTTTACATGCTTTGAGACTTTAGTTGACATAGTTCACTGGATAGTGCTGCTCATATAAAGGTTATCAGTTCAAACCCACCTAGCTGTACCACAAAAGGAAGGAGTCATCTGCTTTCATAAAGGGTACAGCCTAGACAACCTCATGCAACAATTGTACTCTGTATCACAAGGGGAGAGCAAGAGTCAGAACTGACTTGAAGGCAACAGGCTTTTTGTTTGTTTGTTTGTTTGTTTGTTTGGTTGGTTGGTTGGTTGGTTGGTTGGTTTGGTTTGGTTTGTTGGGTGGGAGGTGGTTCTACCTACAGCGTATTAATCTGAACTAGTCACTTTAGTTTTTTTGTTTGTTTTTTGAGAGATGTGGAAAAGTTCTTTGGCTTTAATGGAGAGTTATCTCTGCCAAGGACGGCCTCCTCAAAATTTCCCTCCCCCTTCAGAAACTAGCAGAGATTTTCAATGAAGGAGCTCTGCTGGCACCCGCTGGACATCTCCCTGAAAGGTCAGTCCTTTGGAGCCCTGGGAGGGAGAACAATGAGAGTTTCTATTCCCATAAAGAATTCCAGCCTCAGAAACCCTCAGGGGGTAATTCTACCCTGTCCTCTCTGGTGGCTCTGAGTCAGAATTGAATTTATGGCTATGAGTTGAATTTTAATTCCATTCACTTACTGCTATTGATAAGTTGCTAGATTAGGGCTTGTCTTCCCAAATGCCAACACTAAACGAAAGTGAGCTGTCCAGGCCACAAAAAAGGGGTTGGAAAGAAATCAGGCACACTAATTAGACACCTATGGCAAAATTCAGAACTGAGTATGCTCTGACCCAAGTCATCTAGGCCCAGGTGGAAGGTCCACCTGGTCACACAGAATATGACATCACACAAGTGCGCCTAAATCAGCCAGTAAAATCGACCAATGCCCTCCAGTGGTGCTGGCAGGTGATAGAAGTAGGCCTGGGCTCCTTGTTGCCCTCCCTTTTTCATGTGCTCTGCAAGTGGAGGGTGAGGCCCTTGGGGGTTCCTGCCGTGGCTCCTCAGCTGGTTCTGCACTCCTGCTCAGGTATTCCTCCCATGAAACCACCATATTCAGCTGCAAACTTTCCCCACCCCTGCCATGCAGCCCGGCGTGCTTTCCGGAGATAGCTGTCCTTTTTGAGACTGCGATACCTGAAACTTTCCTTCATAAAATTCACTTGGATTTACAAAAGTGCTTCTGCCATGTGAATTCTTTCAGCATTGCTAAGCAAGAACTGAGGTCAACCACCCCAGAAACCTAACACTGTCAAGTCGATTCTGACACATCAATTTAGGGGGTCCTCAAACTATGGCCCGTGGGCCACATGGCCCTCCGAGGACATTTATCCAGCGTGCTGGGTGTTTTTGCCCCATTTTGTTTTTTACTTCAAAATAAGGTATGTGCAGTGTGCATAGGAATTTGTTCACAGTTTTATTTTTACACTATAGTCCGGCCCTCCAACGGGTCTGAGGGACAATGAACTGGCCCCGTTTAAACAGTCTGAGGACCCCTGAAAGGACAACGTAGAACTATGCCTGTAGGTTCCCAAGGTTGTAAATCTTTACAGGAGCTGAGAACCACGTCTTTCTCTGTGAGCCACTAGCGATTCCAACTGGCTGGCCTCATGGTCACACACATTCCACCAGGCTCCTTCAGCCTTAACTTGATCATTTAATGAAACGATACTTCTCCCAGTCACATTGTATCATTGTCTATAATCTTGCTATTCTAATATCAAATTTAAAATAAGGAATATATTTAAGCTCCATATCCATAAGCAATCAGATCATTAAATCTCTTTGGACACTATTACTTAAAAAAACTCTGTACAATTATTTTCAGCACAGAAAAGTTTCCAGCGTTTACAGCTTAGTATTTCATTGCTTTTTCTCTTCTTCTTTTGCATTGCTGAATCATTTTGAGCTTATAATAATTTCAAAATAAATATTTTTCAGAGCCTCCAGGCATTCACTGTGCAATGATCACTTAAAAGATTTCTTGGTTAGAGGGTTCTCAAAAGAATAAAAAGCTTGTCCGCATCCCTGGTCATTTCTGAATTCAAAAGATGAAATTGCTCATAAAATGCTACAAGTCAATTTCTTTCTTCAGCAGAACTGCCCATTTTAGCAAAGATTCCATCACTGAATTAGGCAAATGGTTCTACATTTCAAAGTCAACAACGATACTCTTTTCCCTGTAACATGAGCATCTTAAATAGCTCAAAAGTAGCCGCGCTCTTTATTATGCCTTTTCCTGAGAAAACTGGTTTGTTGTTTATTTTATCTATTCATTTAGACTTTCACTTTAAGATGTGTGTATTTTAAGTTCTTCTAGTCAGGACATTTTAAATGGAGCCAGATTTTTTTTTCACTTTGTCTTTTAAAATATAATGAGGCTGAGCAGTACATTCCATAATAAAATATAAAATCTTCCTATTTCTGTTTGTTTGTAATTTCCCTAAGGATAACTGTTAATGTAATAAAACCAAAACCCCCCATAATGAATTACATTTGGTCTAATGGGGGTTGTGGCCAACTTTTTGATAGAAAAGCCTAGAGATTCCCTTCTGCATCTCCTTTCCCAACCAAACCCCGGTGGCTGGAGGCTGGAAGGAAGAGAGAGGCTGGGCTGCTAGGGTAGGGTGTGGAAGGGGTGACCTTGCAGATTATTTCAAATTCTACTCTGAAGGCAGAAAGTTATCCAAATGAGATAGCTAGAGATTCACTTCCTTAGAAAAAGGTTAAAATTAATTTGTCCCTCAGAAAAGCCAAAGGAAAAGTCATTATTAATTTAGGCAATTGAAGAACTTTGAAAGCCATATCTAGTACATAAAAACCTCTCCCTGGAGCCCATCGGCCTAGGAAACTGAATTTTTATACCATGTAAAATAAAGAAGGGTTATTTCTTAGACTTGCTCAACAGAAGATTGGCATTTTAAACCGGCTACTTTAATGAGAAGCTGGGTTTCCGTAAAAAGGAATGAATGCTGGAGTGAGTTTGAAATGAAATTAGAGGTGCATATTCTGCTGATCACAGCATTTCCGGAGGAATCTGTGTTCCTTTGACTGCTCTTGCTCTGTCTCGTGCCTTCTGGAAAACTCACAGCTTAATGCCCACATCTAGTCTCTCTAACTTTCTTGTCAGCTTTTGAAAGGTGTTGAGTCTGTTGGATCTGCTGCACAGAGACAGCATGCAAGTGGACCCTTCCCAGATTCCTCATGGAACAGCCCCCCAATGTAAAGCTGTCCGTGAGGTTTGATGACCTTTGCCCCTTCTGCATCTCACATTCTTTGACAGACCCAAGCGCTCCCCCGAGGCATTACCGAAGCACCTACCCCACAGTTTCCAGATGGTGGGTATCAGCCTTGTGTGCTCATTTGAATTGCCAGAGAGCTTTCCAAAAGACATTTTGTCTCATCTCCATTGAGTCTGGTTTTATTGGCCTGGAATGCAGCCTAGGTGCTTGGATTGTTTTTCTCCCTGAAGTTTTTATTGTGAATTGGTGAAGGTTTACCAAGATCATCAGTTTTCTATTCAACAATTCATACACATTGTGTTTTATGCCACTTATTGCAATCGCCACAATATAATATCACTTATTCCACTTCCTACTTGTGTCTTCTATTTCCATTCCTCCTCCCTTCCTACCCTTCTGAACTTGGTCCTTGGATTAATACTGCCCTTTTGAGATCAAATGGTTTGCTATTTTAAGGTTTGTGTACCTCACTTGTGTTATCGCTCCCATTATAGACCAATCTATTCTTTGGCTGAATATTGAGCCGCAGGTATGGGTTCATTTTCAGACTTAGTGAATAAGGACCATAGTGTCAGAGGTTCCGTTAGTCCCTATCCAGCCAATAAACCTGGTCTCTTTTATGACTGTGAATTTTGCTTCACTATCTAGGACCTTTTGATATGATCCCTTTCAAAGAAGTTGGAATTGATAGTTAGAGATCATCTAGCTTAAAGTCATGAAGTCTAATGTTCATGTGATCCATTCACCACTCTTCTTTCCTCCAGAGTGAGGGTGACAATACTTGCCCCCTAGATGGCCACTTGTGAGCTTCTAAGATCCAGCTGCTACTCACCAGCCTGGATGTCGAATATTGTCTTTACAGTCTAGGTTATGACAATTGACCTTGGTGTCCCTTACAACTATAATCCCCAGCCCCCAAGACCAGTAAAGCACTCCCTCCAGTTGTTTGGTTATGCCTAAGGAGTTTTTATATCTTCATCCTCTACGTGCTCCAGAATATTCAATTCCCTGGATGATCAGAATGCTCAGTCAGGGCTCAGAATCTTGGTGTTAAGGCTCCTGGTGAGATCCTGGTACATCAGACACAAAGTAGAGGGTGTGAGGCTAGAGGTTGGGAAGAAAGGGGATCATACTGGGTCTAACAAGAAAAGAAAATGAAGGATATAAGCAATTAAAAGCAAGAGCATAAATAGATACAAATACACAGATGTCCCTTGCAACATTATTCCCAATCTCGCAAATGTGTAAACAGTCTAAATATCCATCAGTAGATGAATGGATAAGTCAACCATGTTGCCTACGGTATATACAATGGACTACTACTCAGCCATAAAGAGAAATGAAGTCCTGACCCAGGCTACTAGAGGAATGAACCTCATAAGCATTATGCTGAGTGAAATAAATCAGCTTCAACAAGGACAGATTTTGTTTAATTCCACTCACATGAAATATCTGGACTAGGAAAATGAATAGAGACAAACACCTATCAATTGTTTCTGGGAATAGGTAGGAAGGTAAGTATGGTTGTTACATAATTTCATGTCAATTAGATAAATAAGTGGGGTGGAGTCTTTCTTAAACCTATATGAGTGTCCTTGATTTCTTTCTCTAGACAACCCAGCCTAACACAGTAGGAGCTGGAGGGGAAGTGCCAGCCCTGAGATGATACTGACCTTCCATATGGGCGATGGCATAATTTTGGAATGGGTAAGGATGATATTTGAACAACATGCAGAATGTCACTTAATTATAATCTTGTAGAGCGTGGAAGTGTCAAATGTTTTGATGCATGTATATTGAGTACAATTTTTAAAGAGTGTATGCAAAAGAGCATATGGCAAGTCTGCATTACCATTTGCTGTTGCTCAGCTAAAAGTGATTTGGGCCTATGTAGTCCAATGGGAACCACAGAGGCTCAGGAGGAACTGGTACCATCTGGAAACTAAGACATGTCTGACCAAATGCAGAGTCTCCCTTCAAGTAACTGACAGATCAGAGGCAGCTGATCTCTGCTGCAGAAGCAACAATTTGTCTTAATTCCTAGACCACTGCCACAACCATGCCTTGTTGCCCTCGGTGCCCTCCTTCCCAACCACAATAAGTCACTAGAATGCTGTGCTTCATTTAAAAATAAACAAATACCTTCTGTCTCCATCCTGGCACTGTTTTAGCTTATTTAGCATCATAACACATGTCATCTGCTTCCCTAAAATCTAACATGGACATGGCACGATGGGACTGATGATTTAGGCAAATGCGAAACAGCCTGCCCTCCAAACATACACGATGGCATTTGATTTGCTGTCAGTAGATGCTATCGTGTTTCTTCTCCTGTTTCCTGGAAAATAAATAGAGAAAAGAAAGAGGAAATGTAAAGGGCTGCAAGATGTTTAGCTCTGGTCCTTCTAGAAAGTCTAGGAAAAATATATGGACCCTGCCTGCCTTTAGATACCCCACTCATCTGGCAAACAAGGATTGCACACGGACTATGGACAAGATATGTGGATCTGGGGGGAGATATAACAATTGCCCCACCAGCAAAGTGCTTCTAGATTTATGGGAGAGCACAGGCCAGAACAGCTCGTAAAAAGAACAAGAAGAATCACAAAGGAGGGTGTGCACCAGCAACACTTCGTCCAGCTGCAGACACATGAAGGAAAAGCTTCCTTTGCTTTGAAACAAGTTTATGATTTCTGCTGCATCCCTTACCAACACCTTCACAAAGATCTAGGTTCTTGGGTTGTTTCGTTCCAGGGCTGACATCTCCTTGGTAAAGCCATACTTTATGGACAGCTCATGGTCCAAGAATTCCACCTATCTGTTCTGAAAGGGGGCCATGCTAAAACCCCTGGCTCAGACTTTCAGGACTGGGCACAACACAGCAAACCTACCATGGGGACCCTCTCATTTCCATCACAACCTGGAATTGGCAAAGCTATTTTCTTCCACTCACCATCTTTCAGTCAATATTTACTCAGCTATTAATTTATCCCTGAACATCAGAAAAGTGTTCAAACATTATCGAATTGTCCATCTAATGGTAGAGGTGTGTACAAGGGATACAAGAGCAAGAGGCTCAGAGGTGATCAGTGGGTAACGAGAGAGGGATTCACCTTTGTCTTTTGTAGGAAGCCCCTGAGGTTTAGTCACATCGGCAGACTTTCCCTGGAGCAAGCAAATAAAGCTGCTCCCGATTCAGTTCCCTTCCTGATCTGGTCTTGCCATGAGACTATCCAGGCTTTGTCCCAACACCACTTCCTGGAAACCACAAGTGGAAGGAGGTGGACCTTGGGAATATCATTAAAAAGAATGGGCATTACAGAACACTTCATTGTACTCATATGGAACTTATACATAGAACAAGAGATAGGACAAAGTGAGACTTTGAACAGGACAAGGTGATACTGCATTGTTTAAAATCAGAAAAGGTGTGCATCAGAGTTTTATCCTTTCACTGTTCTTATTCCATCCATATGCTGAGCAATTAACACAAGAAGCTGGTCTATGTGAAAAGGAACATGGTATCAGGATTAGAGGAAGGCTTATTTAATAACTTGTGATATTCATATGACACAACCTTGCTTGCTAAAAGCAAGGATGACTTGAAATAATTTCTGATGACACCCAAAGATTGAAATCTTCAGTATTGGTTGTAACTCACTGTAAAGAACACCAATATGCTCACAAGAATAGCACGATCCACATAAAATAGGGAACATCATGACAGATGGAGAAAGATTAAAATTGTCAAGGAGTCCATTTTTCTCACATCCACAATGATGATCATGCACATGTTATACAAAATATTGCATTGGGTAAATCTGCTGCGCAACACCTCGTCAAAGTGTTGAGGGCCAAGAACATCACCTTGAAGACTAAAGTGGACCTGACCCAAGCCATGGTATTTTCAATCACCTCGTGTATATGTGAAAGTTGGGTAAAGAGTCAGGGAGATTGAGGAAGAATTTATGTATTTGAACTCTGGTGTTGATAAAAAATATTGAAAAGTACGGTGGACTGCCAGCCAAACAAATACATCTATCTTGGAAGATATATTTAGCATGCTTCTTAGAAGCCAAGAATGGAAAAACTTCAACACACATACTTTGGGCATGCTATCAGGCGAGCGCACTCCTTGGAAAAGGACATCGAGCTTGTTAAAGTGGAGGGGCTTCAAAAAGAGGAGATGGATGAACAAAGTGGCTGTTTCAAGGGACTAAATTCAACCCAATTCTGAGGACGGCACAGTACTGGACAGTGTTTGGCTCTGTTGTGCATAGGTTCACGAAGCGTCAGAACTTAATAACATGCACTTGTTGGACTACCAAGGATCAGCAAATACAGCTCAAAGACATATGCAGTGCTTTGAGTATATACAGGTAGCTCTGAAGTAAAATGAAAATTTCTAAAATATCTAAAATTATTCAGATAATGGGGATTTCATTTGTCTAGAAAAATATATTTATGTCTCCAGAATTCTTCTTAAATGTTTGTCAGGGACAGGATTAGCTCTTCCATCTCAAAGGCTTGCCAATCCCAGGTCTAGCCTAATGCTTCTTCCCTGCTCCAGGTCCTTAGTCATTCATTCCCACCGAAATATTCACTACCTGGCTCTTGTAGACCCCAAATTCCTCTACAGTCCCGAGGCCAGTGCTCAGTAAATGTTTAAGGATATTTTTCCATTCTCTCAGGGGGTAAAAAGATTGAACATAAAAATTGTCACCGTTCATATTATTCTCAAATAAGTTCTAAATTTCTCAGAAACATGCAATGTTATGATGCAAAGTCTCTCACCTAAAATGGTACTAGGTCTCTGCTGTGTGTTCCACTAAAAGAGGAGAAAGCTGGAAAACAATTGGGCTCAGACTCAGGCAGATCCAGTAGCCAGACTGATCCGAGTGGGGAGAAGTGTCTGGCGGTGAAAGTACTCTCTGCTCACCTTTTCCCAATGTCTAGTCTCCTTAAGGTGAAATGAAAGAGACGCAGATGGACAAAATCGAGAGCAGTGAACACTGATCACAAGGAGACAGACTGTAGCCTATTTGGAACAGAGCGCTCAGGCACAGAATGAATTGGCATGGAAGGTGGTGATCTCCTTGGCCCGGGGGACATGCAAACAGCTAATAGATCATAAATGGGTGAAAAAATATATAAAAGGAAATGAAGGAAGACGAAGAACTTTGCTCCTGTGTCAATTAGGTGTCAGGCACTCTGTTTGAACTTTGAATCTGTTACATCATTTAATGCCCACCATAGTGCTGAGGAAGATATTGTCATTTGCACTGTGCCCACGAAGCAACTATAGCTGGAAGAAGGGAGACAACATTAAAATGCTATAACTGGTGAGTTGGCCTGATGCCAAAGCTCATCCTTTTTCTATTGGAACATACTGCCTCCTTAGCAGGGACCAGGGACAATGTACAAGATTCATTTGTTCATATATGGAAACATCTGGGAGTTTCCACAGACTGGAGTGGACCTGGGGACACAGGAGAAAATGCCTGTGACACCAGTATAATGGAAGGCAGTTCCAGCAGCTGCTGAGCTCACCACAAGAAGGACTTGCTGGGCAAACACTCCTTCTCCTATGTATGTATAGATCGTGATTAGAGCTGTATAAGCCCCCAGTAAAATGAGATTAAAAAAAAAACCATTTTATTAAGAACGAATCTAGATATCATGCCATTCTATAGTTCAATAATATCAAGCAGTACTGTAAAATTGCTACCACAGTTTTAAAACATTTTCTTCCTTCTTCAACTCCTTGATATCAGTTCCCCTTTATCCCTACCCACCACCTCCCCTACTGCACCTCCCAGAGATCTTTATTCTAGTTTTCTCTGTAGGTTCATCAATCCTCAATTTCATATACCAAAAAACATAGAAAAACAAAAAATGAGTCAAGGTTACCCACAATGTCAAAAGGCAACAGAGATAAAGCCCAATATGAAAAAAAGAAAGTGGAGAAAATATTAACGTTCAGATCAAGTCTACAGTGTATCAGAGAGAAAACCAAGAGGAAAGGTTCTAACCATTAATGTCAGATTTATCATTCTAATCTACTATAGTCCTTTTGTCTCCTAGTCTCTCTGTCTGATAACCAAGTTATTCCCATCCTCAGTTATGGTTAGAGAAATTACTGGAGGAGGTATATTCTCCATGTAGATCCTGAAAATGTATTTTGGAATTCCACTGTCATCCATAAACTCTGCACATCAGAATCTCACAATTTAAGCTCTGATACATCTATTCCCTCTTTCAGATTTGGATTTGCAATCCTTGAATCATGGATGTTGTTGTGCTTCTTCCATGTGCCCTTGGATGACATCTTACTAAAATGGCTGCTTGTTTACAAACAAGCCTTTAAGATCCCATGCATTATTTTATCTGATAGTTGGCATCATCTAATTTCTTCACCACACATTGCTAAAGCACTCATCATGAGGGTTTCCATCATGAGGGTGAGTATCAAGTGCTAATGTTCCTTTTGACCAGCCTACTGACAAAAGCATACAAAAAATGTGCTCCCCTCCACAATGAAAAAAACCCACTGCCATCATCAATTATGATTCATAGCAATCCTGTATGGCATAGTAGAACTGCTCTATAAGGTTTCTGAGACCATAAATCTACATAGGAGCAAATAACCTCATCATCCCCTCCTGGAGCATTGATCTTGTGATGGACAGCCATATATTTAATCCACTGTACAGCCAAGGTTCCTTGTGTCTAAAGAGGGTTACCCAAAGGTGATTGTCCCATTTTTTTTTCCAATTCATTCACCTAGAAGCAGCATTTCCCAAAGCAAGTCCCCAGAACACAGAGCCATAGTCTGTTGCTTAGACTAAGATGAGGATGGGTCCAAGTGGTGAGCTTGCCTGCAGGTTGCTCTTGCCACTGGAAGGTATCAATAAGTGCTGTTCCCTAGCAGAACTTCTTAAACATTTTCCACTCTCCACCCCTTTTTGCCTGAGCAAATTTTCTTCAATCTCAGGTATATAGGTACATAAAACAGGTAGACAAATCAAACGCTTGTAGTAGTAGTTGTTATTGTGTGCCATGAAATTGGTTCCAACTCATAGTGACCCCAAGCACAACGGAGTGAACCATTGCCCAGTCCTGCATCATCCTCACAAGTGTTCCTGTGCTTGAGCCCATTGTTGCAACTATGCTGTCAATCCATCTCCTTGAGGGACTTCTTCTTCATTGGCCTGCTGCTTGACCAAACATGATGGCCTCCTCCAGGATCTGGTTTCTCCTGACAATATGGCCACAGTATGTAGAAGGAAGTCTCTCAATCTTGCCTCTAAGGAGCACTCTGACCTTACTTCTTCCAACACAGACCTGTTTGCCAATTTAGTAGTCGGTAGTATTTTCCATAGTCTTCTTCAGCATCAAAATTCAAATGCATTGGTTCTCCTGTTTTCTTTTCCAACTTTCATATGTATATGAGGCGATTGAAAATACCATAGCTTGGGTCACCTGCACCTTGGTCTTCAAAGTAACATTCTTGCTTTTCAGTACTCTAAATAAGTCTTGTGCAGTAGATTTACCTAATGCAAGTCTTCTTTTGATATATTTTTGACTGCTGCTTCCATGAACATTGACTGTAGATCCAAGCAAGCCAAAATCCTTGACAGCTTCAAACTTTTCTCCATTTAGCATGCTGTTACCTATTGATCCAGCTGTAAGGCTTTTGGTTATTTTTACATTGAGTTATAATCCATACCAAAGACTGTAATCCTTGGTCTTCATCAGCAAGTAATCCTCCCTTTTCTTTCACAGTTCTATGAACCAAATATTGAATGATGAGGAAGCATCGAAATAAGCAGGAAAGAATACACAGATTCACTATAACAAAAAGAACTCGTCAACACTCAGTGAAATGCCTTGGCATAATCAACGAAACCCAAGTAGACATCTTGTGGGTATTATCTGCTTTGGGCCAAGGTCCAAATGATACCAGCAGTGATATCCCTTGTTCCATGTCCTTTTATGAATCCAGACTGGGACTTCCGGGAAGATGGCGATGGAGTAACACATACCAGAGGGACTCCGCAGAATCCAGCCCAGGAGAGTTGCTCAGAGGGAAATTCAACGCCACTGGATCGCAGGAGGTGCATCATAAAGATAAGTAGGCTCAGATCCACGGGGTTTTGAGGGGCTGGGGGCTTTTGGCTTACCTCAGTGGAAGCCGGCTGGGGCTCGACCCTAGCCTAGCCGCTGTGTCTGCCCAAGCCGGGACCATTTGGAGCCTGTAGCAGGGCTTGGCCTCGGCGCAGCCACAGTTTTCCCCTGCCTGCCTCAGGGCAGGGACAGGGCCCTTGAGGCTCCACCTGCAGGGATTGGTGTTCAGCAGCATTGTTGCTTCTGTTTGCGTCTCTGTTCTATATTCCCACGCAGCCTTGGAGGGCTGCACAGGGGCTTTTTCGGGGCACAGCCACAGCTTGCCGTGCCGCGAGGGCTGAGCAGGGACTGAACCAAAACCCCCACAGCTCCATAGGCAGGGATCAAGCTTCAGCTACACTGCGGTGCCGGTTAACATCTCTGCTCTCTGCACCCCCACTTCTCTGGGGGCTGCTCAGCAGCTTTCTTGTGACTCTTCTTGGGGGTCAGCTGTGGATTGCCTCTGGGGCTTGGGGCAGGTAGTGGGCCCTTGCAGGTCCACAGGCCCGGAGTGGGACTCAGCAGCATAGTTGCTTTTCCTTCCCTTGCTTCCCTGTACCCCGGCACAGTCCTGTCTCACAGTTAAATTTTGCTCCCCCTCTTGTTCCTGAACTGCTCTCTCACACTCCATTGCAGACTTATGGGACACTCCCATTGCCCTAGGGCATTTGCGCCTGGGCCACACCCAGATAGGTGAGCTCCACCCTGCATTGATTGCCCAAGGCTAGGGAAAGGCCTGCTTGCTCTCCAGGGGATATTCCTCTGACTCCTCACCTGGGAGTTCCTGCCTATGTACCTGGGGACATAAGGCAGCTCCGCCAACACTTATCAATATTCAAACCAATAGCAGGAACTTCAGCCCAGCCCCTGCAACACTGGGGCAGGCAGCCAACCTGCCATCTGGGGCACTCCTCTGATAGGGAAGCCACAGGAAAATAAAGTGTTTGGCTAATAACTTAGCAAAATCAGCTGTAGGCAGTTCGAAGAAGCACTCCTATAAGTCTTCCAGAGAGAGACTAGAAAATGGCACCTGGTCCCTCAAAAACAATTCAACGCAAACAGCCATCAGCCCCAATGACCTCAATGAAAAAACAGGAGAAACAAAAGACAAAGGCAGAAGATGTGCTGAACATAGCAACATACATAGAAGAAGCAGACATTGAGAAGCCATACAAAGAAACTCTCAGAATGCTGCTTGAAGTCATGCAGGATATGAAGGAAACAATACAGAAAAAGGATGAAACGATAGAGGAGATAAAAGCCATACACCAAAGGGAAATACAGGAGCTTAGGGAGGAAATAACGAAAAACAATAGCAAAATCATGTTCCTTGAGAATCGACTGGAAAAATCAGAGAACCGCATCAGTGTCTTGGAGGACAACCAAGCAGACTTTAATAAACGTGAACAAAAATCTAATAAGAGCATCAGAGAAGCCGAAGAAAACCTAAGAGCTATGTCTGATGCTATGAAGAGGAACAACATTAGAATTATTGGCCTACCTGAGGAAGACACAACAAAGAAGTCATCTACAACAGTAGCGAGAGAATTCTTGGAGGAAAACTTCCCCAGCCTAATGAATGAAAACCAAGCAACCATCCAGGAGGCTGAAAGAACAGCAGCACGACGGGACCCCAAGAAGAAATCACCAAGGCACCTAATAGTTAAACTATCCAACTTTGAGGAAAAGGAGAAAATCATGAGAGCAGCTAGGGCAAAAAAAGCAATCACATATAAAGGTCACCACATAAGGATATGTTCAGACCTATCAGCAGAAACTATGAAAAAAAGGATAGAGTGGAGTAACATATTCCAAAAGTTGAAGGAAAACAACGCAAATCCAAGAATACTCTACCCAGCCAAATTATTGATCCAGATCGATGGAGAAGTAAAAGTCTTCGCAGACAAGGAAAAACTCAAAAAATACGTTACAACAAACCCAGCCTTACAAAAGATCCTCGCCGACTCAGTATGGGCAGAAGAACAACACTCACCAAGCACAAATAAGAGACCAACACATAGAACAACTTCACCCAGACCACAACAAAGAGAAAACAGGCCCCAAGATAGCAATGGCTTAAGGATGGAAAGAAGTCAAGAATGAAACACACACAAAACACATACTAATGATAAAAGAAAGTAGGAAAACTCCCAACACAAAAGGTATAAAATGGCATCACAGAGTCCGCACATTGAGATAATAACCCTGAATATCAATGGCCTGAACTCAGGCATTAAAAGACTGAGACTAGCAGAATGGCTTAGAAAACACAACCCATCAATTTGCTGCCTACAGGAGACACATCTCAAGGCTACAGACAAAAATAGGCTGAGAAACAAAGGCTGGAGAAGGACCTACCAAGCAAACAGAAATACAAAAAAAGCAGGGGTTGCAATCCTTATCTCGGATAAAATTGACCTCAAAGTGCAAACCATAAAAAGAGATAAGGAGGGACACTATATAATGCTCAAGGGAATCATAGACAATGAACCACTAAGCATTGTAAACATATATTCCCCAAATGAGAGACCAGCTCAATACGTCAACCAAACATTCCAAAAGATTAAGAAAGAAATCACAGACTTGACAATTATAGTGGGCACCTTCAACACACCACTCACTGAGAAAGATAGATCCCAGGGAAAGAAACCCAACAAGGAGAATAGGGAGCTAATCTCCACAATTAGACAATTTGACCTAATAGATATTTACAGAGCTTTTCATCCAAATAAAAAAATTTCACATTCTTTTCAAGTCCCCATGGCACATATTCGAAGATAGACCACATGCTGGGGCATAAGGCAAATCTACATAAATTTAAGCACATTGAAATAATACAGACCTCTCTCTCTGACCACTGTGCCATAAGACTGGAAATCAACAAAAAGAAGACGAAGAAAATAAGAGCAAATAATTGGAGAATGAATAACTCTCTACCCCAAAAGGAGTGCATTCTGGTGCAGATCAGAGATGAAATCAGGAAATTTCTAGAAACCAACGAAAACGAGCACACGATGTACCAAAACTTATGGGACACAGCAAAGGCAGTCATCAGAGGAAGTTTCCTAGCAATACAAGCACACCTAAGAAAGGAAGAGAGAATCATGATACATACGCTGACACAAAATTTACAAAAACTAGAGCAGAGTCAGCAGGACAACCCTACTAATAGCAAAAGAAAAGAAATTATAAAAATCAGGGCTGAGATTCAGGAGAGGGAAAATAAAAAAACTATGGAAAAAAATAATATCGCTAAAAGTTGGTTCTTTGAAAGGATAAACAGGATCGATAGACCATTGCCAAACCTAACCAAAGAAAGGAGGGAACAAATCTCAATAGCAAGAATAAGGGATGAAAGAGGGGTCATTACAACAGACCCTAATGAAATCAAAAGGATAGTTAACAGTACTATGAAGGATTGTACTCCAATGAATTCAACAATTTGGAAGACATGGACAAATTCTTGGAAAAACAATCCCTCCCTAGACTATCCTCGGCGGACATCAAGAATCTCAACAGACCCATAGCAATAGAAGAAATAGAAAAGGTTATCAAGGGATTACCAACAAAAAAATCCCCTGGACCAGATGGCTACACTGGAGAATTCTACAAAGCATTCAGGGAAAAACTAATACCAATCCTACAAAAACTTTTCCAGAACATAGAAAAAGATGGCAAACTCCCAAACTCCTTCTATGAAACTAGTATAACTCTGATACCCAAACTGGGCAAGGATCCCACAAGAATCGAGAACTACAGACCAATATCCCTAATGAACATTGATGCAAAAATCCTTAACAAAATACTAGCCAACAGAATACAAAAGTATATAAAACAAAAATTCACCATGACCAAGTGGAATTCATACCAGGAATGCAGGGATGGTTCAACATACGAAAGACCATTAATATTATTCGTCACATTGACATGAAAAAGTATAAGAATCACATGATTATGTCAATAGATGCAGAAAAAGCATTCGACAACATCCAACACCAATTCCTGTTTATGACACTAGCGAAGATAGGAATGGAAGGAAAGTACCTCAAGACAATACAGCTATATATGAAAAACCAACAGCCAAAGTGGTAGTCAATGGAGAAATGACTAACACAATCCCACTGAAAAAGGGGACCAGACAAGGATGCCCCTTGTCCCCACTCCTATTTAATATCGTGCTGGAGGTCTTAGCTAACAGCATAAGGCAAAGAAGTGACATCAAAGGTATATCTGGGGAAAGTAGAGGTGAAACTATCGTTATTTGCAGATGATATGATTCTATATATGGTAAATCCCAAGAAATTCACAAGGGCAGTACTGGAAGCAATAGAGGAGTTTGGCAGAGTGGCAGGATACAAGATCAACAAACAGAAGTCCATCGGACTGTTATACACATCAGATAAGACCACAGAAGAAGAGATAAAAAAGGTGGTACCCTTCACAATAGCCAAACACAAATTGAAATATCTAGGGATACACCTGACTAAAAAAACAAAAGATCTATATAGGGAAAACTATAGAACACTATTACAAGAAACCAAGAGCGACCTCAACAAATGGAAGAATATTCCATGCTCTTGGATTGGGAGACTTAATATAGTTAAGAAGTCAGTTCTGCCAAAAGCACTATATAAGTTTAATGCCATCCCGATACAATTACCATCATCTTTCTTCAAAGAAATGGAAAAACTGATTACCAACTTCATATGGAGAGGGAAGAAACCCAGAATTAGCAGAGAACTCCTCAAGAAGAAGGACACCGTGGGAGGACTTGCTTTACCTGACTTTGGCACATACAATGCAGCCACAGTTCTCAAAACTGCATGGTATTGGTACAATGACAGGTACTCAGACCAGTGGAAGAGAACTGAAAATCCAGAAATAAAAGCATCAGCATACACACAGCTGATTTTTGATAAGGGCCCCAAATATATCAAATGGGAAGCCAATGCCCTCTTTAACAAGTGGTGCTGGAAAAAATGGATATCCACATGCAGAAAAATGAAGCAAGACCCTTATCTCACTCCATGCACAAGAATAAACTCAAGGTGGATCACAGACCTTGAAGTTAAACCCCAAACTATTAGGGCCATCAAGGAGGGAATTGGGACCAACTTGAGAACTTTGGCGCAGGGAAAACACAGGTTATCAGAAATAGGGAAGGACACAAACACAGAGGAGGCACAAATCGACAAATGGGATATACTGAAGATAAAACACATGTGTACAGCTAAAGAATTCACCAAGAGAGTAATAAGAGATTCCACAGACTGGGAAAACATCTTTAGCAATGACAAATCAGACAAAGATCTTATTACTAAAATCTACAATACTCTGATAGCTTCCAAAAAGAAAAAAAACCAATAGCCCACTTGAAAGGTGGGCAAAGGACTTGAACAGAAATTTTACAGGGACAGAAATCCAAATGGCCAACAAACATATGAGAAAATGTTCCCGATCTTTAGCCATAAGAGAAATGAAAATTAAAACAACAATGAGGTACCACCTGACACCCTCAAAGGTAGCCCTATTCAAAAAATCAGAAACAACAAGTGTTGGAGGGGCTGTGGGGAGACAGGAACTCTCATCCACTGCTGGTGGGCCTGTAAGTATGTACAGCCACTATGGAAATCAATCTGGCGATACCTAAAACAGATGGAAATAGAGTTATCATATGACCCAGCAATTCCCCTACTGGGCATATACCCAGAAGAGGCAAGGAACAAACCAAGACCAGACATCTGTGCTCCAATGTTCATTGCGGCACAGTTCACAATTGCAAGGACTTGGAAGCAACCCAAATTTCCATCAACTGACGATTGGATTAAAAAATGTGGTATATACATACAATGGAGTACTACGCATCACTAAAAAGCAGTGATGAACGTATGAGGCACATAGCGGCATGGGAAGAACTGGAGGAAATCATGCTAAGCGAAGTAAGTCAGGCACAAAAGGACATGAGCCCACTGAGGTAAGTATTAAAAAAAATTTAAATTAAAAAAATTGTTTTTTTAAAAATTTTTTTTAATGCAAAAGTGGCATAGGGGAAAAAGCTACTGTATACAAACATTTCTGGGTGAAGACTGTGTAGTATGGTAGAGACCAGATCAAAACCAGGGAGGCACATGGTAGACAACAGTGGAGGAGGTGGGGAAAGGAAATTAAAAGGATGAATATAAGGAAGAAAAGGGAAGTGGGGGCATGGGGCACTAATCCACCCAAGGGGAGGGTATTGTTTATATCTCCACAGGGAAAGTGGGACCAGACTTCAACCCAGTGCCGCAAGATGTGAATGCAATATCCCGGCGTGGAGTAGGGCCCAGCACCAAAAATTAAGTGGATTCCTGCCCCTCCCCCGAAAAGAATTTGTTTCAAAGGATGACATTGATTCTGCAGCTCCGGAAGATGGACATATCTGATCAGAGCACACGGGAGCAGATGAAGGGGCAGGAGGAGACAGTAGAACACAGCCTGGCCCACGAGGCCGTGAGGAAGATGTTCCTGAGTAGAGCACCCAGTCCACAGAGAGAACAACATGGCTGGCCCTACTCTGAGACATGATGCCCCTCAGTGACTAAGGACGATACAGTGGACAGCACCGGAGACACAGTGTGGGAATTGCACCTGTCCTGATCCCACCACACCGAGGCAAAGCACTGGAGTAGGGCAGTGGAACAGCAAGGGAATGGAGTGGCAAGGTCCCCAGGGAATGCTGAAAGTGGACTTTGGGGCCAGGGCGTGGTGCCCCAACAGACTGGACTTAAAAATTCTCCTAAGGGCCAGCAAACGATCCTTGAACGAACTACAAGCCTTTCTTTTGTGAAGTGTTTTGTTTTGTTCTTTGTCAGTGGTTTGTTTTTGTTGTTTTATTGTCTGGTTTTATACTGTTGCTTTGTTTTCTTCTGTCTTGTTTTCGTGCATGTTAGTGTCTCTACAGGTCTGTCTGAATAGGACAGGCTGGATGAACTATCTGGAGGAAAAACAATAGGACACACAGTTCCGGGGGGACAGACAGTTCCGGGTGGGGGAGGGGGAGGCGGGTAAGGAAGTGGTGTTAACAAACACAGGGACAAGGGAACAACATGGGACACAAAATGGTAGTGAGGGGGGAGTGACAGGCCTGATGGGGAACGATCAAGGGTTAGGTTGCGTAGAGAAGAGGTATAGCTGTAGCCCAGGTGGGGACGGAGCATGGTGGTGGGGTAGGAGGAAAGTCAAGGGAGAGGGAGGAAGGAGCTGGTAGTCAAGGGGCATTTATGGAGGTCTAGAAAAAGACGTGTACATGCAAACATATAAATGAGGATGGGGAAATAGATCTAATTGTCTACATTTATAGCTTTAATATTAAGGTGGCGGAAGGACCTTGGGCCTCTACTCAAGCACTCCCTCAATACATGAATACTTTCGTTTATTAAATTGGTACTCTATGATGCTCACTCTCCCGACACAACTGCTGAAGCCAAAGTGGGTGAACAAGTAAATGTGGTGAAGAAAGCTCATGGTGCCCGGCTATCAAAAGAGATAGTGACTGGGGTCTTAAAAGCTTGAAGATAAACAAGCGGCCATCTAGCTCAGAAGCAACAAAGCCCACATGGAAGAACACACCAGCCTGAGTGAGCGAGAGATCCCAAAGGGATCAGTTATCAGGCATCAAAGAACAAAAAATCATCATATCATTGGCTGCACACCTCCATGATAGGATCGCTGAAGACAAATGGGTGCATAAGCAAATGTGGCGAAGAAAGCGGATGGTGCCCGGCTATCAAAAGAGATAGTGTCTGGGGTCTTAAAGGCTTGAAGATAAACAAGCGGCCATCTAGCTCAGAAGCAAAAAAGCCCACATGGAAGAAGCACACCAGCCAGTGTGATCACGAGGTGCCAAAATGACCAGGTATAAGGCATCAGGCGAAAAAAAAAATGTGTGTGTGTGTGTGTGTGTGTGTGTGTGTATATATATATATATATATATATATATATATATATATATATATATATATATATATATATATATATATATATATATATATATATATATATATACCACATTGAATGATGGGGGAAGTGCAGAGTGGAGACCCAAGGCCCATGTGTCGGCCACTGGAGATCCCCTCATAGAGGGTTTTAGGAGAGGAAATGGGTCAGTCAGGGTGCAAGGTAGTACCAACGAAGAGCACAGCTTTCCCCCAGATCCTGGATCCTTCCTCCCCCCAACTACCATGATCCGAATTCTACCTTGCAGGGCTGGATAGGGCAGAGGGGCACAGGGAATCCAGGGTGGATGACACCTTCAGGACCAAGGGTGCGAGGGGCGATGCTGGAGAGTGTAGGGTGAGTGGGTTGGATAGGGGGAACTGATTACAGGGATCCACATGTGACCTCCTCCCTGGGAGAGGGACGGCAGAGAAGTTGGGGGGAGGGAGACTCCGGATAGAGCAAGATATGACAAAATAACGATGTATAAAATACAAAGGGCACATGAGGGAGGGGGGAGCGGGGAGGGAGGGGGAAAAAAAGAGGACCTGATGCAAAGGGCTTAAGTGGAGAGCAAATGCTTTGAGAATGATTGGGGCGGGGAATGTATGGATGTGCTTTATACAATTGATGTATGTATATGTATGGATTGTGATAAGAGTTGTATGAGTCCCTAATAAAATGTAAAAAAAGAAAAGGAAAAAAAAAAGAAAGAAAATGATTAGGGCAAAGAATGTACAGATGTGCTTTATACAATTGATGTATGTATATATATGGACGGTGATAAGAGTTGTATGAGCCCCAAATAAAATGTTTAAAAAAAAAAAAGAATCCAGACTGAATCTCTGGTAGCTCCCTGTAATGTACTACTGTAACCATTGTTGGCTGATCTTCAGCAACATTTTACCACCATGTGATATCAGTGATATTGTTTTATAATTTGAGCATTCTACTGGGTCTCCTTTCTTTGAAATGGGCACAGATATGGATCTCTTCCATTCAGTTGGCCAAGTATCTATCTTCCCAATTTTCTGGCCTAGATGAATGAGGGATTCAAGTTTTTAATCAACTTAATGAAATATTTGGATTGGTATTCCATCAATTCCTGGAGCCTGTTTTTGGCTAATACTTTCAGTGCAGCTTGAACTTCTTCCTTTAGCACCATTGGTTCTTACTCGTATGCTACCTCCTGAAAATGATAGAAGGTTGACTAGTTCTTTGGGGTACAGTGTCTCTGGTGCATTTTTCCATCCTCTTTTAATACCCACATCCATTCCACATTGTTCAATATTTTATCCATAGAATCTTTCAACATTGCAATTTGAGGTTTAAATTTTTTTTTCTTGAATCCTTTCAGTTTAAGATATGCTAAGAATATTCTTCCCTTTTGGTTTTCTAATCCTAGGTCTTGTACCTTTTATTATACTATTTTTATCTGTCTGCCCAAGCTACCCTTTGAAATTTTATGTTCAGTTCCTTGACTTCATTCTTTCTTCCATTCGCTTCAGCTATTCTATGATTAAAAACAAGTTTCAGAGTCTTCTGACATCCACTCTGATCTTTGCTTTAATTCTTGTCTTTTTAATGACCCTATGCTTTCTTCATGGATGACCATCTTGTTGTCCTCCCACAGTTCATCAGGTCTCTGTCATTATTGTTCAATGCAGTAAATCTGTTCTTGAGATGTTCTCAAAATTTAGGCGGGATAGACTAAATGTTGTATGTTGGATCCATGGTTTTATTTTAATTTTCTTCAGCTTTATCCTGAACTTACATATGAGCAATTGATGGTATGTTCCAAAGTCAGCCCCTATCCTGATTTTAGCTGCTGATATTTAACTCTCCATCATCTCTTCTCACAGATGTAGTTAATTTGATTTCTATGTACTCCATCTGTGGAAGTACATGTGTATGGTCACCTTTTGTGTTGTTGAATAGAGGTATTTGCTATGAGCAATTTGTTGCTTTTGCAAAATTCTATCATGTGATTTCCAAGTCCATCTTTTCAAACTAATGTAATGTTCCTTCCATTTCGTTTCTATATTTTGCATTCCAATCACCAATAATTATCAATGCATCTAGATTGTATGTTTGATCATTTTCTGACTGAAGCCATTGGTAGAATTCTTCAGTTTCTTCATCACTTACTTTTGTGGTTGGTGCATAAATTTGAATAATAGTTGTATTGATTGGATTTTCTTGAAGGTGGATAGATAAAATTCTATCACAGATACCATTGTACTTCATGATGGATTTTGCATGTCCTTTTTGACGATGAATGTCACACCATTCCTCTTGATTGTATTATTCCCGACATAGTAAACCACACACTTTTCTGATTTAAAATGGAGAATACCCACCCATCCACTTCAGCTAACTTCTGCCCAGCATATCGACCATTATCCTTACATTCAATTTTTGACCACCTCCAATTTCCCTTAACTTCACACATTTCAAGGTCTGATCATTTGCAAATGTTTACACCTGTTTCTCCTTAACCTGAGTCGTGCCTTAACAGGAAATGAAGATCCTGAAGACTACAGTTGCACAGCCTTTACTCAACCGAGGTCGTACTGGAAAATGACTCTGCGAAAGCAGCTCTTCCTCAGTGACCTTTCTAGTGGCTCTGACCTGCGGGACACATCCCCAACAATCTCCCATAATGCTCTGCTTCCATTCATTAGGCCTTCACTCTCTGACAATGTTTCTAAGCTGTGTACTAGATTTTCAGTGGCTCCTTCCTCTGACGTGGGGAAACGAGCCCTTCTATGTTGTTTGTTCTTGGTCTGGAAATTCTGCTGAAACCTGTTCACTTTGGGTGACCCTGCAGGTCTTTGAAATCAATCAGTCACATAGCTTTCAGCATCACAGCAATACACTTAGTTAATAATAAGTCAGAAAGAAATTTATTTTAAAGCATTCTTTGGTATACATATCTTACCATTTATTAAGACTAAAATTTGCATAGTAATGAGATGTATGTGTTTATTTATTTTTACATAAGGAATTTAACCTTGGTGGATTATTTGATATTGCAGGACACAGTACAACTCTAACGCTTTTCAGAGTTTAGCAATATTTTGATTTTATAATCATCAATGCTGAGAACAACATATGTAGCACAAAATTGCATAAGTTTGTTTAGGGATATTTCAAAAATTGTTAGAAATTCTGTTCTAGTCACAAGTCAGATTTTATTTAACAATTCTTTTTGGGAACTCAAGTTTTAAACCTGTGTCACTTAATAATTTGGAAAATTCTTCATGAACTTTTAATGACCGATGATTGGCATTTTTTACTATTATTTCAACTGAGTATGGGTAACGAACCCAATTTTTTTTTAATCAAAATTTGAAGTGAAGTATTTCTGAAACTGTATCTCCAGGGACTTCTGATGATCAATTGTAACTTACAATTAAATATTTGGGAAGGTTATTTTCAATTTAAAAATAATCTGTAGCTGTAAACATTTCTGAAGAACTGTTTTCCACCTTATTCTTCTAAATGCAAACTCTCCTTGTCAAATGTTCAATTTTTATCCTTTAACATAAACATGTTATACTTTTTTCCTCAAAGAAACATATCAACCCTCAAGATGTCGCCGCTGCCAAGGCGAGGCCTCTCAGAGGCGGGACCAGCGCATGCGCAGCGCGGAGTCCCGGGCCGGGACACAAAATGGCGGCTGCGGCACTGGGGAGGGCGAGGCGGAGGCAGCAAAATGGGCGGTCGAGCAGAACGTGTAGTAGCGTCCCCTGGAGTCCGCTCTGGGCAGCTGCTGACACAAGGAGTCCACGGGGCCCCTGTCCAGCCCTCTGCTGACCAGCCCAGTCACCTGTGCTGAGCCTTCCCGCAGGCCTCCCTTCTGCCTCTGGGACCCCGGAACTGGGGTCCATTCGGTGAGAGAAGAAAACCCTCTCAAGCTAGCATTGCAGACCCCAGAGGGTGAGAGAGAGAGGGGGGAGGGGCTTCGTTCAGCCTTGAAACCCATGGGCTCAGCCTCCAAGGCACCAGGATTCCCTCCCCAGAAACCGAGGCGCTCGTGGCCTTTCTCCCCTAGGTGATTCCAGAGCTTTCCATCTCCATGGCCCCTGTGCTGCAGACACGTCCTGTTGCCACCGTCATTTTGTCTGCCAGACTGTACCGACAAAAGTAACCGTTCATATTCCCCTTTCCAAATTAACAACTGACATCCATATCTGAGTGTAAATAAAGTCACTGTCCCAACGCTTCCTATGATGTCATCAACAGCCAATCAGAATTTCTGACCAGCGAGTGATAACGTGACCTCACTGAGTTGATAAAAGTTTCAGCAAGCAAAAAAAATAAAATAAAAGAAACATGTAATTGAGTTCTTCAAAAATAATGGACAGATAACATAGTTTTGAAAGTCATAATTCATTATGAAAAATTTAACAAATTTCTTATTTATGCTCCGTCAAAAATATAGTTTCTCTAATCTGTTTAACCTTTGCCCTCTTGAGAGCCACCTTGCTTCTGCATGCAGTAAGAAGACTTGTAATTGGAGTCCACGACTTTGCATAAGTTTAAAAACAAACAACCGTTAAGGATACTTAATGAAGGTAATAATTTTGATAGTAGCTTGAAGTACAACATCTAAGTCTGGTGATTAATTTTTATTTCAAAAGCCTCCTGTTGGATCATGTGGTGAGTAAAAGTGGTATGCTCAATGCCACGACCTTTAACTGTTGCTACACGTCCAACATTCTCATGCATCGTGCTTCAGCACTGTACAGACACCCATGTAATTTTTCCAATGTAAACCCTTTATTTGTGAAGAATTCCTTGACTTTAAGATATATTTATATATATTCTTTCCTTGTGTGCCCTTTCAAAGGGCAGCCAGACAGTAATTCTTCATGTATGCTTCCTTCAGAGACATATCTTACATAAAGTAATAGCTGTGCTATATTAGTTGTTTCATCTAACTGAATTGCAAACTTTTGGCTTCCCTTAAGCCTGATAAGAAGCTGATGCAATTGGTCATTACTAATTTCAGAAATCCTTTTGGAAATAGTATCATTCAATAAAGGAATTTCATGAGTTTCTTCCCATGCTTTATCCCATGAACTATTTCTGACATTTTAATTACAGCAGGTAACACAATATTTTCTTCTATCACATAGTTTTTTTAAATAGCAATTAAATAAGAAGTTCCATTAGATGAAAGTAAAGAGTTTCCATTAACATTAACAAAATTTTCAATTAATTATTTTTCTTTAATTTTGAAGGCATTTAAAATATTCCTTTGGTTTATTGTAGTATGCTGCATAATTGCTATTAAAAGGTCATTTTCATTTTGCTGGTTTCATGCTCTCCACAGCTAAAATTTCACTACAAATTAAACAAAGAGGCTTCTCCACACCATCACCATCATTAGAAGTAAATTCATATTGCAAAAAGGCTGCCACCTGTTTCCTTTCTCTTGTTAATGTAGGTGCACTCAACCTACTAGTGAAGACTTAGCTGCCGTATCATCAGTATTTTTACATCATCCGTCTAAATTTAGTCACTTATCCATAATAAAAATATTTTTATCTTAAAATATAGATAAATATTGATAATACTTTCTTACCAACAGACATGCACTTGCCTACTCCAAAATGTGCATACCCTTTTCCCCTATCTTGACTTGACTTTCCCTTCAGCATCGCTTATCTTTCTGGTAGGAGTGTCTGTTCGTTTTGGGTGACCTTAGCATAATTTTGTTTGTCAGCAATTAAAGGTCATCTCCCACTCGCCCAATCTTGAAAATCTGACCCCAGCTGAAGTGAGGCCTCCTCTGTCAAAGTGATTTTTGAGAACTGAATATAAAGAGGATGCTGCATTTCAGCACGATACAATCCAGGGATATACTCTACTAATTTGATATTTATATGCTGAGGAATGACAGTAGAAAAATATTAAAAGTCTTTACTTTCTGTTATTAAACTATTATGTCTCTGCAAGAAACCGTGCAATCCACAACACAAAACTGTCTCGACTCTGAGTCGAGGTGCTTATAGCAGCACTCGGTGGCATTGCCTGGCGTGAGGGCACAAAACATGCAAAGTGAACGTGCTGTGTGTTCAGAACCAAGGCTGCAGCAATGCAATATGGATAAACACTGCCTAAAACAGCTCAGATCCATTACATATTTGATTTTGGATTAAGTTTTGGTCATGGTGCATTCAGAAACTTTATATTGTTGCCAAATTTTTCATGACCCACAGGTTGAGATGTTTTCGACTACCCTTGGGCCGGCCCCTGTGAAGTCTCAAGCTCATTTCCAACTTGCATCCTGAGAGGGTTCACTGCTCTCTTTAAAACAATTACTTCCCAGGACAGATGATCCCTTCAGGACCAGTGCTGAGAGTGGCCATACTGGGAGGCTAGTGTGGAAAGGGGGAACCGATAACACAGATCTACATATAACCTCCTCCCTGAGGGATAGACAACAGAAAAGTGGGTGAAGGGAGACGTTGGAGAGTGTAAGACATGACAAAATAATAATAATTTATAAATTATCAAGGGTTTATGAGGGGGGAGCGTTGAGGGAATGGGGAAAATGAGGAGCTGATACCAAGGGTTTAAGTGGAGAGCAAATATTTTGAGAATGATGAGGGCAACGAATGTACAAATGTGCTTGACACAATTGAGGTATGTATGGACAGTGATAAGAGTTGTATGAGCCCCCAATAAAATGATTTTTAAAATTGCTTTCAAATTTATTTGACTGTGGCATTTCATATTCAGTCCTACGCAAATCACACCACTAAAGCCAATGTATAATGAAACAATACTTATCATTATTGTGTGGGACGACTGCAAATAGTTTCTGTCCTGTTTTCTTTTTACCATGGCTCAAGACCTTCTAAATCAATTTCGTGACACCATAGTTTGAAAACACTGATCGAGAAACCATCCTGATTGCTAGGTACGCTGACCCAACTCTAAATCAAAGGTTCAGAGAAAAGGTCACAGAACTAAGAATCGAGACTCCAGCCCCAGCATCCCTGCTTCCTGGCAGCAAGACCTCAATTCAGTGGCTTCTCCTCCCTGAAACCCTGATCACTTCCATCCATGCTGGTACAACCTGGAATCAGACAGGAAGCAGATGAGGTTCTCAAGGAGAATTTAAGAGACATAAGCATTAGTAGCTGGATCAAACGCACCAGCCACTCCTCAGGAGAAAGTAAAGGTCATCCGCTCCTGCGAGAACCCTATATAAGCCAACATAAGTAAGGACAGATGGTAGGACGGCAGTAAGAGAGTACAGAGACGAGAAGAGGAAGCATATGCTGGAACCTGGAGGGAGAGCTATAGGGGGACCACCCACAGAGCACAGCCAGTAGCCTTTAAGATGGATCCATTGCTGCATGGATCAGGTATCACATCTGATAAAGCAGAGGCAGTGTGGAGAGGGGCAGACTCCCTGTGAGGGGATTAGCAAAAGAACTAGAGCAATGACCTGGACATGATAACAGACTGAGCAGCATTTCTTTGTTGTACCCAAGGTCACCAGAGCCGGGCAACCTGAAGGCAGCCGACAACAACCCAGTATCCGTGGTGGTTGTCTCTGGTGGTCTTTGAATGGAAGGTACTACAATAAATAAGGGATGAATTCCATAGCAGGGCTCCATCCATGGGGTGGACCCTCTAGGACTGGACAGATGCAGTGCCCTTCCACTCCTGTCAGTGAGGGGATCTTAGCAGAACCATGAAAGTTCAAGGTCCTGGGCCTATTTCTGTAGAGGAAAGCACTGGGATTTTCCAGAGGAACATAAAGAAAGGGTTGCTAACTTTTAGACTTCAGTCTCTTGGAAGGATTTTATTTTAAGCAGGGAAAATGACACAGCAAAAGCTTTCTTTAAAAAAAAATACTTTTTTAAAAAGAAAGAAAGAATTCCATCTAGCAACTCTGTGGAGGATAGAAGGGAGAGATATTTTGGAGTCTGTGAGAAGGGATTAAATTGGAATGGCCCGGCCACTTCAGTTCCCTGCTGGACTGTAGGTAGCAGGGCTTGGGTGATAGAGAGGTGTTTTCGCCTTCAATTTCTGCAAATTTAACGTGCTCCCTTTCAGCAATAGTGAAAGAATCTAAACATCACCAGTTTCCAGATTGGTTTGTGGGGCTCAGAATGGAACTACGAATCTCCTTGCCCATGGCCGAAAGCACACAAAGGAAAGTGTTTGAGAACAGATGAGATGGCTGCTTTAAAAAATATCACACACAGGTGTCTGAAGAGGAAATTCATCCAATGTTTGTGGATTGAATTCCCCATCAGTCATAGAAGATTTAATTTTAATTAATGGAAAAGATGGGTAGAATACCTTTGGTTTCACTAGGGGAAAATATTTGAGTCTGGAAGACTTGTTCAAGATGTGAGTATTTGCTTGGTGCAAAAGACCTAAGTAAGATGAGAAGCTCAAAGCTAGTTAAGTGTGAGTGTTAACTGACAACCAGGCTGCAATGTTTTATTGAACAATACTTAGTTCATTTGCCCTTTGGGTGGAAAACTTTTCATTCCAGCAGTACTCCCAATAATCCCTCAGAAGGTACTCTGAACACCTTAATTAGCACCTATGAAAAGTGGCTCAAACGTGAACTACAAAAAGTGAAATAATAATTGGGAGATTTGCAATGCTTCAAAGCAAAGCCCTTCCCTATTCCTAGTTGGCAAGGATGTCTGCTGGGTTTCATGAACGTTGCATGCCATGTGTAATTATCTTGAATAATCACAGCTCACTCAAGCTCCATGCCTGATGATGAATGGGCTGTGGTAGGCTCTATTTCTGATCTTCGTGTGGAATTATTCAGTAAGTAGACTTTATGCTGTTTGGGCACATAAACATACATATTTATCTCAACCCCTTTCAAATCTGACACCATATACTTTAAGACACTATCCTATTTGTGGGTAATCAGTACTTCATGAATATTAGATTTCTGTCTCAATTTCACTATCATTACTTTTTTCTTGGAAGGGAAAAGTCAGGACTCAATCATGTTCATGCCACTAGCAAGCAGCAGGACAAACTCCTGTCCCGGGCAGAAAGATGTTATCATGCAAGAGTTGAATTAGATCTTTCATCTACCTCTTTACCCTGACAGTCTCCTAAGTTCTCAATGAAATTCGCTAACACCTTGCCTCATTGTCCAAGCCAAAAAGCTACCAAGTCAACCTCAAGTCCTGGTGGCTCCATTGAGTGTCGAAGTAGGCCTGTGCTCCATAGGGTTTTCTTTGGCAGCTTCTTTTAAAAGTAGATCACCAGCCCTTTCTCCCCAGGAGTCTCTGGATGGACTCAAATCACACTTTCCATTAACAGCCGAGTGCTTTTTGCCGCAACTGTAAGATACACTAACAAACTCATCGCCATGGAGTACATTCTGACTCATAGCAACTCTGTAGGTCTGAGTAGAACTGCCCTTTGGGATTTCCAAGACTTTATATCTTTCCATGAACAGACAGCCTAATTTTTTTTTCCCACAGAGCAACTCGTTGGTGCAAATTACTGACAGCGTAGTGAGCAGTTCAGGGCTCTTTGCCCCACTCATAGAGCAGTAAGTGATTCTTACTAAACGACACAGCAAAGATGTGTCAATGGCACGATGATTGGAGAATAAAAACTATAAGGAAGTTGTTGGGTGATGCTTGTGCATTGTCCAATGGGCACTGCATGGCAGCCCAGCTGCAGTTCCTCAAGAGGCCAAACCCACTGAGAGATGTTTCTGTCACCAACATGGCTCCAAGAATGTTTTTTTTACATCTGACAGATGCTCAAAACTTCTGCCTAAATCAGACACTTTCAACAGATAGAAAAGGAGACCTAATTTTAAAAAGAAAAGGGAATATTAAGGAAATTAAGCCGTTGAACTCTGGGAGATGGTCCAGGGCTAGGCTAGGCCCTGATAGCTCCATCACTGTCTTCTGAAAAACTTCTACCCCATCAGGTAGCCTTGAATTCATTCGGTTCTCATTAGATGAGCAGACTATCTACCAAGCATGGCCCTAAGCACTGGCAAACAAAGATGAATTAGACGATCTGTCAGCCTGTGAGACATTGATTTACAATCATTAATTTACTGGTCTCCTCCAGGGTGACAAACACTGCCATGCTCTGGGTTTACAGTGAAGAACAAACCAGATGTGGACCTATCCCTTTTATGCTGAAAGTTTGTGTGGGTAGATGTGTGATTGTGTTTTTATTTGTTTTGTGACTAATTAAAAATTGTGCTAAGTATTATCATCAAATCAAGGAACTATATTTCACAGCAAGGGTAACAGGAAAGTTCTGATCTGGCCTGAAACATCAGAAAAGGTCACTATGAAGAAGTGACATTTGAACTGAGATGTGAAGAGTGGGGCAAACATCTACGCAGTAGGGAAAAAGGTATAAAGACTTTGGCATAGCAAGAGTTTGACATGTTCAAGGAGGCAGTGCCAGAAGGCCTCTGCTGGGACAGAGGCCATGAGGAAGGGTGGCAAGAGATGGAATGGGAAGGTGGTAGAGCTTGACTAAGGAAGGTAAGCCGGAATTCAAAGACCCCCACCAAGAATGGCTTTCATGGGAATTTTTAAGAAGTGATGTGTCAGTTCTCTGGCTTCACAACTCAAGTGTCAACTCATTGCCATCAAGTTGATTCCAACCATAGCAACCCTGTAGAACTTCTCTCTATTTCTGAGGATGTAAATATTTTATTTTTATTATTTTCTTAAATTTTAATAAATCATTTTATTGAGGGCTTTTACAGCTCTTATGACAATCCATACATCAATTGTATCAAGCACATTTGTACATATGTCGCCATCATCATTTCCAAACATTTTCTTTCTACTTGAGCCCTTGGTATCAGCTTCTTTTTAGACTGCTTCATCCCCACTCCATCCCTCCCACCCTCTTGAATCCTTGATAACTTACAAATTATTTTCATCTTCATATTTTATACCATCACTGTCTCCCTTCACCCATGTTTCTGTTGTTCATCCTGCTGGGTGGGGCAGGGGACAGTTGTATGTCCATCATTGTGAACAATTCCTCCTTTCTCCCCTTCTCTCCCAACTTCCCCCTGCCCTCATGGTATCGCTACTTTTATTTTTGGACCTGAGCGATTTATCTGTCCTGGATTCTGTGTGTTCAGAGCTCTTATCTGTACCCGTGTACAGTCTCTGGTCTAGCCAGATTTGTAAGGTAGAACTGGGGTCATGACAGTGCGGGGAGGAAGCATTAAAGATTTAAAGGAATGTTGTATATTTTGTTGGTGCTTTAGTGCACCCTGGCTGGCTTGTCCCTTCCTTGTGACCCTTCTGTAAGAGGATGTCCAATTGTCTAGAGATGGGCTTTGAATCTCCATTCCACCTCCCCTCATTCACATAGAAATGGCTGTTTATTTGGGGTCTTCTAATGCCTGATACCTAATACCATCAACACCTTGTGATCAAACAGGCTGATGTGCTTCTTCCATGTGGCTTTGTTGATTCCCTGATAGATGGCTGCTTGTTTAACTTCAAGCCTTTAAGACCCCAATGCTATATCTTGTAATAGCACCATAACTTTCTTCACCACATTAGCTTATACCCCCATTTTGTCTTCATCAATCATGTTGGAAAGGTGAGCATCACAGAATGCCAGGTGATTAGGACAAAGTGTTCTTGCATTCAGGGAGGACTTGAGTAGAGGCCTGGTGTCTGTCTGCTACCCTAATACTTAACCTATAAATATATGTATATAGACCTATATGCCTATCGTTATATAGTAATAAATTTATACACATACATGCCTATGTTTATACCTCTATACATGTCTTTTGACTGCTAGTTCTTTCCTCTATTTCCTTTTACTTTCCTCCTGTCCCACTATCATGTTCGACCTTTATTCTGCTCTCTGTACTTCAAGGCTATAAATCTTCATAGGAGTAAAAAGCCTCATGATTTTCCCTTGGACTAGCTGGTGGGTTTGAACTGCTGATCTTGTGTTTAGCAGCCCAAAATATAACCCACTACACCACCAGGGCTCCTCTGGCTTCACAACTCACTGCCATCCTGTCAATTCCGACTGAAGGCAAAACTGTGGGACAAAGTAGAACTGCCCCCTGCTCATTTCTGAGACTGTACATCTTTATGGAAGTAGAAAGTTTCATCCTTCTCTGGTGGCTTCACAGAGGGGAAGGAAAATCACCGCCATCCGCATCACCTGCTATAAGCCGGCTTCTAGGAGGCTGGGGTCTGACATGCCTCCACCCTCCAGCTGTCCTTGTCATTTCGAATATCAGTCATCCCTCCCACAGCACTCTCTAGCACCTGTGCTGGCCACTTCCTGTAATGGCCACACAGACAACATTCAAGATTATGGGAGTTGTTAACAAGCTACAAATGCTCAGGATACAATTATTTAGCAGTGACTGCGTGCAGGCAAGCCTCTCTCTGGTCTTTGCTCTCTCAGCTACAGGGTCCCTTGGACTCTACCCTGCTCATGCAATGTGACAAAATTCTTTAGGGATGACAATAAATGCAAAAGTGCATGCCACTCCACTGTAAGCCTCAGTTTCAAGACACTCAGCTCTAGCTCTGTGGATCAGCAAACCCAGTTCTTTTAATTATATGCTTGGAGAAATCTCATTCCACTAGGCAACCAACGGTAATCAGCTTGATTTCCTCCATGGGCTGGGAAGCCAACTGCCATGTCTCATTCTTTGACTCTTGATTCTGCTGTATCACTCCTCTGTCCCTCATTGATTGCCCCTCCTGGATCAAGGAGTTTCAATACACAGGGATCTCAAGGTTCAAAGGACTCATTTCTGGCTCTTTTCAATTGACAGAGGTTAATAAGATCCTCCTCCACCCTCTTCTTCTGAGATGGTTCATTTTATACCCAACAAGATGACAGTCACAATCAGCAGTCACTCTTAACTGAATCCTATCAGCATCTCACCACACATGGTCCCTTGGTCTCTACCCTGACTGAGATCCATAAGGAAGATGTTTGTTGGGAATAACAAAGACCATGGCTAGAAATGCCATGTTAAATAATTCACTATGCTGAAGAAAATGGTCAAGATGTTCTCTAGCCTCTAACTGAAATGTAGTTGTCTCTGTGACTTTGCCATCAATAGGAACTACAGGTGTTTTCAAGTCGCATTACAGTTGTTGCAAATGTAGTGCTGTATCATTTACACCCACAACTACTTTGAAAGTAGCACGATGACCATAATCGCACCCATATCCTTTCTGTAGTGGGGCGCTAAAGAAAGACATGAAGAAATTGAATTGTCTCCAAGATCTCGGACACCAAAAGTGAAAGCATGAATGTGGATCCCTGTCAGATACTATTCATGGCCAGACATAGGAGGTGAGGCAATGTGCTCTGCTAAAGAAAATGAGATTTGGAAGGGAGCCAAAACAAAAGAGTCTGAATGAGAATCCTGGATTGGTGGAGGAATAAGGGGCAATTGAGCAGGGTCACCAGGGGACTGCAGAGCCTTTACAAGCCCCAGACAATGTCTCTCTTAAGGTTCATTGAAGAGGAGCTGTTCAAGAAAAGGTATTATCATATGACACAGGTCAAAGTCTCTAGAAAGGTGGGAGTGATGCTTGGATCCACAGGGGATCCAGAGGTATCCAACACAGCAGATGCATCAACTGTAAGTCTACACAGCAGGTGCTTTCTTGGTACCACCTCTTACTACTGCTCCTGTACTGAGTGCGGTAAAGTTCCCCCAAAGTAACTGAAGGAAATGCGTACACAGGTTGCTGCTTGGAACAGTTTTGCATCTAGGCCTATAGCCCTGCCTGAACCCTCAAGCCATATCAAGATTCCTGGAACGGGACTCCAGGCTACTCCTTTCCACTAGACCATGCAGAGAAAGTTGGAACAGAGAACTAGAGAGTGATCCAATTGCTTGTTCATATGGTGGAAGTATTATAGACACCTTGGTCTCTACTGCACATTCTTTCGGTCTTCCTTCTGATGCGGACATCAATGAAAATGCCACGGAAAGCTTTGCCCACCCAAACAGATCAGGAAACAGAGTCTCAAGAAGGTAGTTACCATGCCTATAAACTTAGAAAATGCATCGTCTCATGTGCAGCAGGCCTCATGACCCTCCAGAGGGCTGCGTTTGATCTCCTGGGAGGGTTGAATCAGAGGACAAGAGGCCCTGTGGATGTTTCTGCTTTTAGTATCTGACACTAACTACCCGTATCTTATTCTAGCCTCTCTTCTCAACCAGAGGGACACAACAGAAGAGGCAGTGCTGCAGAAAGCAGACATCCGAACCCAAGCCCTCCAAGTTTTCTACCTGTTGAACAGAGCTGATGAAGATACCAAGTTGTTCAGTGGCTAGTTTGTCAAAAAGTACATCAGCATATTTAGGAAGGGCCACAGGTTGGGAGACAATGGCTAGATGAGGATGAGGACTCTGATGACAGTTTGTGACAATCTTGCCCTTTCCTAGATGACTGGGTCATGAAGAGGTGCCTTCATTTTTTCTGAGCATAGTGACAGGTGCAAGTGCAAGGAACTAAAGATGATGGAGGACAGAGTAATGGTCCCAAGTTGAACTGCTACATGTCCTGGAAGATAGAAGAGATGAGACAGAAGGGAGGGGACCAATATGCCTGTGGAACCCACCCCATTTAGGAGAGACGGTCATGGTGTAGGTTTCTTGGATGGGTTCCCCTTGTTCCTGCTTCTCAATGCTGAAAGAATTCATGGGGCAGGAGCATTTTTTTTTTTGTAAATCTAGTAACTTTTAGGAGGGAAAGGAAAGTTTCAGGTAATACACTACAATCCGAATGTGCTACATGCAGATAGCACATGCTATCTCTAGAAAGTGTGTAAGGCCTCATGGTGTGCGGGGAGGGTTCACAACTGAAAATGGCCACTTTGGAGGAGTTCAAAAAACCACCTGGGAAAATGGCTGGTTAAGAGGAGGCCCAGAAACGCAGTGAGAAGTGCTGGGACCCAAGGAGAGTGGAAATGGCTGGTTAAGAGGAGGCCCAGAAACGCAGTGAGAAGTGCTGGGACCCAAGGAGAGTGCCTGCAGAAAGAGAGCAAGCTGTGGAACCGAATAGGGGGAGAGGGCGTGTATGGAGGCCTCGCCTAAGGGAGAGACCCCGCCCTCCAAACTGAAAGAGAGGGCGCCTGTCCTCCTTTCTGCTTCTTATTCTCTCCTACCTATACGTGGCAGGGAAGACCCAATGTGACCAGTTTTCTGATTTTTAAAGAGACCTGAGAGGTCTGTTCATTCGTGTGATAGCTTCTGGTTTTTGAATGCTGACACTAAAATCCAATTATAAAACAAACAAACCCTATGCAAGGTTTATGTGTTTGCACCTGAGAGCTGGATGTAGAGGCCACCCTGGGGTCACTGGTGAGACTGGGTTCATCCCCAAAGGGATTCCTTGTACCTTGGGCCCAGTGTCAGGATCCAGAGCCTCGTTTTGGGGAAAAGGCGCCCAGGTTCAGAATTGTTTTTAAAAGCTGATTGTAAATGAGCTGGAAAAGAAAGGAATTAAAACGATTACAGTCACTCTAAGAAAGCATTGCTAGTCCATGGATCATTTACTATTGGTCATCGAAACACATGCAACTGTGCATGCCCTATGGCTGGCTTTCTTTTTTTTTTTTTTAACAATTTATTGGGGCTCATACAATTCTTATCACAGTTCATACATATACATACATCAATTGTATAAAGCACATCTGTACAGTCTTTGCCCTAATCATTTTTTTTCTCCTCTTTTCTTTTTTTACATTTTATTAGGGACTCATACAACTCTCCTATGGCTGGCTTTCAAACCTCTGTATCTTTGGAGTTTTTAATTTATTTAGAAGCACTATAATAAGCAGCACATGACAATTACTTCCTTCAGGACTCCTTGTAATCAAGATAAATTATTTTGCTATTGATGAGAATGGGATATGAAAACCTATAGAGTTCTCTAGAGGAGGATAAACTCCACATTATGCTCACCATATTTGAATTTTGCAGCAAAATCATTTTGGGGTCAATCAAAAACTCATTCCCCCAAACTTTTATTGCCATTCATCCGAAGTCACATCCAGAAATAATTAACAAACCATACCAACAAGTTAGTGTTTAGCCTAGCAGTGAATTGTCTTGCTATTATTACTAACCCCTTATAGAGCACTTATGCCCTCAGACCAGTGGCATCATTTGACACTCACAGGTGTATTATTGCAAATGCATGTACATATTATTCATATTTATTTACAATTCCTTTCCTTCCACTGTCAAACCACTTCTTATGAAAACAGAAAGTAAAATTAACTCTATAGGAATTTTTGTAAACACAGTAAATTCAATTTGCATTCTCTCCCCTTTCATTTCTCCCTCTTCTTTTATTAATACTTTTATTAGGGGCTCTTAGACCTCTTATGGCAATCCATACATTCATCCAGCTTGTCAAACATATTTGCATATATGCCGCCATCATCATTTTCAAAGCATTCTCTTCCCACTTGAGCCCTTGATATCAGCCCCTCCCCCCATTTCTTCCCTCTCCCTACCCGACCCACACTCCCTCACAAACCCTTGATGAGTTATAGATTATTATTTTCATGTCTTACATCGTCCTCCATAGCCCCTCATCTACTTTTGTGTTATTCATCCCCCTGGGAGGGGGTCCTAGTTGATCCTTGTGATCAATTCCCCCTTTTTGCCCCCACCCTCCCCTAATCCTCCTGGTATCTCTGCTCTCCTTGTTGGCCCTGAGGGGTGTATCTGTCCTGGATTCCAAGTGTTGCTGGCTCTTATCTGTAGCAGTGTGCATGCTCTGGTCTAATCTGATTTGTAACATAGAATTGACGTTATGATAGTGGGGGGAGAAAGCATTAAAGAGCCAGAGGAAAGTTTGTATTTCACCAGTGCTATACTGGCTCATGTCTTCCCTGGGACCTCTCTGTGAGAGGATGTTCAGGTACTTTGCATTTCCTAGCTAATGTCTCTTTCACCAGAAATGGGCCTTCCACGGTGGTCCTTGTTCTTCCCGCCCTCCGCCCAAGCTTTCTGCAGGCCAGTGGGACGCCCTTCAGGGCAGACCCCTCCAGGCAATCTTGAAACTCTTCGTGTACCTAACTTCTCCTGTGCTAGTGCAGTTTAATTTGTTTTCCTCTTACTCCACATCTTCATTACAAAAGCTCCTTCTTTTCAGCCATCTTTCAGTCATATCTTCCCAAGTGACTTCTGAGTTGCAGTTTGCCCAATCCTTCCCCTGCAAAGAAGGCTGCGGTGAGAATGGAAGAGAGGAGACAGGACAGCAAGGGAGCATCAGCCGCATCAGCAAACACTCCCGTGTAATCTCAGTGGTGAGCCCTGTGTGGTAGGAGTGTGTGTGATCTTATTTTATTGGGTTCTCTGTTTTTTGGGATCTTACCACTTGTTGTCAGTGAAGATATGTGCTTGGTCAGTGTCCCTAGGAAAAAGGAGTGCGATAAAATTTGTTTCTTCACACTTGACTGGAGGAGCATTCTCGGGAATGTGAAAGTGCATCTAGAAATCTAGACCCATTGCCATCAGTTGGAGGCTGTGGCAGGGAAGGTTGGCTGGAAATGGAAAGCTAATAACAGTGAGTGCCAGAATGAAGAAAATGCACCTCTCCCCAAACTATCATGATCCCAGTTCTATCTTACAAATCCGGTCAGACCAAAGCATGTACACTGGTACAGATAGCAACTGAAAACACAGGGAATCCAGGGCACTCTGGACCCCTCAGGATCAGTGGTGAGAGTGGTGATACCAGGAGGGTGGAGCGAAGGTGGGGTGGAAAGGGGGGAACTGATTACAAGGATCTACATATAACCTCCTCCCTGGGGGACGGACAACAGAAAAGTGGGTAAAGGGCAACGTTGGAAAATGTAAGATATGACGAAATAATAAATTATCAAGGGTTCATGAGGGAGTGGGGAGCGAGGAGGGAGAAGGAAAAATGAGGAGCTGATGCCAGGGCCTTACATGGAGAGCAAACGTTTTGAGAATGATGAGGGCAACGAATGTACAAATGTGCTTTACACAATGGATGTATGGATTATGATGAGTTGTATGAGCCCAAATAAAATGAATTTTTAAATGAAGAAAATGTTCTAGAACTGACTGTAGTGATGATTGCACAACTTCTTGATATGAGTAAATTATTGAATTGTGTGATATTTGAATTATTTGCCAATAAACTGTTAAAAAATTGATCAGCTCGTAGAGACCCTAGACAATAGACCTTCCCCACAGGGCTTTCCAGACCACCATGTTTACAAAAGCAAACAGCACATCATTCTCCTACAGCGTAGCTGCACCGCCATGGCCCCATAAACATATCCCAAATGGTGCAAGTTGTTCCCAGCTTCACCAGAAAACGTGCCTGATTTCTCAGTCACTTCGACAGGGCTTCGCACACTTTCCTCACTCTTAACCGCTTCTCACCCGAGAAATTTGCAACGCTGGCTGCCACGCACTGCCAGAAACCCCTCACATTCATTACAAGTTTGATTTTGAATTAATTTTTGGTCGTGGCATATTCAGAAACCTTTTACTGTGGCCAAATTGTTCACAACCCCACATTCAGTTAGGTGACCCCAGATGGGGTTGCAGCCCACAGCTTAAGCTTTGACTTGGAACATATCCAGAATGGCCACCAGGAACGATGTCACTTGCTGGTGCCTTTGTCTCTCTTATTGGCTTGCTAACTGCCCCACAGGTGCAGCTCATGCTACCCAACTCCTTGGGCAGCCCCTGGAAAAGCCAGGGCGTCTTCCATGATCAGGCCCACGTGGTGCACAGGAGCAGCCAGCCCTCCTTCTCTCCCTGCCATGTGAAGGGACTCCTTGGCCTGCAGAGCTGACAGTGGGAGCAGGAGCAGGAGCCAGGGCTTTGTGAGCACACTTATAGCCTGAGCTATTTCCAGGGTTGCTCCAGCCAAAAGCAAAGCACACAACCAAAGCCCAGTGACCACATTTACTTCTCTCTGATAACAATAAAAAGTGTTCCTTAAAACAGGCCATTAAATTTAAATGTATCTATCCCTTTAGTCTTTGCTTCTTGACGGCCTATTCCAACTCCTTTACATCCCAGGTACAAACTAGACACAGTGCTTTGAGACAGAGGTTGTAAACCACAAAGCCCACAGGGGCCAGACCAGTAGCATAAATAGCGACACGCGCTCAGAGACGGCCATGACAAGTGCAAGGGCTGTGGCATGTAGATTCGTTCATAACTGCTCAGCTCCAGTCTAGCATTGTCACAGCTCATGTCTACTCTCCAACAATTTTAAATTGAAAATCAAGACTGGCCTGGATTATCTTTTATTTTATTGTTGAGATCAAATAAATGTGCCTGGTCCAAATATTTGGATCAAATAAAGCATGTCAGTTGACACTAGATTTTTATCTAGCTGACCACCAACCTGTGACATTTGTTTTTAAAAGAACAGTGTCAAACGTAGAATAAATTCATTTGTTCAGCCTTTGTATTGCCCCTAAATATTATTTTATACTTACTGAGCATGTTCATTTACATAACATTATTCAATGTAATGCATGGACATCCTTCTTAATTTTCAGTACACTCTTATTCTACACTGATCACATTGCTGATGTCAGGTCATCTTGGCTCAAAGCAGAGAATACCAGAAAGATACTTACATGTGTTTCATTGACTTTGAAAAGGCATTTGACTCTGTGGATTGTAATAAGCTGCAGAAAACCTTGAAAAGAATGGGCATTCTAAAACACTTCATTGTGCTCATGTGGAACTTGTACGTGGATCAAGCAGCAGTGGGCAAAGAGGTCAAGGGGATATTGCATGGTTTAAAATCAGGAAAGTTGTTCAGCAGGGTTGCCTCTTCTCACCATACTTGTTCAATCTACATACCGAGCAAATATCAGGAGAGCTGAACTCTATTAAGAAGAGTGCAGCATCAGAATTGGGAGAAGGCTTATTAAGAACCTGTATAAGCAGATGACACAAGTTTACGTGCTGAAAGTGAGGAGGAACTGAAGTACTTGCTGATGAAGATCAAGGATAGTAGCCTTCAGTATGGATTACAATTCAGTGTAAAGAAGGCCAAAATCCTCACAACTGTACCAATAGGTAACATCTTGATAAATGGAGTAAAGGTTGAAATTGTCAAGGATTTTGTCTTACGTGGAACAACAATAAATGCTCGTGGAAGCAGCAGCAAGAGATAAAAATGATGTATTACAGTAGTTAAATCAGCTGCACAAAACCTCATTAGAGTATTGAAGAGCAAAGATGTTTCTTTAAGGACTAAGGTGCCTGACCCAAGCCATGGTACCCTCCATTGCATCATATACATGTGAAAGTTGGACATTGAAAAAGGAAGGACTAAGAAGAATAGATGAACTTTAACTGTGGTGCTGCAAAAGAATATTGAAAGTACTATGGACAAAAAAGGGAAAACCGGGCCTGTCTTAGAAATAAGGCCAGAGTGCTCATTAGAAGCAAGGATAGCATGACTTCATCTTACATATTTTGGACATATTGTCAGGAGAGACCAGGCTCTAGAGAAGGACATCATGTTGAATGAAGTGGAGGGATGGCAAAAAAGAGCAAGGTCCTCAAGGAGAGGGATTGTCACAGTAGTTGTCTCAATGCACTCAGGCATTAAAGATCAATTGTGAGGACAACACAGGACCATGCAGCATTTGATTCTGTTTTAAATAGGGTCACTATGGGTAGGAGCCAATTCAATGGTACCTACCAAAAATAACAACACTATCACCCTCACTAGACTACTTGTCTGTCAGTTGGTATCACTGAGCTGTAAATTAACCAAAAAGTGTCCCTACGTGTAATGTGCACAGAAATCCAATCTCTAGACATAGCTTTTTTTTTCTTAAGAAAGAAAGAAAATTAATTTGCTGAGAAGCCCTGAGCAAGGATCCAAGAAGATTCCTGGGTTCTCAAATATCTAGAGATTTTCAGAAGTACAGGGAAATAGAGAGGTAATTTATACATACTCACAAAAGATGGTGAGGTAAGACTAGGGATTGGTGAATTTATGTGCGCTTCCATTTGTAAAAGTGCTACGTAACTTTTAACTTACTGTGCAGGCATTCAGGAAGCACTGGGGTTTGGGCTCCAGGAAATCAGGAAGTTTACCTGAAGGGTTTAATAAATCTGACATTAATCCAAGTTGCAATCAAGATGTGTTGATAATTATTGATTATTGGGATGTAAAAGTGGCAAACAGAGATGAAGGATAACTCAAAACTCACTTCTATCTAGTCAATGCCAACTCATAGTGACCCTTAGGATAGGGTAGAACTCTCCTTGTGGGTTTCTGAGACTGTAACTCTTTCTACAAGAAGAGAAAGGCCTAAAGCTGCTGTTTGGCACAACTAGTGGTTTTGAACTCCTAACCTGGTGGACTGCACCGCAACACATAACCACTACACCACCAAGTCTGGTTTAAAAATAAGTCCTTGATGATAGAAATTATGCCAGAGAGCACATAATAAAACTTTATAAGATCAATCACTTATTCACTGCAATTACTTTTTTTTTCAACAACATAAATGACAGCTATGCATGCAGGTCCTGTCAGATGGAATAAACAAGAATCAAGTAGACTACATCTGTGGAAAGAGACAATGGAAGGGCTCAATATCATCTGTCTGAATAAAATCAGGGGCCAACTACATCAAACTTATTCTTGAAATAGTCTAAATTTAGGTTTGAACTTCCATATGATCAATTCATGGAAGTTTACACTGAACTTAAACAAAATCAAAACAAGTCCAGGGAAGCCAAATTACAGTCTTGAATCCATTCTATCTAAATTAAAGACTATTTCAAGAATGAATTCAAGACATTGGATACTAATGACAGAAGACCACACAACTTGTGAGATGGCATCAAGGACATCATACATACAGAACTTAAAAGGTCATTAAAAAGAAAGAAAAGACCAAAGCAGATGTCAGAAGAAGCTCTGACACTTGCTTTAGAACAAAAAAAAAAACTAAAGTGGTAGAGAAACAATGAAGTAAAAGAACTGAACAACCACATTGCCAGTCCCACTATGAGATATGATGTCCCTCACTGACCCATGGCCCTGCAGGGGACAGCATCGGAGACACAGTGTGAGAATTGCGCCCAAACTGATCCCACCACACCGAGGCAAAGCACTGGGGGAGTGCAGTGGAACAGCAAGGGAATGGAGCAGCAAGGTCCCCAGGGAATGCTTTAAGTGGACTTTGCGGCAGGGCGTGGTGCCACAACAGACTGGACTGGAAAAGACTCCTAAAGGCCAACAAATGATCTTTGAAATAACTGCAAGCATTTCTTTCTTGCTGTGTTTCTTTTGTTCTTTGTCAATGGTTGGTTGTTGTTGTTTTGTTGTATAGTGTTTCTTGGTTTTGATATGTCTTGTTTTTGTGCATGTTATTATCTCCACAGGTCTGCCTAAATAAGATGGAGTGGATTAACTATCTGGAGGGAGAACAACGGGACCGACAGTTCCAGAGTGACATGGGATAGGGGGAGGTGGGGGGTAAGGAAGTGTTGTTAACAAACCCAGGGACAAGGGAACAACAAGGGATCCAAATTGGTAGCCAGGTGGATGTGGCAGGCCTGATAGGGAATGATCAAGAGTAAGGTAACGAAAAGGTATAGCTGAAACCCAGGTGGGGACGGAGCATGATAGTGAGACAGTAGGAAAGTCAAGGGAAAGAGAGGAAAGAGCTAGGAGGCAAAGGGCATTTATAGAGGTCTAGACAAAGATATACATATGCAAATATATATATATGGATGGGGAAATAGATCTATGTGCCTATATTTATAGGTTTAGTATTAAGGTGGCGGAAGGACCTTGGGCCTCTACTCAAATACTCCCTCAATACATGAATGCTTTCTTCTATTAAATAGGCATTCTATGAGGCTCACCCTCCGACAAAACCGCTGAAGCCAAAGCAGGTAAAAAAGCAAATGTGGAGAAGAAAGCTGATGGTGCCCGGCTATCAAAAGAGATAGTGTCTGGGGTCTTAAAGCCTTGAAGATAAACAAGCGGCCATCTAGCTCAGAAGCAACAAAGCCCACAGGGAAGAACACACCAGCCTTTGTGATCACTTGGTTCCAAATGGATCAGTTATCAGGCATCAAAAAACAAAAAATCATATCATTGGGTGCACACCTTCATGATACGATCGCCAAGGACAGACCGGTTCATAAGCAAATGTGGTGAAGAAAGCTGATGGTGCCCGGCTAACAAAAGAGATAGTGTCTGGGGTCTTAAAGGCTTGAAGGTGAACAAGCGGCCGTCTAGCTCAGAAGCAACAAAGCCCACATGGAAGAAGCACACCAGCCTGTGTGATCACGAGGGGTCGAAGGGATCAGGTATAAGAAATCATCCACACACAAAACAATCTTACCATAGCGAATGAAGGGGGGAGTGCAGAGTGGAGACCCAAATCCCATTTGTTGGACACTGGAGATCCCCTCTCAGAGGGGTCTAGGGGAAGAGATGAGTCAGTCAGGGTCTGATGTAACACCAATGAAGAATACAGCTTTCCTCCAGTTCCTAAATGCTTCCTCCCCACAAACAACCATGACCCGAATTCTGCCTTGCAACTCTGGTTAGAGCAGAGGATGTACACTGGTGCAGATATGACCTGGAGGCACAGGGAATCCAAGGCGGATGATACATTCAGGACCAGGGGTGTGAGGGGCGATACTGGAAGGGTAGAGGATGAGTGGGTTGGAAAGAGGGAACTGATTACAAGGATCTACAAGTGACCTCCTCCCTGGGGGACGGACAACAGAAAAGGGTGTGAAGGGAGACGCCAGACAGGGAAAGGTATGACAAAATAATATTTATAAATTATCAAGGCCTCATGAGGGAGGGAGGAGCGGGGAAGGAGAGGAAAAAAGAGGGCTTGATGCAAAGGACTTAAGTGGAGAGTAAATGCTTTGAAAATGAGGAGGGCAAAGAATGTACGGATGTGTTTTATACAATTGATGTTTTTATGGATTGTGATAAGAATTGTATGAGTCCCTAATAATTTTTTTTAAAGAAAAATTATTACAGAGACACACTGGTTGAAGAACAAAAATCCGCTACACTGCTTAACAAGTTTACAAGAAGCAGAAAGAACTATCCATGAATAATTATGACAATTGGAAATTTCTGGGTCTGATCCTATTCTAGAAATTGGTGCTTCAACACCTGCAGAAATGGCATTGGACCTGTGGCCGACACTTGGGCCTTGGGTCTCCACTCTGCACTTCCCCCTTGATTCAATATGATATATATATATATATATATATATATATATATATATATATATATACACATATATACACATAAATATATATATATCCCTTTTTTTTTGCATGTTGCCTTACACCTGGCCCCTTTGGCACCTCATGATCCCACTGGCTGGTGTGCTTCTTCTATGTGGGCTTTGTTGCTTTTGAGCTAGATGGCCGCTTGTTCACCTTCAAGCCTTTAAGAAGCCAGACACTATCTCTTTTGATAGCCGGGCACCATCAGCTTTCTTCGCCACATTTGCTTATGCACCCTTTTTTCTTCAGCGATCCTATCATGGAGCTGTGCAGCCAATGATATGATTTTTAGTTGTTTGATGCCTGATAACTGATCCCTTCGGGACCACTCGATCACACCGGCTGGTGTGTACTTCCATGTGGGCTTTGTTGCTTCTGAGCTAGATGGCCCCCTGTTTATCTTCAAGCCTTTAAGACCCCAGTCACTATCTCTTTTGATAGCCGGGCACCATCAGCTTTCTTCACCACATTTACTTGTTCACCCACTTTGGCTTCAGCAGTTGTGTCGGGAGAGTGAGCATCATAGAGTTCCAATTTAATAAAAGAAAGTATTCATGCATTGAGGGAGTGTTTGAGTAGAGGCCCAAGGTCCTTCCACCACCTTAATACTTAACCTATAAATATAGACACATAGATCTATTTCCCCCATCCTCATATATATATTTGCATGTACATACTTTGTCTAGACCTCCATAAATGCCCTTTGACTCCTAGCTCTTTCCTCCATCTCCCTTGACTTTCCTCCTGCCCTACTACCATGCTCCATCACCACCTGGGCTACAGCTATGCAACCTTACCCTTGATCATTCCCCATCAGGCCTGCCACTCCCCCCTCTCTACCATTTTGGGTCCCATGTTGTTCCCTTGTCCCTGTGTTTGTTAACACCACTTCCGTACCCCCCTAGCCCCCTACCCCAAATCCCCCGGAACTGTCGGTCCCATTTTTTTCCTCCAGATAGCTCATTCAGCTTGTCCTACTCAGACAGACATGTGGAGACACTAACATGCATGAAAACAAGACAGAGGAAAACAAAGGAACAGTATACAACCAGACAACAAAAAAACAAACCACTGACAAAGAACAAAACAGAGATGGGTCAGTCAGGGTGTGAGGTAGTACCGATGAAGAACATAGCTTTCCCCCAGATCCTGAATGCTTCCTCCCCCCAACTACCATGATCCGAATTCTACCTTGCAGGGCTGGATAGGGCAGAGGTTGTACACTGGTGCATATGGGGGCTGGAGGCACAGGGAATCCAGGGTGGATGATACCTTCAGAACCAAGGGTGTGAGAGGCAATGTAGGGAGAGTGGAGGGTGAGTGGGTTGGAAAGGGGGAACTGATTACAAGGATCCACATGTGACCTCCTCCCTGGAACATGGGCGGCAAAGAAGGGGGGAAGGGAGACTCCGGATAGGGCAAGATATGACAAAATAACAATGTATAAATTACCAAGGGCACATGAGGGAGGGGGGAGCGGGGAGGGAGGGTAAAAAAAAAAGAGGACCTGATGCAAAGGGCTTAAGTGGAGAGCAAATGCTTTGAGAATGATTGGGGCAGGGAATGTGCGGATGTGTTTATACAAATGATGTATGGATTGTGATAAGAGTTGTATGAGCCCCTAATAAAATGTAAAAAAAGAAAATGATTAGGGCAAACAATGTACAGATGTGCTTTATACAATTGATGTATGCATATGTATGGATTGTGATAAGAGTTGTATGTGCCCCTAATAAAATGTTTGTTTTTTTTAAAAGAAAGAAATGGCATTGGACCATGAATAAATTATTTGCAACTCAATTTTTGGGAACCTTCATGTTAGAATACTGATATTTGTTGATTATGGAATTTTTTCAATTAAAAATAAAGAAGAATTTGGGTATAAAAGTACAGACATAATTAGACAGCCAGGGGGTTAACTGCTCCCCTTTTCAGTGTTGTTCTCCCAGGGGAGGATAGCCACCGGCGGGCGAGACTGGGTGGGAAATTCAATGGGGCACGTTTTAAATAGTCATACAAACAAAGATTGGTACAGTGTAATCTTTCAGGATTATATTGTATCCAAGCAAAATACCACAGATTTATCCATGGACCACTCTCCAGTGCTTGCTTGCCCTTTTAAGTCATTGAGAAAATCTTCTGACTGGAAATTATAGTCCATGGTTTCAAAAGAGTGTCATTTTAACCCAAAAGGGGTTTTAGACCAGAGAAGTACAGTGACCTTGACTCAGCATTATGCACATAATTGCGGGATAGTGGTTCCTCAGGAAATTCACAATCCGAAAACGACACTACTCAGAGAAAGGATGACAGTTAGGAAGATTCTACACCTGCTCTGTGATGGGCAAATGAGATACTCTATTGTCTTCAGGTATGGATGAGCCAGCTCCACTAAGATTCCCATTTTCTGGAGCACCTGTTATGTATGTAGACGTTGAACAGAAGAAAGCTTTGACGTACTTACAATTATTTCTGACCGATGAGGTCATCGAAAAAAATGATTACGTGGAGGAACCGCGGTCAAAGAGCAACAATCCGCTCCTCGGTTTTATAAGATTTCTAGAAGCAGTGAGAGGGATCCAGTGAACAAAATAACCTTTAGAAATTTCTGGGCCTGATCATTACTTCAGGGAGTGGAGGGTGCAACACCTGCAGAAATAGTATTAGACCAGGAATAAATAACTTGCCACTTGGTTTTGGGAAGCCGTCATGTTAGAATACCGATATTAGTTAATTATGAATTTTTTTGACTTCACAAATAATTAAGTATTTGGGTACAAAATTACTGATATTGTACAGCCAGGGAGGTTAACTGCTCCCCTTTCCAATGTTGTTCTCCCAGTGGAGTATAGCCACAGGGGGGCGAGACTGAGCGGGAAATTCAATAGGGTACATTTTAGAGACATACACACAGAGAGTGCTAATGTGTAATTTTTGAGGATTATATTGTACCCAAGCAAAGCACCTCAGATTTATCCATAGACCACTCTCCAGTATCCGCTTGCCTTTTAATGTCATTGGGAAAATCTTCTGACTGGAAATTTTTGTCCATGGCATCAAAAACGTTTCATTTTAAGCCAACAGGGGTTTTAGACCAGAGAAATAACAGCAACAGTGACTCAGCATTATGCACAGAATAGCGCGACAGTGGTTCCTCAGGAAATTCATAAGCCAACAATGACAGTCCTCAGAGAAAGGATGACAGTGAGGCGGATTCTACACCTGAGCTCTGTGATGGGCAAACGTGGTGCTCTATTGTCTTCAGGTGTGGAAGAGCCAGCTCCACCAAGATTCCCATACACCAGGTATGCAAGTAGAGGATGACCACTACAACCCTTTGGCGTAACAATTATTTTGATTGATGAGGTCATTGAAAAATTATTATGGAGACAAACCGGTTGAAGAGCAACAATCCGCTACTATGCTTCACAAGTTTACTAGAAGCAGAAAGAACTATCCTGTGAACAAATACATCATTTGCGAATTTCTGGGCCTGATCCTACTCCAGGGACTGGTGGCGCAACGCATGCAGAAATGTTATTGGACCACAAATAAATTACTTTCAACTCCATTTTTGGGAACCTTCATGTTAGAATACTGATATTCATTTATTATGAAATTTTTTCACTTCAAAAATAAAGAAAAATTTGGTTACAAAATTATGGACATAATTAGACAGCCAGGGAGATTAACTGCTCCCCTTTCCACTGTTGTTCTCTCAGTGGAGCATAGCCACAGGGAGGCAGAAATGGGAAAGAAATTGAAAAGGGAAAATGTTAAAGAAATATACACACACATAGAGTGGTAGTGTGTAACCCTTGATGATCACGTTGTATCCAAGCAAACACCTCAGATTTGTTCCTACAGCAGTCTCCAGTGCCTGCCTGACAAGGTAATGTCATTGGGGAAATTTTCTCACTTGAGATTTTAGTTCATGGCACCAAAAATGTCATTTTAAACCAAATGGTGTTTTACACCGGGGAAATAACAGCGAGACTGACTCAGCATTATGCACAGAATTGAGCCTTATTGCTTCCTCAGGAAATTCATAATCCAACACTGACACTGCTCAGATAAAGGATAACAGTGAGGAAGTTTCTAAACCTGAGCTCTGATGGGCAAACGTGGTGGTCTAATATCTTCGGGTATGGATGAGCCAGCATGTTTAGGGAACCTGTATTCTAGCTTACACCACTTGTCTCTCAGTGTTGTCCTGCGGTGGCTTGCATGTTACTGTGATGCCATAAGCAGTGCCACCCAGTATTTCAAATAGAAGCAGGATCACCCATGGTAGAGAGGTCTCAGTGGAATCTCCAGAAATAAGGATGGGGAGGAAGACCTGGTGATTTACTTCTGGAACATGAACCCTATAGGTTTAATGACAAGGAAATAATACTGACGAAGTACTAAATCCTCAAAGTAAAGTCAACATTAATGACGTGCATGGAGGAAAACACTGAAAATGAGAAAAAAATAGCTGCACACATATTATCAAAATGTGAAGATGGTATATAAGAAGTGCTATCAAGAAAAATCTGCAAGTTGTCCAAATAAAATGGAATGTTTAAAAATCAATTGTTTATGAATTATAAAACTTAGTGTGGTATTGTCTATTTATACTTAGATAATCAAGTAGTTTATAAGGCTGAGATTGACAAATAAAAGAAGCTTGGCATCGTATTCATCATCACACAGTACATGGGAAGATCTTCCTTGAAGAATAATTCTGTCAGAGGAAGGTTAATATGCATATGCCTGTAAGTAAGACCAGTTACAAGTGATATTTAGATTTGTACACCAACTGTTTAAGCAAACGTAAACCATGAGATCCAGCCCCACAATCAAATGGGCCCTTAGGAATAGTGGGTGCAATTAAGGAAGATAAAGCAGACAGCAAAACCGAGTAGAGTGGCCTCATCTCCAATACCGGAATAAGATAGCAAGGTCATTTAACAGTGAATTTATATAGAAGCGAGTCATGCAAGACTCCAGAAGGCACAGACACAAACAGAATGGACAAATGTGAATGTTGAAATATCCTGAATTCTTTTAAAACACTCCATGATAAGTTTTAGGCTGTGGGAAACTGAAGACCATGAAGAGAGGATACAGACTAATTATTTTTTCTCAAAATTAAAGAAGATTGCAAGGCCAAGTATTTGGATGGAGAGAGGAATTCACATTTTTAAGTTGAAGAAGAGTCCCCGTCACATTCTCCTAATTAAAAATTATCCTCATGATATCCTCTCATTCTAGTGTTACCTTAATGATACCTCATACAAGCACATGGCTTATTCCTATCTGCCAGCAGTTTTAACTACAAGAGCAGACATGTCATTGTTCTCTCCACTCAGGAGACAGTTACTTCAATTCACCTGCCCTCAGCACTGGTCTTAAGTTGCTCACCCAATTATTTCAAAAACCCCCCAGGGTAAAAGTTGTCTCTACGTTGTTAGGTTGGTAGGTGTGTGTGTGTTTGTGTGTTTGTGTGTGTGTGTGTGTTGGGGGTGGGGGTTATTGCTATCCATAAATAAATGAAAGAATATAAAGCCTTTTTCTTTCTGCCCTTCAATTATACAACCGTCCCATAGGACCCATCCAGAGGGCATTTGGGAGACGAAGTGATAAAGGGAAGCTGATTGCTTTTAAAGCTAGGCATCTCTTCGCTGAGTAGCAAGAAGTCAGGCGCCTGTAGGAGCTGTATACTAACATCTTAGTATAGGGCAGCTGTGGACAAAACTCTATCTGGAGATTGTGCATTTCGGCTCTAGCTTTATCCTTGGAGCTTGTGGAGGTTTTCTTCTAACACTAGTACTGTCTTCCAAGCCCTGTGATCAGGAGCATAGAGATAAGGCTGCTTTCATCCAGGTTCTGTTTTCCAAAATAAAGAAATTGAGGACGGGGAAGGGAGGGGATAAAGGGGAGCTGATATCAAGGAAGTCAAGAAGAAAATGTTTTGAAACTGTGGTAGCAATTGTACAGTACTGCTCCATGTGATTGAATTATGAAATGTTATGATATTTGTAAGAGCTCAAAAAAATGATTAAACAGGAGAAAAGAAGATGGCCGACCGGAGTACCCACATATTCTGAGAGCTCCTCCGAGTTTGGTGTCCAGGTAGCTTAATGGTAGGAATCTGGTGAGTGAAATATCCCCCCAGGGACAGCACCCCAGCCCCACCCCATGCATTTCTCCGAAGCAGGGGTCTCGGTGAAACAGGACTCTTGGGACATCTCAGGTCGCTAGGCTGCCGCCATCACACTGGCCACTAGCCTAAGCTCCATCCCCAGACCGGACCCCAGCCCAGAGTCACTTGCCTGCCCTGCCTGGACAATCACAGCAGGTCGCATGATCCCCTACACCAGCTGCCCACTCGCAGGACCCCACTAGGAGAGAAGCTTTCCTCTCCTTCATGGTAGCCATCTTCCTTCGGGCCCGCGTCCCTCCCTCCATTCATCCAAGCTCCGCGTAACAAACCTGCGGGTTGTCTGGCGACCCCCACGAGGGATCATCCACCCACACTGCTGCCGCGGATCTCTCCACTGGCCCTCCGTGTCCCCGGCCTCCCACCCCCGGAAGCCTAGCCCCCGCTACACTCCCAGCCGGTATCCTGCGCTGAGCACTTCCTGCTGGCACGAGCCATAGCCCAACCCACACCTACCCACGACCCTGCATTTCCACCGAGTACCGCGGCCCAGGCCACTGAGTCTGCCCGCTGAGGGCCCCTCCCAGCGCCTGGTGCTGGAGTGGGTGCCACTGCCAAGAGAGCATGAGTGACAGAGCTCTGCACTCCAGTGGACTGGCATAGCACACACTCCCCCCCCCCCGTGAGCTGCAGGGATGCCAGCGGCCGCGGCTCTGAGCTCTGAGCCTGGGCGGAGGAAGGGCGCCATTTCTCTCTGCAGTTTTGCCAGGGCAGATTAAACAATAAACATTCTGCCTGCTGGGGAACCTGGGACTCGGCTTTGCATTAACTGCAGAGCTGTCTGTGTGCTCCAGCTGACTCACACCACATAGGGGCCCAGTGGGGTCCCCAGTGCCAGCTTCTAAGCCTGCTGGAGCCCTCCCCAGCCACCACAGGAGGCAAACACTGTGCCCTGTGCCTCCTCTCAGTATCCTTAGCTGCCCAAGCACTTTCCAGCTAGTGCAGGACCGCCAGTGGGGAGCGGTTCCCACCTGTGTAGCCTCTGACCACAGGCTCAACTCTATAGGCCTGCAGGGACCTGGGAGGGCTTGCTGAGCTGACGAGCACTCCCACCACCTCCCCACCACCACCACATAGCCCCGCTCCGGAGCCCAGATCAGCACCACGTCTTGGGACAATGCGAACTCAAGCACCTGCGCGTTCTATTAGGCATCACCAGAGCTTAGAGGGAAAAAGAGGAAATTTTTACATACACACATCTACATATATTCCATCTAGCATTGTTTTTTTTATCTTTCCTTTCTTTTACTTTCTGTGCTGTATCCTCTCTCTCCTTCCTTCCTACTTTTTTCATTATTACTAGTACTTCTCTTCTGTCCCTTTTCTATAGATTCTCCTTTTCTCTCTTTTTCCTTCTCCTTCCACATCTATTATTATCAGAGCTTGTCCCTCCTCTTTTAAAGATTATTTTCTTCCTCTCACTCCAATTTTTTCTTCCTCTGCCCAATATTTTGTTAAAAACTATTTTTAAATCGTTAACCTTTTAAATCCTTTTTTATTACTATCCCCCCTCCCCCAAAAAAGAGGGAGCTGCTAAGTGTACCCTGTCAAATGAGGTCAAAGCAGCGTGAGGGCACTCACTGAGGTTCCAGACCCCACTCCAGATGCTGAAACACCTCACCACTGCGGGTCACCAAGCCGTCGGAGAACTCGGCCTACACAACAGCCTGACCCACCCTTAGAGTAGGTCATAGGCAATTGCCTGAAAGAATCCTTAACAATAACATAGATAAGGTTACCCCGGTCTCCCAGAAGCATGGGGCCCATGAAAGAATCAAGGAAAAATCACAGACCACATCACTCCCAACAAAAAAAACAAAAAACAGAGAAACGAGAACAGTAACAGACCTAACATTGCTAATAGAAGAAACAGATATAGATCAGCCACAAAAGGAAATCTTCAGAACTCTGCTTGCAGTAATAAAGGGGCTAAGAGAAGCTACCCAGAATAAGGATGCAATGTTAGAGGGGGTAAAATGCACAATAGAGGGGATGAATTCTACCCATGAAAGGGAACTGCAGAAACTAACAGAGGAGGTATCAGAAGCCACACAAAAGGTCACAGAAGCTACGTTTAGGCTTGAGGAGGCAGAGGATCATATCAGTGAACTCGAGGACACTCAAACAGAATGAAGCAAGCGAGAAAAACAATCAGATAGGAAAATTAAAGAAACAGAAGACAGCCTGAGATCAATGACAGATGCTATGAAGAGGAATAATATTCGAATAATCAGTTTACTGGAACACAACAAAACACACAAGTCGACAGCCAAGATAGCAAAGGAATTTCTGGAAGAAAATTTTCCCAACCTAACAAGGGAGATACAGCCACTCATACAGGAAGCAGAAAGGACGCCGGCTAAGCTAAATCCCAAGAAGAACACGCCAAGACATATAATAGTAAAATATCCACCTTAGAGGGAAAAGAGAAAATTTTATGAGCAGCAAGAGAAAGGAAGACAGTCACGTACAAAGGAGAACAGATAAGAATATGCTCAGACTTATCAGCAGATACCAAGAAGAGGAGGAGAGAATGGAGCAACATCTTCCAAAAGCTGAAAGATAAAAATGCCTCCCCCAGAATCCTGTACACTGCCAAGTTATCCATTAAGATAGAGGGTAAGATAAGGGTCTTCCAGGACAAGGAAGAACTCAAAATATATGCTGCAAGTCATCCGACCCTGCGGAACATACTGGTTGAATCCCTATGGCCAGAGGATCAAGTTCCACCTAGAACAATCAGGAGACCACCATATAGCCCATCTCCATCTAGAAGCCAACAACATGCCAGCAACAAGTACCAGGACAACAGGGTCTCAGATGGAAAAGAGGACATGATAGAAACGCTCCACTCAAACACAGCACAATGATATGAAGGGAGATACGTAAAGACCCAAAACATAAAACAGAGTATCGCAACTATGAATCCAGAGATAATAATAATTACTCTGAATACCAATGGACTCAATTCGTACATTAAAAGAAAGAGGCTGGAGGACTGGCTTAGAAAACATAACCCATCAATCTGCTGCCTGCAAGAGACACATCTTAAGCGAGCAGAAAAGAATATGCTAAGAATAAAGGGCTGGCAGAAAGTTTACCAATAGAATGGTAATTCCAAGAAGGCAGGAGTGGCTATCTTAATCTCTGACAAAATGGACGTCAAGATCCAAACCATAAAAAAAGACAAAGAGGGACACTACATAATGCTCAAAGGCTCAGTAAACCAGGAAGCACGTTGCATATTGAATATTGACACACCTAATAATGGTGTGGCAAATTTCGTCAAACAATTAAAAAGATGACAGAAGAAATCACGGAATCAACAATACTAGTGGGGGACTTTAACACTCCACTATCACAGAAAGACAGGTCACTGGGAAAGAAGCTCAGCAAAGAGACCAGAGCGCTAAACAATGTACTTAGGCATCAGGGCCTGATAGACATCTATAGAGCTTTTCATCCAAAAGCAAAAGGTTTCACATTCTTCTCCAATCCACATGGTTCTTTTTCAAGAATAGACCACATGCTGGGACACAAGTCCAGCCTGAGTAAATTCAAACACATAGATATTATCCAAACATCTTTCTCAGACCACCATGCCATAAAGCTGGTGATTAATAAGAGGGCATCCAGAAAAGCAAGGGCAACCAATTAGAGAATAAACAAGGATCTCCTGCGACATGAGTGGGTACAGGCCCAGATCAGAGAGGATATTAGGAAGTTTCTAGAAACTAACAAGAATGAGCATACAACGTATCAAAACTTATGGGACACTGCAAAGGCAGTTATTAGATGTAACTTGATATCATTAAATGCATATATGAAAAAAGAAGAAAGGCGTATGACAGATACGTTAACACAAAACCTCCAAAAACTAGAACAGAGTCAACAGAACAACCCCTCCAATAGCAAGAGAAAATAAATAATAAAAATCAGGGCGGAGTTAAACCAGTGGGAAGACAAAAGAACAATGCAAAAGATTAACGCAACTAGAAGACTGGTTCTATGAAAGAATCAACAAAATTGACAGCCCTCTGGGAAAGCTTACCAAGGATAGAAAGGAGCAAACATCAATAGGCAGGATGAGGGATGAAATGGGGGCAATAACAACAGACCCCAATGAGATAAAAAGTATAATCACAAAGTACTATGAAGGTTTGTATTCTAATGAATTCAGAAACCTGGAAGACATGGATAAATATTTAGAAAAAACAATCTCTCCCTTGATTATCTCAGACAGCGATCAAGAACCTCAACAAACTCATAGCGAAGGAAGAAATAGAGACGGTCATAAAAAACCTACCAAGGAAAACGGACCCAGGATCAGATGGCTACACAACAGAATTTTACCAAGCGTTCAGGGAAGAGCTCATACCGATCCTCCACAAAGTATTCCATAACATAGAAGAGAACGGCAAGCTCCCAAACTCATTTTATGAAGCCAGCATTACTTTGATACCCAAACAGGGCAAAGACCCCACAGGTATAGAGAATATACACCAATATCTCTAATGGACATAGATGCAAAAATCCTTAACAAAATACTGGCCAATAGAATACAGCGGTATATAAAATATATCATCCACCACGACCAGGTGGATTCATCCCAGGGATGCAGGGATGGTTTAACATCCGAAAACCCATCAACATCGTACACCACATCAAGAAGAAAAAGGATAAAAACCGTATGATAATATCCGTAGATGCAGAAACGGCATTTGACAACATCCAACACCCATTCCTAATCAAGACACTCAGGAAGATAGGATTGGAAGGTAAGTTCCTCAAGCTCATACAAGCTATTTATGAAAGACCAACGGCCAAGATCATAGTCAATGGAGAAAAGACAAGAACATTCCCACTGAAAAAGGGTACAAGACAAGGATGCTCCTGTCCCCACTTCTACTCATTGTCATTTTGGAGGTTCTGGCTAACAACATAAGACAGCGGAAGGACATCAAAGGGATCCAATTGGGAGAGGAGGAGGTGCAACTATCGCTATTTGCAGAGGACATGATCCTATACATTGAAGACCCCAAAAGATCCACAGCTGGGGTACTTACAGCGATAGAGGAATACGGAAGAGTAGCAGGATACAAGATCAATAAACAGAAATCGGTAGGTTTTCTATACACATCGGACAGGGCCATGGAAGAGGCAATTAAGAGGGAAGTGCCCTTCACAGTAGCTAAGAACAAACTGAAATACCTAGGAATATATTTAACAAAAAATACTAAGGAACTATATAAGCATAATTATATAACCCTATTACAGGAAACCAAAAGCAACCTCCACAAATGGATGACCCTCCCCTGCTCATGGATAGGTAGGCTTAACATAGTAAAGATGACAGTTCTTCCTAAAGCACTTTACAAATTCAATGCTATACCAATTCAAATACCATCAACCTTCTTCAAAGAATCAGAAAAACTGTCCACCAACTTCATATGGAGAGGGAAGAACCCCAGAATTAGCAGAGAGCTCCTTAAGAAGAAGGACACAATTGGAGGACTCGCCCTACCTGATTTTAATGCCTATTACACAGCTACAGTGGTCAAAACAGCATTGTACTGGCACAACGATAGTCACTCAGACCAGTGGAAAAGAATAGAAAGCCCAGGAGTAAAATCATCAGCATATAGACAACTGATCTTCGACAAGGGTCCCAAAAACATCAAGTGGGAAGCGGATGCCCTCTTTAATAAGTGGTGTGGAAACAATGGATATCCACCTGTAGAAAGATGAAACAAGATGTTTACCTCACCCCATGCACAAGAATACACTCAAGGTGGATCACAGACCTAGAAGTTAAATCCCAAACCATCAGGACCATTAAGGAGGGAATCAGGACTAATCTCAGAGAACTGGCCCGGGGAGCTCTTGGCTTACTGCAACAGGGAAGGGTACACACACAAGTGAACTGGAAATCGACAAATGGGATCTAATTCGAATAAAGCACCTGTGCACCTCGAAAGACTTCACCAAGAGGGTGACAAGACAACCCACAGACTGGGAGAAGATTTTTAGTAATGACACATCAGACAAAGGGCTCATTACCAAAATCTACAACACCATCGTGACCTGCAAAAAGAGGAAAACAGTTAACCCCCTAAGGAAGTGGGCAAAAGAACTGAAAATAACTTTCACTAGAGGAGACTCATATGGCCAATAAGCATATGAGAAAGTGCTCGAAGTCCCTAGCCATAAGAGAAATGCAAATCAAAACAACCGTGAGATACCACCTAACACCCCTGAGGCTAGCCCAGATCAGCAAATCAGAGAACAACAACTGTTAGAGGGGCTGTGGTGAAATAGGAACCCTCCTCCACTGCTGGTGGTCGTGTAGATTTGTACAGCCACTGTGGAAAGCAATCTGGCAATACTTAAAGAAAATGGAAATTGATCTACCTTATGACCCAGCAATCCCTCTACTGGACGTATACCCGGTGGAAGCAGCAAATAAAATACGACCAGTCATATGCGCTGCAATGCTTATTGTGGCACAATTCACAATCGCAAAGACTTGGAAACAGCCCAAGTTTCCATCAATAGACGAGTGGATTAATAAACTTTGGCACATACACACAATGGAGTACTATGCAGCACTGAAAAGCATGGATGAGCACATGAAACACGTTATTTCATGGGAAGAGCTGGAAGGCATTATGTTAAGCGAGGTAAGGCCAGACTCAAAGGAACAGGTACAACATGAGTCCCCTGAGGTAAGTGCAATCAGCATGACAGAAATAGAAGAATAAACATCCATCTCACAATAAATGGGGGGAAGCATAGATAGTTGGAGGGAGGGCAGGCCACACTTAGGGAGGTACATGAGAGTCTAGCATAAAGAAGGAGAAGTGGGGCAGGGGGAGGGAAAACCAGGATGGGGAGAATCTGAGTGGATGGTATGGGGAGGAACAGGGCACTAACCCACCCGGGGAGAGTATTGGTTGTGTCCCCACAGAACTGGAACATGCATGCGGACCCCACCATGACACACCAAACAAGGAGGGCAATGTAAAATATGGAGGACTACACAAAGAGGCTGGACCATACGCTGGCCCATTCCAGAATTGGCCCGACCCCCACATTCGAAGGGAGTACCACAGAAAATGAAAATAGATGATCTGGTGTGGGAAAGGAACTGACGCACCACAACACATCCAGAATGAAGCTGAAACAAAGGAAGGAGAAAGGATATAGTGGAGTACACCTGGGCCCACCAAGCCCACAGATTGATAGCCCAGCTCGAAGGGCCCATCGTACAGAGAGGACCATAGAGCTGGCCACACTGCAAGATGCGAAATCCTGCACCAACACATGGCCCTACATGAGACAGCACTTGAGACACAGTGGGGGATGTGCGACTAAGCTGAACCCACCACACTGAGGAAAACACTGGGGGCGTGCAATGGAGTAGCGGGGGAAGCAGAACAAAGAGATCCCGAGGGAGTATAAAGGATGGGCTTTGGGGCCAGAACGTGGCACCACACAAGTTTTATCTGGAAAACACTCCTAAAGGCCAACAAACAGACCTTGAACTACTAGCATTTTTTTTCTTTTTTCGCTATCTTTTTGTTTTGTCCTTTTTTTTAACCTTGTAAATTTATATGTTAGTGGCTTTTCTGCTTATCAGCGTGTTGGTGTTGCTGCTGTCGAAGCCATGTTCATATGTGCAACTTGGGCGCTGTAAAAGTCATCTGCATTTGTATGCACATATTACTATATCAGCAGTGCACCTAGAGAAGAAAGGCTGGACAAACAATGAGAGGAGAATATAACAGGCCCAACGGTCCTGGAAGGACATGAGAGCGTGGGAGGTAGGGGAAGGGAGGAGGTGTTGGCCAACACAGGGACAAGGGAGTGGTTCAAAACCAGAGGAGGGAGGGGATGGGAGGACTGGTAAGTAGTGACCAAGGGCAAGGTAACTGAGAGGAATTACTGAAACCAGAATGAAGGCTGAACATGGTAGTGGGATGGGCAGAAAGCTAAGGAAATAGAGGAAAGGAATAGGAGGCAAAGTGCATCCAGAGAAGCCTAAATACAGACATGTACATATGTAAATATATTTATGATTACAGGGGAAATAGACATGTGCATATATTTATAGGTTCAGTAGTAGGGTAGCAGATGGACATTGGGTCTCCTCGCGCACACTCCCTCAATACAATAGCACCTCGCCCAGCTAAATGGTCATTGCATGATATCCACCTTCCCGACATGATCACTGAAAACAGACATGTGTGTAAGCAAACGTGGTGAAGAAAGCTGATGGTGCCCGGCTATCAGAAAGATATAGAGTCTGGGGTTTTAAAGGCTTGAAGGCAAACAAGCAGCCATCTAGCTCAGAAGCAACAAAGCCCACAGAGAAAAAGCACATGGCCTAAGTGAATACAAGGTATTGATTGGACCAGGTAGCAGACACCAAGGAACAAAAACAATCATTGTGTGATCACCTTCCTCACATAAACACTGAATACGAAATGTGCATAAGTAAGTGTGGTGAAGAAGGCTGATGGTGCCCGGCTACTGAGAGATATAGCATCTGGGGACTTAAAGGCTTGAAAGCAAACAAGCGGCTATCTACCCCAGAAGCAACAAAGCCCACATGGAAGCAGCACACCAACATGGGTGATCGTGAAGGGCAGAGGAGACCAGGTCTCAAACAACAAAGGCGGGGGATGGGGGGAATCACTTCACCGTGAATGAGGGGGAGTGCGTGATGGGGACCCAATGCCCATCTGTAGACAGCTGAACATCCCTTGCAGATGGGTAGTGGGGAGGAGATTAGTTACTCAGGGTTCAGTGTAGCAACAATGAAACTCAAACCTTCCTCTAGTTCTTGAATGCTTCCTCCCCTCCCAATTACCATGACCCCAATTCTACCTTGCAGACCTAGTTATACCAGATGATGTACAGCGGTGCAGTAGAGATCTGGAAATAGAGGGAATCTAGGACGGATGAACCCCTCAACACCAGCGGTGGTAGTGGCAACACTGGGAGGGAAGTGGTTGTAGAAAGGGAGAACCGATCTTGGAGATCTATGTGTAACTTCCCTCTCGGGGAGATGGGCAATGGGAAGGTGGGTGAGGGGAGATGCCGGGCAGTGTAAGATAAGATAAAATAATTATTTATAAAATATAAAGGGAGCTAGGGGAAGGGGGGAGCGGGGAGGGAGAGGGAGAAGGAGAGAGAGGGGAAAAAAAAAGGAAACGGAGCTGATTCCAGGAACCCAAGTAGAAGGAGAATTTTGAGAATGACGAGGGCAATGAATGTATAAGGGTGCTTTGCTCAATTGATGTATGTATGGATTGTGATAAGAGTTATATGAGCCCCAATAAAAAGATTTATTAATTTAAAAAATTAATAAACTTGATTACAACATCCTAGTTACCATAATAAAACAAACAACACCATTCAGATTATAACATCCAAGGGAACAATATGGAATTAGAACTAAGGCTATAATGAAGATTAATCAAAACTAATTGATTTGTCCAGAACCTGGTAACATGGGAGTGCATTCTAAAGTTAACCACCAGCAGACACTTTCCCATAAAGAGAGGGAAAATGGGTGGGTCAACTCGGTCAATTTTCTGAGAAGGGAGGGAGGAACAGGCAAATTTCTTAGCAACTTACAAAAATGGAGTTTCTTTTGCTAGTCTGCCTCACAAGCCTCAGCAGAAGGTAAATGTTTAGAAAATAATGGTGCAACATATGTACAAATATTCTTGCTAAAATTGATGTATGGATTGTTATAAGGAATTTAAGAGCCCCCAATAACATTTTTAATAAAAATTATTGTTGAGGGCAAAAAACCCCATCTAGCTTCTCTGATTATTTTTTCAGAATATAGATAAATAACTATAGGGAGAGGTCACATAACATTCCTGATTTTAAAACATGCAGTATTCCCTTGTTCTGTTTCCAAAAGAGCTTCTTGATCTATGTACAGGGTCTACAGGAGCACCATGAAGTGTTCTGGAATTCCCATTCTTCTCAAGGCTACCCATAGTAAATTAAAATCAACACAGTCAAATGTCTTTACAGTCTGGGGTCCTCTGCTTTCAGCCAAGATCCATCTCACCTCAGTAGTGGTGAGCCCTTGTTCTACATCCTCTTCTAAATGCAGCATAAAGCTCCAGCAGCTCTCTGTCAATGTCCTGCTGCAGTCATTGCATAATTTACAGCAAAATTTTACTTCAATGTGACATCAATGTTATCGTTTTACAAGGTGAGCATTCTGTCTGGCCACGTTTCTTTGGAGCGGGTACAAGAATGGATCTCTTCCAGTCAGTTGGCCAGTGAACTGTCCTGCACATTTCCTGGCATAGACGAGTGAGTGTTCCATGTTGGAGCCACTGTGTCAATATCTCATGTAAAGGGCCTTGCTCTTTTCAGGGTCCTTCTCCAAGGACAGGTCTTTTCTTAAAATAGATTGAAAGTATGTAAGAGGAAGTGTCACCATCCACACCTTTAAGAAGAATGATGGTCACACTCCTTTCAAAACTGATATGTTTGTCCTTTTGGCACACTTTTCTTGATTTAAAACCATGCAATATTGAGTTGTTCTGTTCCCACATCTGCTTCTTAATCCATGTAAAGGTTGTAGATAAGCACAGTGTAGTGTTCTGGAATGCCCATTCTTCTCAAGGATACCCACAGTTTGTAGTGATGCACACAATTCCTGCGTTGTAGGAAGCTGGAATTTATTGTGCTGTGACTTCCCATTGATGTGGATATCCTCAAAATGGTGCAGCCAGATTATATCCAAAAATAGGTGGTGGGTTACAGCTGGAATCTCCTCAATCTGAACTGCTTTGCTCCCTATTTGGGTCAGATGGTTCATCTGAGAAGTCTCAGACTCTCTGCAAACACCCTGGACTTGACACATTCCTAGGGACCAGGAGGTGGAATGCCAGGACCCTAAATCTTAATAGAGACAAGGACCTTGCCTCAGGGTCAACTGTAGTTAAAGCCATCCCTTATAACCAGTCACCTACATTTATCTTTCTATCGACACAAACTGGGAGAGAATAAATTTCTGTTTGTGAAAGCCTTACATAAGTTGAATTACTTTCTTATATAATGAGCTTATGTAACATATTCTGGTGTCTTTGGGGGGGGGGGAGAATTGAGTGTATTCTATTGGATTCTGAAATATATGTGTTTACTTGCTCTACTTAGTATAAACAGAGCAAACAGATTTGCGTGTACTCTTCACTATCTCTTTCACGCCTCATTATCTGTTCAGAGCCTTCAGGACATGTCTTAATATTTTCGTTGTGTGCAGTGGTTCATTGCCTGTATTGACTTGACTTCTTGGGATCATAATTCTCAGTAGTGTGGCAGTTATTTAGTAGTGTCAGATTTGGATCTCTGGTCGAATAGTAGGCGGTCTTGGTCTATTAATCAAGAGTTGGAGGCTTCATATGCACCAGGTCTCCAATTGAGAAAGATGAGAATTCTGCTCCCATAAAGACTTATTACAGTGTTTACCAAAGTAACTGATACTGCTCCTTGAGGGAAATGGAATGGTCCTGTGGTAGAAAGCAGATAACTGTACTTTATTCTATGGGAGAAAGATGTGGCTTTCTACTCCTATAGCTACAGTCTGAGAAACCACAGGGTAAATTCTGCCCTTTACTACATAGTCGCTATTAATCTGCTCATACTCAACGGAAGTGAGAGTTATTTTCATTTTATTCTGAATTATGGGCTATAATACAAACGTTTTCAATTGGCAGCTAGGTGGTGGGTGATTTTCTTTTTTCCTGAGAAGAGGGTATGCAATAGGACCAATTATTTTGGGAGCCTGTGATTGGTAGCATTTGGAAACTAGGGAGCAGTTCTAATTTGTCCATAGGTCGGCTATGAGGGGCAATGGACACAATGGCACTGGATTTGGTTTATTTGGTTTTTATGATAAAATGTGGCACTGCAGAATGGATCAGGTATAATGGAATCATGTAAGAAAGAATTCCATGGTACAAGGATTCAGAGTGTGGCAGTAAATCCTTTATTTCTTCACAATCTTTCTGAGATAAAGAAAGGTAAGGGGATTTTCCTGAGGTGTGACTCCACAACCTTTCCTCTCTGAAAGCATTATAGAGAATTGAGAAGGCAGGACATGACTACAGCAAGAAAGGAGAGCTGTATCAGAGTTCTTCTGTGCACCAGAAGACCCTACCCAGTGAACCTCTTAAACCAAAAGTAACGCTGATGCCAACATACAGATTGCTGTCTAAGGCAGGTCAGGCCCACAGATGTTGTCAGCAGACAAGGACCTTGCCTCAGAGTTAACAAAGATGACGGCTTTATCCTATGGCTGATGCCCTTAATTTGAATTCTATGCACCTAATCTGTAAAAAAATGAGTGTTGGATGGAAAAACCCACAATTAATGATGCTTCCTTAAACACATTTAAGAATTACAAAAAGGTGCTGGACTTTTCTCTAGATGGCAATACTCTAAACACATTCAGTGGGATGAATGACTGTTCCTGTACTATAGAGAAATGAAGCTCTGGAAACATAGTTGATTAGGTCTTGACTACTAACCATAAGATCAGTGGTTTGAATTTACCAACCCATCACTGGGGAGAGATACGAGGCCATCTATTCTTGAAATGAGTTACAGTATCATAAACACAATGTTATCTCAGGTGGTGTAGTGGTTAAGAGTTGGCCTGTGATCCCCAAGGTCTGCACTTTCAAACAGCCAATTGTTCCGGGGGCAAAAGACAGGGCTTTCTACACTTGCAAAAATTACAGACTCAGAAAAGGACAGGGCCGTTTTACTCTCTCCTGTAGGGCCGTTTTACTCTCTCCTGGATGGCAGTGAGTCTCAGTGTTTGCGAAACCAAAAGGAGCTAGCTAAGAAGCAACAAAGCCCACATGGAAGAAGCATGCCAGCCTGTGCGATCATGAGGTGTCGAAGGGATCAGGTATATGGCATCATCAGACGAAAAAAAAATCTTACCATTGTGAATGAAGGGGCAAGTACAGAGTAGAGACCCAAATCCCATTTGTTGGCCACTGGATATGCCCTTGCAGAGGGGTCTAGGGGAGGAGATGAGTCAGTTAGGGTGCCATGTAGCACTGATGAAGAATACAGCATTCCTCCAGTTCCTGAATGCTTCCTTCCCCCCTCAACTATCATGATCCGAACCCTGCCTTGCAAGACTGGATAGAGCAGAGGATGTACACTGGTGTAGATAGGACCTGGAGGCACAGGGAATCCAGGGAGGATGATCCCTTCAGGACCAGGGGTGTGAAGGGCGATACTGGGAGGGTAGAGGGTGAGTGGTTTGGAAAGAGGGAACCGATTACCAGGATCTACGTGTGGCCTCCTCCCTGGGGGACGGACAACAGAAAAGGGGGTGAAGGGAGATGCCAGACAGGGCAAGATATGACAAAATAATAATTTATAAATTATCCAGGGCTCATGAAGGAGGGAGGAGTGGGGAGGGAGGGGGAAAAAAGAAGATCTGATATAAAAGGCTTAAGTGGAGAGCAGATGCTTTGAAGATGATGAGGGCAAAGAATGTGCAGATGCGCTTTGCACAATTGATGTGTGCGTGGATTGTGATAAGTGTTGTATGAGTCCCTCCTAAAATGTTAAAAAGAAAGAAAGAAAGAAACCCAAAGGGGCACTTCTCCTATTTTCTAGAAAGCGGCTCTGAGTAGCACTCGACATAATGACAGTGAATTGGAACTAAGTGCAGGAGCCAGCTTGATAAATATTCAAAATGACAAAGCCATAGGGTGTACATGAGATTCAGTTTCATAAAGCTATTTCTGGAAGGTTATTGCTCCTCCCTCGTTCCCTTTTACAGTTTTTATGTTATTGAAATCACTTGGGTTAATGGCACAGTGGGTCATGTGTAAGGACTGAGTTTCTGTGTCGACTTGGCTCGGCCATGATGTCAGCCTACATAACAATGTTTGACATAATGCCATCACTTCCATGAAGAGATTTTCTGTCAGCAGCCAGGAGTGGGAGGTGGTATCCTGGTGGGTGTGGTTCCCCCAGTATAAATATAAGTGGATTCTCTCTGAAAGCTGTGCAGCTTTTGGCCAGGTCCAGAAACTCACCAGATGTGGATCTCCAGACGTGAGACAGCATCTTGCCATATTTCCTACATAGCTTGGATTCATCGTTTGCACAGCCTGTGAGGAATCAGCCTACCATCTAACCTGCCCATCTGGAATTCATCAGGCCCTCAACCTACTTGAATCAAGAGAAGGCTCCAGAGTGATATCTGAGACTTGCCAGCCTCTACCACTGTACACTGAAAAGGTAAGTAGTGTGACTAGAACTTTTTCCTAACTATTTCTGACAGGTTGGAGGGGTGGGAGAAAAACTTGGCTTTATACTCTGGTAAAAGGTACAGACTCAGAAACTCACAAGAGAAGTTCTACCCTGTCCTATAGGGTCTCTATGAGTCAGCATTGACTCAATGTCTTTCAGTGACTAAGGGTCCTGGAGCCTAGATTGCAGAGGGCTAGGCTCACCCACTTGGCTCTCCCTGAGGTCTGAGCAGATGCAGTTTAACCTTCACAGGTCAGGATTCCTTTAGGAGCAGATTGGTCAGAATGAGCACAGGGACCCACTCAGCATCTTGGAGCTTGCCATCCAGAGTTATGTTGCAACATTTCACTCATTCCCTCTCTGGAGTGGCTGTCCATAGAATTTTCCCACCCTTGTTCACGGCAGCTGTTGTCTGGAAATAGGGAGACCGTGAAAGTCATGGTGGCAGGCTGGTCCTTCATCTCACTGCCCCTGGTTGTTCCAGTGACAATTTCAGAGGACATCTTTTAAAGCTTGTGATAGTTGTCTTCATATTCGCAGTGTCAAGAGTTTTTAGATAATTTGATATCCGGTTGTTTTTAACTTACGGTGTCACATGTTTGTAAAAGGAGAACCGTGCCTCATAGTGTCTTCAAAGTTTTTTTTGTTTTTTTTTTTCAAAATATGTCACCAGGCCTCTCTGAAAGTACTTTAGAAGAGAAACCAAAACCAATCATCTTCTAAGTTAGCTTCTAAACATTCTAACTGTTTTCATTATTAGGGGTTTCAAATTTAAAGAAGTGAACTATGATTTTCACATTTATTCAACAAAAAATGACATACGTATTTTGGAGATTTTAAAGAACTTTTTTCTAATTAAATTCTTCCTTTTAAGATTTTTGGGTTTGCAATTAAATATGTTTTGTTCCATTTTCTAGTGAAATTCTCTAAGGCTTTAGGAAAAAGACATTGCATTTAGTTTGTTTTTGCTGATGTTTCTCAGATGATTACTAGGTGTGGCATAAGAGTGGATCAATGACAAGGTGGGTGGAGATAACACAGGCCTAATAAAAGACTGATAGGATTTTCACATTGGAATCTGGGTGGGTCTAATCCAATGAAAATTGTCCTGGGAGATTTTCATTCCTGTGGTGAGAATATTTCTTTTAGATGCATAATTCATAAATTACATTTTATTTATGGATCCTAAAATACATGTCTTTGACTGGATGTTTTAGGCTGTTATTGTTGTTCTGGGCTATGGAATTGGTCCTGATTCATACTTACCCTCAAGTCTTACTCATAGTTAGCCTATGTCAAGATGGAATCAATTCTGCCCAAAACATGGCCATCCTTACAATTGTTATGCTGGAGCTGATTGCTGCAGTTACCATGTCATTTCATCTCAACGAACATCTCATCTTCCTATATTTTCGCTGAACCTTTTATTCAACAAGCCTGCAATTTTCCACGGACTAAAATGTTAATCTAGTAAAGGTCAATGCCAGTTCCTTGATATTTTTTCCTTCAAATCATAAAATATTGAAACAATATAAATTCGTATCAGAATTCAGATTTTTTGTTTGTTTTCTTTAAGAAGAGCTTTCTGTTTGAGTTCAATGAAATACACTTTGTTTCTGATTGCGAGTCATAATTTGATTTTAATTTGACTCTCTCTAATGTTCACCTACTGAGGATAAATGCATCCAATGATGCAGATTATTTGTGACATAGACATGTTTTGTTTTCTGTTTCAATTTGATGCTTCTCATGCACATGGAATCAGGAGAGGCAATGATTTTAAGCTCTTCGATGCAAAATACTAGTCATTGGTTCAAGCTGATCAACTGTTTCTTGGAGAAACAGGAGAGAGGGGTGTCTATTTGAAAATGATTAGGGCAAAGAATGTACAGATGTGCTCTTTATACAATTGATGTATGTATATGTATGGATTGTGATAAGAATTGTATGAGCCCCTAATAAAATGTTTTTTAAAAAAGAGAGAAAGAAAGGATGCCTAGAGAGAAATGGCACAGACTCCATAAAGGTTACAGCCTTAAAGCTAATGCCCTGGTGCAGTGCTACTATATTCTACGGGGTGTTTATTCTGTGATAGGGTTACCTTTCTTGTCTTAGTAAAATGAGGTGGGTGTATTTTTCAATGATCTGACGTAAGTTGAGTTTGAACTGCCAGGCTCTGTGTTAGAGACAAAGCTGTGGATCATTGACCTCCATCCCACTCAGAGCTCCTTAAGCTATGCTTTCACTTTTTTAAAGATAATTGTATATCTAATTTTAATCCTAAAATGTCTCTAAAGATAATATAACTTAGGAATTAGACTAAAATTATTATATAACACATATTTAACAACTTCTAAATTGCTTTGTTTTGCCCATTTTTTTTGTTACTTTTGAGTGTATAGCCAGGGCATGGGTGGGGTGGTGGGGGCGGGAGTAGGATGAGAAAGCCAAGACTAGATTGGACTGCCCATTATGGTCAATACTGAGTTTCAAATTTGCTGGTCATTATTTCTAAATACTATGTACTTAAGAGGCAATCATCCCAATGGTAACACAATATTTGAGAACTTTCACTACATTCAGGTCTCCGTATAACACATAGGGTTATACAAATATCTTTCATAGCTAAAGTTTTCTGTATTTCTACTTGTTTTTCCAAGGTTCAGCTTTTAGTGTTAATCAGGATAGCTATTGCATGTTTCTCTGAAAGTGCTTGATGAATTATATTTCTGTTGCTTAATTTTTAAAGATAATTCATCCAGTTTAAAGTTGACTGTTGAAGTCATTTTACATAAATTTTATTTTTCCTATGAAGTTCACTGAAATGTTCACTTTTTCTGTCCTGTATTGGAGCCCTCTTGGAGCCCCATTGGGCTGCCAACCCAGCAGTTCCAAGGACCAGTCGCTCCATGGAGAAAGACAAGGCTTTTAACGCTTGTCAAGAGTTACAGCCTGAGGAAAACACAAGCACATCTCCTCCATGTGTTACAGGGTGAAACTGATGTCAGTGAGTTTGTTTGGTTAGTTGTCTTGGTTCATATTTTACATGAAGTGTGATTTTTGATATTAGCATCTTCAGGCTATATTTATTCACCTGATTTTTTACTAGCACTTCTCATAACATTCACTTATGTCAGGGGTGTCAAACTGGTGGCCTTCCGGCTGCCTGCGACTGCTCAGGTAATTTTTTGTGACCCCAAATTCTCTGAAATAAAATGAAAATAGAAAAAAATTGTTATAAAGAAAATAGCCCTTAGGGGAGATGGAGGCAATACTGTACACACAATTCCCTCTTTAACCCTTTAACTACAGAAGACCACTATACAGGTGGCCCAAAGCCTTTTCTGGAGGCCTGTGGACGTTTCTAGACACGATCATTTCCGGTAACGTTTTAAAGCGATGTCTGCCACTCTCATTGCATAATAAAAACAGATCCTAACAGTGAAAAGGTTAAAAACAGGATTCGAGGATATGCTGTTAGGAGTCATACCTAGCGGCAATGCTAGTTAACATTTTTAAAGGGAAGCCATTACGATTGTGCATCACATTTGTCAGCTGTCCAACATTTTGTGTTTTTTATTACTGTGTTATATTTTCCGGTCACACCATAAGAGGCAAGGGAAAGCTAGTAGAAGGAAAGCGCTGGCAAATTTCCGGTTAAAAGCATAATTTTAGTTTTATAAATAAAACAAATGTTTAAATAAAAACAATTATATAGGGTTTTAATTATCCTATCCATATTTCTGAATCCTCACTTCAAAATAAAAATTCAACAAAATTTGTAAATGTGATGTGGCCCACTTTAATCTTGCCTGTTGCACCACATGGCAAGCATTTTAATTGAGTTTGACACCCCTGACTTCTGTTGAATGTTACTGAATTATTGTCTTTAGATTTACTTTTTAAAAATCCCTTCTTGAGACACTCCTTGTTAGTGGAATTAGAAATTTCCCAGGATTGCAACAGAAGCTAAGTATCAACAGATAGAGACACCCTTCCAACTGAATAAACTTCCAGAGCAGCATAATGAGCCAGGAGCAATCTGGGAAAACCCACTCCATGTGCACAAATCCTGTCTCTTTGAGGGAAACAATAGTTGTCCATCATAGTAGAATTCCCTTGGTCAATCAGCATGCCTGGGGAGAGTGCATTTGCTCTCACAGAGCCATCAATACACTGCAAGAGATTTTCAGACAGAAAAAGAAACAAAAGCACAGCATCCCAAATACACAGAACATCCATAAGAACCGGGTTTTCTGACTTTATTTTGCAGCCATGAATTCCCAGAACTATCGAAGCCAGAACTCAAGTCTTAAAATCATGACTTTCCGGCCTACCATGGAAGAATTTAAGGATTTCAACAAATACATTGCTTACATGGAATCCAAAGGTGCCCATCGTGCAGGCCTGGCTAAGATAATCCCACCCAAACAGTGGACAGCCAGAGAGAACTATGACGATGTGGATGACATCCTCATAGCCAGTCCTGTGCAGCAGGTAACTACTGGGCAAACAGGTGTCTTTTTGCAATACCATAAAAAGAAGAAATCCATGACCGTGGAGGAGTATCGCCACTTGGCCAACACTGACAGATACCGCACTCCCACACACCGGGATGTTGACGATTTGGAGCGGACCTATTGGAAGAGCCGCCTGTACAATTCTCCCATTTATGGGGCTGGAGTATGTGGCTCCTTTTTTGGTGAAAACACTGAGCATTGGAACCTCAGACACCTGGGGACGATCCAGGATCTGCTGGAGCAGGAGTGTGGAGTTGTCATCAAAGGTGTCAATACCCCCTACCTGTACTTTGGCCTGTGGCAGACCACCTTCACTTGGCACACGGAGGACATGGACCTGTACAGCATCAAATACCTGCACTTCGGGGAGCCCAAAACGTGGTATGCGGTGCCCCCTGAGCATGGAGCCCGCCTGGAGAGACTGGCCAGGGAGCTTTTCCCTGGCAGTTCCACTGGCTGCGCGAACTTCCTGCGGCACAAGGTGGCCCTCATCTCACCCAGAGTCCTCAGGGAGAACGGCATTCCTGTTGGTCGGATCACCCAGGGAGCAGGCGAGTTCATGGTCACATTCCCCTACGGCTACCACGCTGGCTTCAATCACGGTTTCAACTGTGCGGAATCCATCAACTTTGCCACCCTGCGCTGGGTTAATTACGGTAAAGCTGCTTCTCAGTGCAGCTGTGGGGAAGCCAGGGTCACATTTCCCATGGACGCCTTCGTGCGCATTCTGCAACCCGAGCGCTATGAGCTGTGGAAACAGGGCAGGGACCGCACCTCCGTGGACCACGTGGAACACACAGCACTGACCAGCCCGGAGTGGACGGCCTGGAAGGGAGCCAGGACTCGTGCGATGGTCAAGGGGCGTCTGCGGTCCTTTAAGCCACGCAGGGCCAGGCGTCGCTCTCTGACTCTGGCTGCAGACAGTGGGCTTGGGGGCTGTGCACTGGTATGTCCTCGTCCCACAACCCACTCCTGGGCAGACAGCTCTACTGTGCAGCCTGAGGACCCTACCTTCATGGGTAGCAGTCCTACAGGATCCAGTGTCTCCCTACTTCCCACCTCAGTTCCATCTGCCCAGTATCTCCAGGCTTCACTAAAGGGTACTCGCACTAGGCGTCCTCGGGACTCCGATGCCCACCAGCAGTCTGTGAAGTCCAGGGCCAAGAGCCACACAGCAAGCACATTTGTACACCTGCCCACTCAGGCATTGCATGAGAATCAATAATCAACAGATGACTCTGGCCCTCGGAGATTTGAGATCCAGCATGCTGTTAAAGATTCTGGGTGCTGCTGTGACCCCGATCTTCAGCCCTTGGGACCCCCACTGAATCCTGATTCTCTGATGCACCCTGGCCCCTGCCTGAAGTCACTGGACAACATCTCAGTGAATCTCCCGGACATGCTTGTGCTGAGTCCTCCTAATGAGTTTTTGACTTCTAAAATATTCTCCAGCTATGCCTCTATGCACAGTATGGCACCTCTGGACCCCCCTCGGTGCTATTGCTATGGACCCCCTTAACCTTCTATAATCCTGCCCTCAGATGAGGTTCTGCAAATCTACTTACATAGATCCTTGGAGACAGACTCGATGGAACTTCACTTCCTAAATCCTGAAAGGTTGTCACCAGCAAAGATCTTGTTGTGAGTTTAGCTAAACTGAAGTTTTTGTCAAATGTGATTGTCCCTTGGACTATCTCTCACCTTCATGAAACAGAGACACACCCAGCCAATCTTCAACATGGGAATTGTAATCTGTGGTGATTTAATTGTAATTGTAATCTGTGGTGATCCTTGACCTCTCAGTGCCATGTTGATAGGTTGCCTAATATTTGCTCAGACTATGGACTCCACTAAAATGTGTTCTAAGGACTCACAGACCAACTGGATATATGTGTGTCCCTTGATTCTTCCTAGGTTTGGGAGTTGTCCTTGAAAAGAACTCCCTGTGCAGAAATCATTAAACCCATTTCTTTCCAGCGTGTCTCTCCACATGGCAATCTCAGTGATCAAGACCCACTGTTTCAAAGTTGGACTTGGGGCTAATATTTAAGGAGGCCCATTGCCAAGTCTTTCTTTGATAATGCAGGAGGTGGGTTCAAACTGCTAACCTAGTCCTCACAAAAATTGGAGCCAACATTGGACGATGCTCAGAATCTGAGGCTCAATCCATCTGCACTTCCGAAGCGCTGACCCGGTCTTCTACCGGTGGTCACAACTAGACCTTCTAATGAAATTCAAGCCTTTAACACACTCCAATAATTCTGACGTGGCCACCCTTCAACCCACCAACCAAGCAATTGCTCACGTAGAAACTGCACCTTTGAATGAATGATGTCTGTTGCCGTTTGGGGATCAAGGATACCTATTTGTGATTATTAATTTCATTGTTCTTAGTGTGTATCTGAAAGGAAATAAAATACCTTAAAACACATTCGGAAAGTTTGACTATGAGAGGTATGTGAAAAACAAAGTGACTCATCACATAGCCAGAGAGAAAGAAGTAGCTAGGTCCCAATGAATTCACCAAACAGTCTGTCCTTGTACCTAGAGTAGTCCATGAGGGAATGGAAGAAAATTGTACAACAAAACACCACCACAGCAAAACAACAAGTCAAATGATGGGGAGAGCTACTGCCCAGAGTTCCCATCTAATCATTGAGCTGAAATTACTCCTGGAGTCACTTTTTCATAAAATCACACATTGGCATTGACTTGGGACTCCATTTCCCAGAAACTCTTGATACCCCTGTTGGCATTGTCTCTTCAACTCATGTATTTAAAAGCCTGTTTTCAGGTCTGCAGCCAGAAAAATAAGCATCAGAGAGCCTGTCATGGAGGGTAGTGTGGCAAATTTTCTCTCTTTCTTGAAAGACTCTTAAAAAATTTTTTTCTCTACAGGAACCCATCCCCTGCCCCCACCCAATTGCTTAATCAAAAGAGGTAACAGAAAACTCACTTTAGAAACTCCCCAAATTTCTTATTCATCAGATCTAACCATTAATCTGAGTGATTATAAGAGGTGAAAAAGTAAAACTGAAACAGATATGGATTCGTTTTTATTTAATTTTTTTTGAACAAACATCAGTTTTAGGCCCAAGTATTTATAATTTACCATAGTCAACGCTGCATGGAACTATGAGACATAGAAGAAATTCAGATATGTTCGTGTTGCATTTAGAACAAACACTTATCCTTTGAAAGATCTAGATTTTAGATTGACCAATAAGCCCCAAAACTGTTTATTGTGCCCTCCACCTGCGTTGCTGACACCGCTCTCGGGAAACTATTCTAGCCAGGCTTCCTTCAAGATGTTTGTGGTTTTCTGCTACAGTATCCCTGGGGAATAAACATCAACCTCTGAAATTAGTAAGGTTAGTACAGAAAGGAAAGAGAAACAGGATAAATAAAATACTATTTAAACATGAAACAAAACTTTAAAAATGTATAATTAGCCATGATACTTAAAACAGCCTGGTACAATGGTATATCTGAATACCAAAGGAGTAGAATTGAGAACCTAGAAATACAACCAAGTACCTATAGGCACTTAATCTTTTTTTTTTTGACACCTAATCTTTCACAAAGGACTAAAACCCATTAAGTGGAGAGGGGATACCCATTTCAACAAATGGTGTTGGAAAAACTGGATTTCCATCTGCAAAAGAATGGAACAAGGTCCATACCTCACATCATATACAAAAATGAACTCAATATAGATCCAACACCTACATACTAATCCTCGACCACACAACCAAACAATGAAATTTAGGGACAAGCTTGAGGGTATTTAAGCAAGGTATAAACACACCTATAGAAGCAGACATTCCTATTGGCTCTATTTCTTCCCGCTGCAGCATCCAATCCCTCTCATACCTTCCTCCAGTACCAGATGGGCCTACGGGGATTTTATCCCCCATGCCTGAATTAAAAATGTTTTCCATAAACCTGAATTTTTGGCTATCTTAATTGGATCATGAAGTTTCACATCGACAGCTTTCAATGTATAGAGAATAACCATGTCGCCCATGTGGCTCTTTTGAATTGTATTATAAAACAAAAGGGGGAATTGTGGGAAACAGAAAGATGTCTCTCAAGCCTCCCTCAAATATATGTTAGACTTAGGACACTGCTTGCAGCTAATGGTAAATGATTGGCCAGGTACCTCCCTGAAGGCAGTCAGTTGCCAGACTACTGTCTGGTCCCACCACAAGTAGAACCCACTCCCTGCTGTTAAGGAGAGTGGGCTTCTTCTCCCTAAAGGCTTGTGGCTATCAGTTTAGTCCCTTCAGGGCGGGTTTACAACCTACTCATAATGGTTTCTATAGTGATCCAGGAAGAGGTCAAACCAGATCAGTGACATCCAAAGTTAGTCTGCCACGCTGAAGCTAGGATCTGCCCACATTGTCACATGTATATTCCTAGTCCCTCCTCTTCCTATTGCGTGGATACCCCTAAAACACCCCCATCCCATTACTGTATTACCTATAGCACAACCCTTCCTGTGATATATGTCTTCACCTGTAATTAGGGGTCTCACGTGTCCCAAGAGAATATAAATGCCTCGGTAGCAATAAATATTTCTCTCTCTCCACATGGATCACCAACTGAGGCTGAGGTGAGCATGTGAGCATGCCACCATGAAATGTGTCTGACTCCATTATTTCAATCTCTGTTCTATCTCTCATGCTCTCTATAACTTTACTATAATCTTTACTTATTATCACTGTACAGTTGCACCTACTGGACCCGTGGTGATGTGTTAGGGGCTGGTTTCCCTCACAAAGCAGGAAACTGGCTAAGGCAATTGCACTCTGATCCAACCATCACAAAGAAACAGACCAGAGAACTATAAAGGCAAGGTTCACAGAGCCATTTATCTCTCAGCCTTTCATTAATGCCACATGTGTTTATTGGCCAGGTTTTCACAATGAAATTTAACTATATCAAGGGTTACACAGAAATCAGTTACATTCCAATCACTTTAGCATTAATTGATATGTACAAAATCTTGACCCTTTAGACTGTTTCAATAGTCCTTCACTAGTGTATAAAATGTTCAGTGATAATAGCATCCCAGATTGTTCCTTAGGCAGCATCAGCAATGGTAGAAGTGTCTCAGTAGGCAGCAATTGCTATTCTCACGAGTCTGTGAGGCGTTGATGCTTTGGGTAACCAGTAACAGGACAGAGGTCTTTGGGCTGTTTTCTTAACTCTCAGGTCACATCATCAACTGCCTTTCTTCTGGGACTTGCTGGCTGAAGAGAAATCTATCTATCTCCTTTGCCTCTGAAAAGGTAAACAAATAGCCCCTCCTTTTGGGCAATTAACAGCATGGAAACAGAATCGTGGTTTAGATTGGGTGTTTTCCTCCTTCAATGCAGGAATACTTCCTTCTATCAAATTGGCGTTCTATAATGCTCACCCTCCCAACACAACCGCTGAAGACAAAGTGGGTGAACAAGCAAATGTGGTGAAGAAAGCTGATGGTGCACGGCTATCAAAAGATATAGCATCTGGGGTCTTAAAGGCTTGAAGATAAACAAGGGGCCATCTAGCTCAGAAGCAACAAAGCCCACAACAAATGCTGGTGGAAGAACACACCAGCCTGTGTGATCATGAGGTTCTGAAGGGATCAGTTATCAGGCATCAAAGAACAAAAAATCATATCATTGGGTGCACACCTCCATGATACGATCACCAAAAACAAACGGGTGCATAAGCAAATGTGGCGAAGAAAGCTGATGGTGCCCGGCTATCAAAAGAGATAGTGTCTGGGGGTCTTAAAGGCTTGAAGGTAAACAAGCGGCCATCTAGCTCAGAAGCAACAAAACCCACATGGAAGAAGCACACCAGCCTGTGCAATCACGAGGTGTCGACAAGATCAGGTATAAGGCATCATCAAAAAAATACCATAGTGAATGAAGGGGGAAGTGCACAGTGGAGACCCAAAACCCATTTGTCGTCCACTGGATATCCCCTCACAGAGGTGTCTAGGGGAGGAGATGAGTCGGTCAGTGTGTGATGTAGTACCGATGAAGAATACAGCTTTCCCCCAGATCCTGGATGCTTCCTACCCCCCCAACGACCATGATCCGAATTCTACCTTGCAAGACTGGGTAGAGCAGAGGTTGTACACTGGTGCATATAGGAGCTGGAGGCACAGGGAATCCAGGGTGGATGATACCTTCAGGACCAGGGGTATGAGGGGCGACACTGGGAGAGTAGAGGGTGAGTGGGTTGGTAAGGGGGAACGGAATACAAGGATCTACATTTGACGTTCTCCCTGGGGGATGGACAACAGAGAAGGGGGTGAAGGGAGATGCCAGATAGGACAAGATATGACAACATAATAATCTATAAATTATCAAGGGCTCATGAGGGAGGGGGGACCGGGGAGGGAGGGCAAAGAAAAAGAGGACCTGATGCAAAGGGCTTAAGTGGAGAGCAAATGCTTTGAAAATGATTAGGGCAAAGAATGTACAGATGTGCTTAATACAATTAATGTATGTATATGTATGGATTGTGATAAGAGTTGTATGAGCCCCTAATTAAATATTTAAAAAGAAACAAGGGCAAATGGAAAGGCAAACACAGGGAAGATGCAGTTACATTGTGTGGAATGCAATCAATGTCACAAATCAAAGTATGTATGAATTCTCCAGCATAAAACCAGTCTGCTTTGGTAACTTTTATCCAAATTACAAAAAAAGTTAAAGAAAAAAATTCATTATGTTTCTATATACCATCAATAAATTATTTGAAAACCAAAAAAAAAACCTTGGGTGCTTTCTTCATATTTTCCTTGTCCTTCATCTTTCTCCAAATGTTTTTGCATCCTTTTTACTACTGTTATGAACAGTGCGAATGACTCTGTGAAAGGGTCATTCAACGCGCCCCCCTCCAAGGGGTTCGCAACCCACAGGTTGAGAACTGCTTTTCTAAGGGGAGTCCATCAGCTTTCTTCTGCAAAAATATAAATGAATCGTCCTTCCTACACGTGATTAGTGGACTGGGATCCCAAAGGGGATTTCCATCTTCCTGGGACTTCTTATGATCAGCTAATTTCTATAGAGGTGAAAATGTGTCTATCTGCCCTAATTTTGTTACAAGCTTTTAGGAAGGAGAAAATTGTTGTAGTTCAAATGACTAAATGAAATTTATTAGACATAGAATTTCCTTTCATCTCTTCCGTCTGTTTTAACAATGGAGACTCTAAGACATTGTAACCAATCTCAGGGAACTTGCCAGGTTCCAAACCAGTGAAACTTTAAAAAGTCATTTTATTGGGAGCACATACAACTCTTATCACAATCCACACATACGTCAAATGTGTAAAGAATACTTGTACATTTGTTGCCCTCATCATATTATGTAAATTTCAGCTGTTAGCTCTCAGAAAATCAAGAGCGCTCACTAGTTGTACTTAGAACTTCTTAAACACAGGATAATTTTAAAGACTGATAAAATCTTAATAAATTTGCACAACTGTTTTTGAACTAAGTTACCAAACAGACATGTTTCCTTTAAGTTTCTCAGTAAGGTTACAGGCTCAATTAAGACGTATGGACCTTCAGGAGTTTTATATCGTAGGATTTTACAATCTTGCAATATTCTGTCTTGATTAAGTTCGCTCATTCCATGTTGGATTTAGGTGGGGTTAGTAGGTGGGTCTTAGACTCTCAGGAATGCCCTAAGGAAGAGACCCCATATACCGAATTGGAAAAAAAAAACAAAAACATTTTCCTCCAATTTCTAATTCCATGTGAGGGTGCTGTTGTTTCCCCACAACAGCATTCCAAAAGACCCCTTGATCCACAGGGTGGTCAGACTTCTCAGATGCTCTTTCCTGATAGGTATACACTTTAACTCTAGAAATTCAAAGAAGCAGGAATTGGCTTAAACTGGCTTATTTATTAACCATGGTATATCAGATTTTATTACTGCCCTAATTTCTTCTTCATAATCCTGATCAATACTTTCAGTAACAATCTGAACTGCATGAGAATTTAGGTTGGACCTTCCTAACACACATCCTATAGTTCTCTTATGTAGTGGACCCCAATTACTGCTCTTAATAATTTCTGGTTTAATTACATTTTTGGCTTCTCCCTACACCTGTGAATAACTTCAGTATCAATGTGAACTACATCTTAATGTAGGGAAAGCCCAAATCCTTACCATGGGATCAATAGAAAATACCACGAAAAGTGGAGATAAGATTGAAGCTGTCAAGGATTTCACCTGCCCACGATCTACAATCAGTGGTCATAGAAGACATAGACATATGATGCATTTCATTGGACAAATCTTATGAACATGATCTCTCCAAAGGTTAAAAACAATGTTTCTTTGATGACTAATATGTACTAGGCCCAAGTTATTTTACTTTCAACTATCTCATATGCCCCTGAATGTTGGACAACGAATGAGAAAGTTTAAAGGAGAAATGATGTATTTGAATTATAGTGCTGGTGAATAATTTGATAGTGTGGTAGAGTGTCAATTATATCTTGGAAATGTACAGTTATAATGCTTCTTATAATGGAAATATGAGTATTTCATCTTAAGCATGTTGTACATCAGAAAGATCAATCCTTGGAAAAAGACATCATGATGGTTAAAGTATAAGGTCACTAAGAACAAACAAACAAACAAAAGGATGAACTTCGACAAGATAGAACATCATAGTAACTGCAAAAAAGAGCTCAATTGGGCAACTGTGAGGATGAAGCAAGACTCATATGTGTTTCATTCTGTTTTATCTAATGTGGCTGCGTGTCTCAATAATTTGAAAGGACTGACCTAGCAAAATGTGATGCCTATTACAAGCATTTTGCTCAATTGTGAGCTAATGAAATCATTACTTTTACAGATGGGAACCTGAAAAGGTTTATTTAATAGTGTGCTGAAAGTGTTAACTGCAGCTATCAATCAACAGATAAAATTAAGGCATCCAAAATGGCAGCAAAGAAATAAAGCTCTATAATTGCTGTTGATGTCACTTGAAATATTAAAAGCCCCAAAGAACCTATGAGAAACATATTGCATCTAATTGAAAGGTTCAGCAATCTCATGTGTAGAAGTCAATGTAGAAAAAGAGTTTGAATCCTGTGTAGTAGTATAGAAAGCTCTGAAAAGGGAATCAAGAAAATAATACCATTTACAACAGCCAATAGGAAAATGAAGCTCCACAGTCACCCCATGTTGAGTGCTCTTTGGTCTCAGTGGTTTAGGTGCAACCTATATGGCAATGTCCTTGTTTGATGTTGTGCCAGGGGAGATGGCTTCAGCTTTCAACTCTAAAGGGCACTTGTATGTGCACACAATTCACATTCATGAATGTACTTCTGGTCTGCAACAGGTACAACTAATAGGAAACCTATTTAACACTAAAGAACAACACATGGGGAAAGCAGAGCTGCACATCTGAAATGTGGTCTGGAGCCTGATGCTTAATGGTGGGTATATCTCACCAAGCGGGCTAGCAGCTAGTCATGACTGATGCAGATGTATCCACTTACAAACGACTTCATAGATGAGATCTGACAAAACAAAGTCTGAAGAACTAATACTGAACATTCAAGGGGGCCAATTCTCTGTGTCTGTCATGAGATATAATGATTTCTCACTATGTGCGTGTGTATATATGTGTGTGTGTGTGTGTGTGTAGGGGGGGGTCTTACTCACTTTACTATATCTTCCTCACTATTATGCTTTATGGAATGAATGGTTTTTCATTAATAGTCAGCTATATCCTCAACAAGCTTACATTTTCTTATTCATTTAAAATAATTTAAACAAAAACGTCATTTTAATGGGTTTACGTTTTGCTCATTTCCTCTCCTCACATAAAAACCAGTCCACAAAACAAAAAGTAAGAAATATTTTAAAAATATGTAAACTCTTCAAAAACCATACAAAGCCAAGCAATACAATCTTTAAAATATAGGAAATATTTTATTTATCACCACATTATTTGATATTATTTCCCAAATAAATAAAATTCGTTTGGAAGATATATTAAAGATGCATTAATAAGATTAACAGAAGTTGTTAGTTTTAATTTCAAAATATAATAACAGTGCTGTAAAAAAAAGAAAGAGAGCCCATAAATCAGGATATATCACTACAAACTCAGAAAAACTTCAATTGTATAGTACACATTTTCAAAGAAAATACGTCCTATTGTAAATGGTCCTAAAACAACTCAAGTGATTAAAGCTCATGATTAAGGCTTGTGAGAACCAACTAACCATTGGATGTTCTTCATTTAAAGGCCAGGACAATGGTTTAACAGTTTTAAGCTACAAGAACAAAGTATACGTGTTGATATACTGTAGATCACAGTTTCTTGATGCTGGGCTAAGAGGCACCCCTATAATATCCATTCACATGGAGATTACCTCGACTCTCTCTAACATACCCACCCTGGGCCCACTCAGGACTCCTACCACTCCAGTTCCACTTAGGACCCCTGCTCTGACTCTCTTAACCTGTCTCCTCCTCCTCTGACGCGCTCCTTATTCTGCAATATGAGCCATGGGTGCACTGATCCTGGGATTCACTGCACGCACCCAAACAGAGAGCTGAGGTGAATTAGCATATCGAAATGCCATTCAAAATCTAAAAATGGGTACATTAAGAGAGGCACAGCAGCGATCTTATCTGGATCAGAAGCCTCTGAAGCCCTGTAGTTGACCAAATACATCAATTAAAATGTGGTAGATTTCTAGAGACTGAGTATTGATTCCTGTGACAGGGGGAAACTACTGGGATCACTAATTACTGGAGCCCCGCATTCTATGGGCTTTGACTTTAAACCCCTCTGGGTTCTCAAGGGAACATTCAAAACAAGCCCTCGGGTTTCTGCCACTGGAGAGGAGGGCCATTCTCAATTCAAAAGATTTCTCACCAGAGGAAGGTCCATTTCATTGACATTTCATAGTTGGTGGTGAAATGTTTCCACTATCAGTCACACACCTCATTTCCTACCCATGACACCTAAGGGTGGGGGGCCATACTCAGCAGGTATAAACATTTCAAAGGTAAAGAAAGGGGAGACTGCACTAAAGAAACCGAACACGAACGGGGGAAATATAAACCACAGCACAGGCCTGAAGGTCAGAGCCCCACCACCAGGTCCTAAGCAACTTTCAGGCTCAATCAGAAGTTCACACAGAGCACTCACTTCATCACCATCCAGGTGCCCAGCATAATGACCGCGGGTTACAATTTACAAAGGCAACTGTGTTCTCCTCTGAGGAGGAAAAACAAACGAGATGCAACAAACATTCCTACTGTCTCACTCCTGCCAGATTTGCCAAGATCCTCACAACACTAAGCTCTGAGAATAGGGTGATAAATGTTTCCACCTTGAGGGAATAGATCAAATTTTCATTGATCAGAATATGTCATTCTCACTTGAACATTATTTTCAGTGGTTATTATTTAGTCTATGAAATTGTGACACCTCAATTAACACATAAGCCTTATTTAAAAAAAAAATTTTGGGCGCTCTTACAATTCTTATCACCATCCATCCATACATATATCCATTGTGTCAGACACATCTGTTGTTATTATCTTTTCCAAAACATTTTCTTTCTACTGGAGCCCCTGGCATCAGCTCCTCATTCCCTCCTACCCCCATGAACCCTTGAGAATTTAGAAATTATTGTTTTATTCATGTCTTACACTGAGCGCTCTCTCATTTCACCAACTTTTCTGCTGTCCGTCACCCTGGGAGAGGGGCCATACATCGACCTTTGCATCCCCCTTAATCCCCACCCCCTACCTTACCCTCCTAGTATCACTGCTCCCTTTTTTGGTCCTGAAGGATTTCTCTGCTCTGGATTCCCTGCGTTGTGAGTTCTTATCTGTACCAGTATACAAGTTCTGGTCTAGCCAGATATTTAAGATAAAATTGGGGTCATGAAAGTGGGGGAAGGTGGGATGTGGAGGAAGAATTAAAGAAAACCAGAGGAAGGTTGTTTGTTTTCTCAGTGCTATACTGCACATTAGCCTTATTGAAGGTTTTCAAATTTTATTTTATATTGAAAAATGGACTATTCTTTTCAGTCTCAAAAACAGTCAATATTCTTTAGAAAATTGCTGTACATTTTCCGACAGCAGTATGGACACATGGTGCTGGGAATGGAGTGCTGTATGAAACAGAATCATTCTTCATAGAAGAGGAGACCGTGGGACAAAATGCTCTGCAGAGCACATTGAAATCTGCAAACAGAGTATGAAGACTAAGCCAAATGCAGCAGTGAACAAATATAAATAGTAATTCATGAATTTCAAACGCATTATGAAAGTAATGCCTGAAACCAAATGGCCCAGTAAAATCTGTCAAGTTTTAAAGACAAAACGAAAATTATTTATGATACATAAATAGTATCAGAGAGAGCAAACTTATTGTTATCCTAAAAGGTTGACTAGGACTAGAATCCAGAACACCAGGAAGGAGACATGAGGGTGATATATTTTACGGAGAATCCAGACAGCATCGTACTTGAGAGTGACTGAGAATCGTCCTTGCTACAAGGCCCGACTCTTCTGGAAACATCTAGACATAATTGTGAGTGACTTATATTCAGGTAATAATACAGACTGGAACTGCCCCGATAGGGTTCCCTAGACTGTGACCTTTGTGGACCCAGATTGTTAGTTTTTGTGTTTGCCCAGGGACAAGCTGGTGGGTGATAACTGCTCATTCTTCAAATAGCATGCAGGGTCTAAAACAAGTGGCACCCGGGATTGCTATGTGGTGGACTACAAATGTAGGGAGAAACCCAAGGTAAAAAAAATAATTGATATATTAGTATTAGTGTGTTAACAAATATACTATTAATTGTATCATAAATCTTGCACAGAAAAAGGTTGCATAATTAAAACACGATGTAGGAAATTATATGGGGACCAGAATAATGAGGGGAAAATAGCACAAATACTGACAATAATATTAAATATGATTAAACAAAATACAGAATAAAACAAAGTAATAAAGATAAGGAAGCAAATTAAGATACACATTGAGAAACTCAGTTACCATAACCCAATGGTACCAAGTGAATTGCATCTCATAGGACAGAGGAGAACGGCTCCTTCGGGTTTCAGACACTGAAAATTTGGGGGGAGCAAACAGCCTCATCTTTCTCCCTTGGAGTGAATGGTGGTTTCAAACTCCTGAGCTTCCATTTAGAAGCCCAATGTAAAATCCATCATGCCACCAGGGATAGTGAATTTGTATATAGTGTTTATTTGTACATAGTCTTTATTATTTATTTATTACACTTTCTTTTCCTGGTTGTTTGATAGCCATATAATTGTACCTCACTTTGGGCTGATATATTTATTGAATTAAAATTGCTAAATAATTTTAACACTTCCTCAACTTAGAAAAAGTTGTACTATATTATTATTTTAGGAAATTGCATTTGGATAAACAAAATTAATTTCCATTTCTGCACCTCATTCCACCAGATATGTTGTTAATAGCCTTTGATTCCAGACATGTTGTTAGTTGCCTTTGATTCAGTTCTTACTCATAATGACACTATAGACAAAAGAAAAGAAAGAAAAACGGTTCAGTCCTGAACCATCCTTGCACTTGCTCCTCTGTTTGAGACCATGTAGGCCACCACTCTATCTGTGCATCTAATTGAGCATATTCCTTTTTCTTGCTAACACTTACCAAACAGGATGTACTTCTCCAGAAACTGGCCCCTGATAACCTGTTCAAAATATGTGAAGAGATTTACTGTTCTCTATTCCAGAGAACATTCAGAGATACAAGCCTGCAGTGTCCTCCCCTTATGGTCCACTTGCTTATTTTAGAATCAGAGTTCTCCTTCCACTGAGTGTGTCCTTCACTGTGACCTAATCAATTATCTCAGAAATGAGTCCTCCAACCAGATCAGTCATTCCAGTTCACGTGCTTCCAGAGTTCGGGCTCTCTCTATGCCTGGAACCCTTGTTTCTGCATCAAGGGAGACGATGGGTAGCAAGCATCACTGAGGACACGTCACAAAGTTAACCCCAGAAGTCTCCACATTATGTTATCGTACCTAGAGAACATCAGTCAATTACTACCCATAATGCACAGGGAGTAATGCAGAGAGACACCTCCTGAGAGACCAGACGGTGAGCTGTAATAGATCATGACCTCGGGACATTTAAAATCATGCATTTCACTCATGAATCTGCCCATACTTGTATTTCATTGTTAACATATTTTGAGTAACAGATGATATGACAATGATAAACTCTTTCCCACGAATGAAAATGGGTCATATAGGATGATACTGAAAGGTCAGAGTCACTTTTGATGTTTATACTGCAGAGAAGGCCAGTTCTTCCTCTCAAGCTTGCAGTGAAGAGGCAATATTGAGAAAGAAAAAAAAGAAAGAAAGAAAAACCTGTCTCTGGAGATGCTGAGAGCTAAGAGAGGGAGCCGTGATTCCAACAGGAAATGCTCCCTGTCATCCTTCTGTGCCTGTCTAGGGCTGGGTGTCTGTGCTCTGGGGGTCCTGCACGCTCCCTGCGGCCCAATGTATCCCCTGGAGGGGAGGTTTGTGTATGGGATCGCACTAACTTTCCCTTACTGGGCTCCTTGCACAGTAATACAGGGCCATGTCCTCCTCAGCAGTCACAGAACTCAGCTGCAGGAAGAACTGATTCTTCAATGTGTCTCTGGTGATGGAGAGTCAGCTTTGGAAGGACGGGTTATAACATGTATTACCATCATAATCTATGTATCCCCTCCACTGCAGCCCTTTCCCTGAGGTCTGGCGGATCCAGCTCCATTAGTAACCACTGCTGGTGATGGAGAAACCAGAGACAGTGCAGGTGAGGGACAGCTTCTGGGAGGGTTTCACCAGTCCTGGACCTGACTCCTGAAGCTGCACCTGGGACAGGATGTCTACAAATAAAAACGGATGATCGCTGTCAGTCACTTGAAGTCACAGCCGTCCCCGTAGACCTAGGTCAGATATCGCAATCACCCACCTTTCTTTCCAAAGGGACCTATAGTCCTGTCTGAAGAGAACTGGTAGCTTTCCGGCCCAAGGGTGATTTTTACCTTAGTATCTAAAGAATAATCTGCATGTGAGGGAATCCTGTCTTTATTATCAGAGAATGATAGCGACCAGACTCCCCTCTAACTTTTGATCATATTGTAGGGTAACTCTTTGAACTTATATGCATATTAGTGTCAGATGAGGAGGCACTTGGCCAAAGATGTGTGGGGGGAAAGTTCAAAGGAAAGCCAGTGATTTCTGAGCTCAGTGTTCTCTCTCTTCAGCCCCTCAGCCCCTGCCCTGCCTTGGGCGCCTATATGCCCTATGCCCCAGAGGGTGGACGGGATAGAGTTTAGTGAACGCATCAGGTGGACACCAGGGTATCTCCACTACCCCACACTCTCCAAAACGCCTTTTCTTCTTCACACAGCAACCTTATTACCAGTACCTGAGACCCACTGCAGACCCTCCCCTGGAGCTGCTTTCATGGTGAATGGAGAGACTGGACAAGAGAGCCTGAGAAATGTTCTTGACTGACTCAAGTTTCCCCCAAACTCTACTGGCTGCACTTTTCCGTGGACTTTTGCAAACGCAAAGATTTCCTGTCCAGGAAACTCTCACACATATCCATTGTTTATCTAGCCATTGTTTATACCTGCTCAGTGAATGGGCAGACCAGGGCATGCCATGGCTGTGTCTTCTATCCTCAAGTGGAAGGCTTGGGCTAGGCTGGTTTTATCAACAGAAGAGTAATGTCCCTCTCGTGTGTCCATCTATTTTAAAGCTATATGAGGGATATATATGAGTGTCTTAGGAGAAGTATGTGGAAATTATGATATCTGAAAAATATACATGATTTCTTATCATACAAGTTTACTCAACTGTTGGAACTCCATTGAGACCAAGAAGAACAGAGGAAACCATAAAGATTTCTACTAGAATATAACCACTCTCATCCACAACATGTAAATGCCTAAGTGTACAAGTGAATGACACCCAAATGGGAAGTTATGGGCACATGTGGCTAACTACTGCAGTTAAGGGGGAAACAGATGAGGGTTAAAATTGTAACAAGAGAGAGAGAGAAAAGCTATATCCCAGAAGAGGGTGAGGCATTTCACCTGGGTTCATGCTTGCCCCTCAGGGAGACCAAGGGTCCTTTTAAGGTCACACCCCAGAAATAGGTTCAAAATGCCCATTTAAGAAGGAGGCACGGTCAGATTAAATTAATCACTTCTCCCTTTAGCAAAGTCCCATCCCCCAAACAAAAAGTAGTAAAACATAATAATCCCTAGAATTCACCTGAGAGTGCTGAAACATCAGGTGAATTATTTTGGGATTGGGATGAGGTCTGGAAAGTCTAAAGCCAGGAGCAGCAAAGAGAAAACTTCAACACTGATATCCATGGAACTGAACCTCTAATATCATTCCCGCCTCTGATTTTGGCATTACCATTTGAAATCCTTGGACCATGCTCTGAAGCCCAAAGCTTTGGCATAACAGTCCTTTGTGCTTCCCACACCAAGTTGTTTCAGCTTTAATGTCGAGGGAATAGTTCAGTTTCTTTAATGATACTCTTGTAGGATACTATTAAATTGGGGTCACCCTGAGATGTTACTGAATGACAAGAGGCATTTTGTCTTTTGCATTTCCTGCTAAGTGACAAATTGTCCACATCTGGGGTGGAATCTTCACTAAAGGAATGTTATTTCGTTTAAGATGTACAAGTGAGGAAGTGATAAACAGTACCTAGGATATCATATTAAATGATTTCATAATTTCAGAACAGGTGTCAAGCTCTGTCTTTGCATTTTAGCTAATACTGGTGTCATAAAATATATGCCCTCTAGAGACTGAATACTTTCACTCAGCATAAAGTTCTCTAGGTCTATCTATGTCACGACAAGCTCTCTGGTTTCTCCAGTGTTTTTAGACATGTAGAGCATACACATAAATGAATGCCCTAGAAGGATTTGATGAGAATAATATTTGGGAACGATTTGTTATGTGATAGTGAAACACAGAACGTAGTCATGTTCACATTATTCCAAATACCATAGTTATTAATATATAAATCATTTTCTTATTGCTTAGCTTATGTCACTAAATTTATATACTTTACGTGGGAATAGACCCATAACTTTATAGCTATCCAGCATGAATTTATTTTAATGGTAAATATCTTAGAGCATGAACACGTGTATGCCACAATTTATTTATTATATTCATCTGTTTGGGGTCATTTAGGTTGTTTCTCATTTCAAGTTGAAAACAAAAATGGAGAGGAGGGGGAGTGGAAGGCATTCACATTCTTATTCTCACAAATCACCATAACAAGCATGGTCATTCTGTAAACTTTTCTTAACCACAATTGTAAACTTAGTAACATTTAAAACAATAAACATTGTATTTTAAGAGAGAGGGTTGTTATTAGGAAGAAAAAAGAGCAATTCCTTACCTTCGCTGGAGAAGATGTCTTGGATGATTACTTAAGTTGTATAAAGGTTAGCCTGAAACATTTAATAAATAGCCAAAAGTTTCTAGTGTTAAAGTGATTAGGATCCCCAGGAGCACACAGACTTCAGACAATACGTGTTTTATAGCAGAACATTCCCTTAATGTGTAGATCAGGGGCACTCACACTTTTTCAGCATGCGAGCTACTTATAAAATGATCAAGTCAAAATGCTCTACCAACCACAAAAATGCAAAACGTATATTTATTTATTTAGTACATTTATTCATAAATGCTTTGAGAATTCTTTATATGTACAATGCATGCTTATGTACCTTACATAACTGCATGAGTCCAAATTGCACAACACAACACAATTAACTATGTAAATTTTCTAGAAGTGTTCTTTATTTTTCTATTATAATTGTCTCCCACAAATAAATACCCACTTTATGTTTTTGTTTTCATTATGTCATCTTTGTGACCTTGTTTATGATATGATTTAGAATACATTTATTGACAGTTTCCTTTATATTTTTTTATCATATCACACTATTTAGTTTGAGTTTCATATTTAACTTTATGGCACCCGTCTCCGTGTCAAATAGGTGTAAGGAAAACAAAAAATACACTGAAGAGAAGATAAAGGAGCAGAGTGCAGCTCAGAATCCTGTCTTTACCTGGAGTTCTGGAGTCACACTGCCTTCTCCACACGTCCTTTCACAGTGATGCATAGCAATGGCCTGCGCAACAATGGAGCTCAGCGTTCAATGAAAGGGGTCATGGAGGATGTGTACTCAGGACATCAGAGTAGGAGTGTAGGCTGTGCTCTCACCACTCCATAGTATACAGACCCACCACTGGTTTAAGAGAATCTAGAGACAGAACCGGTGAGGCACGATGTCTGTGAGTCCTACAAGTCCTTGACCAACCCCTGCAAGCTGCACGTGGAGACAGTAAGGCAGGTGCTCAGATAAAGCATTACCAAAATTTCACGTTTCATCCCTGAGCTGCTCACCTCTGAGAACTACCCCCAAGAAGAGGAAGAAACTGACATGCTCTAGGAACGAAGCCCATGATTCCCAGGTGTATTATCCAGAGTGAGTAAGACCTAAATTTAAACAAATACATCATGAGACACTATCTGATGGACTATGTGGAGGATGGATGTGAGTCGTACTTTTGTAATAAAGTTAAAAGGGGGATCATTTGGGATGAGAATGTTGACTATTTCCTCTGAGAACACAATCCTGTCCATGACTTCTCCATTCATCAAGCCCAAGGTCCAGTTTTCCTAGGCCACAGAAAGTGACGAGGAAGATGGTTGAGGAGGTAGACATGGATTAGGATGGAGGATGACTTCAGAAATAAAGGCAGTGATCATGTACTCTCATGGATTTACACATTTATAAAATACAACAAATCCAAGGATATTTAAAATGTCAGATATGCATTTACTCTTCTGCATTAGATAATGGTAATATAAAATATTCAAAATTTTGAAGATCAGCTAAATCTAGCAATCTCACTGAATTCAGCCAAAAGTGACTCCAATTCAATGTTTGTTGTAAATAGGAATAGCTTTTGTGAGTCAATATAAAGGAAGAACTTTTCTTCAACCGCTACACTGCTGTGTCTACTCAAGAGTCATTCTAGTGTGGAAAGAGTACATGTCACACTGAAGCAAATTACCCTTGACACAAAGATATTTCTTATCTAGAAAGTAGTCGATAATAATGTCATTCACACCCAAAATTATACCGAAATATCTGAAATTGTTCACCTAAGGTTTTGTGTCCCTAGATACTGGAAATGTTACCAATATCATACAATAAATTAGTAGCAAACCACCAGAAGTAGTGTGAGGTAATCCGAACAAATAATCTGGTAAACAGGACAAATGTGGACCCCTGGGTGAAATCAGTGGGATAACATTCTGTGGGATTGTGAAGGTGAAGCTTCAACATCTGACACGAATAACGGAATTATCCTGTTTGGCCCTAGAGATCTCCCTGAACCCTGAATTCACACAGATAAGTTTGTGTCTGCCTTGACAATCATGGGCAACAGTTTCTGGAACATAGACAGATACAATCATAGGCCACTATGGTTAAGAAAAGCAAAAACAACAGACAACAACAAAAACAAAATATCTGTCATTTGAAGAAACAATTCAATAAAAAATACGTTGACTGGCTATACTGTGACTGAACCATTGTCAGGAAGTCTAACAACATGTGGTAGAAGAATACACTCTCAAACCTTGAGCCAAGAGTCAAACACTTCATAGTCATATTTACCCCCATTTCCCCTGAGTCTGATTGGAAAGTATTTATGTGAGCATCATGGGAACTCTGATACAGGGACCCCTGGAAGAATTACCAGAATTACCTCTTGTCCTTAAGGCACAGTCTGTTTGTTGCTGTAATACAGACTATATTCTTCTGTTACAATATAACTTTTGAATTCGCAGATATCAAGAGTTGGCTCAGAATTGTTTTTTTAAATTAGGGAGAGATTCCTTAGGGAAACTGAGATTTAGAAGCAACCTCAGATCATCACAGGAAACCAGTCTTGAAGCTTCAGCTGCACCTGCTCCTGGGTCTGAGTCCTATGCTCTGTGGATCCTGAGCGCCCCCTGGAGACCAGTCTCCTCTCTGCAGGGGAGGTTTGTGTCTGAGCTCTCACTGACTTTTCCTCACTGTGTCTCTTGCACAGTAATACACGATTTCAAGTCTTATCAGGTTTCTAGTTGTCTCTAGATAGGGTGAATCTGCCCTTTACTGAGCCTGTGTAGTATGCATCACCACCAGGATTAATAGCTGAGACCCACTGAAGTCCCTTCCCCGGAGGCTGGCGAACCCAGTTCATCCAGTAGCTACTGACAGTGAATCCAGAGGCTGCACAGGAGAGTTTCAGAGAACCCCAGGCTTTCTTAGGTTGCCCCCAGACTCCACCAGCTGCACCTCACCCTGGACACCTGCAAACACAGAGGCACTGTGATTAGATGACACAAATACAAACACGTGCACTCACAATTACCTACACACAGAAGGATCTACAATGATTACCATGTAAAATGGACAAAATGAAAGCCAACGTTGGTGCAAAGTTCATGATGTGTCCTCTGGACCAGCTCCTGGGCACAAATGGAAACAGCAGAGACCCCAGGGACAGGACTATCCTCTGAGATCTCCCACATCAGGGGCTGTGACTGGTTTATCAGTGGCAGAGAGCTGCATTTGCATGTTCCCTGATATTTAGAAGCAGTTAAGTAGAGAATATGGGCAAGAGTTCTCCCTCAGAATCAGAGAAACACAAGCATTTGCAAAGGAAAACATAGCTCTTAAACAAGTTATTATCAAGTATTGCTTTAATTGTTACATATTATCAATATTTTAAAGTAGTTTTTTAATTTATAAACTTTATATTATATACACAACAAACTGTGGTATGAGAGTTCACAGTGCATCCTCTCTCATTTCCCTGAAGATGTAAATACACATGGTGATAGTAGACGGCTCTCTTATCTGTTTCTTATGTGGGTACATTATTAGATTTCATGGTTGTTCTCCAAGGAATTTCCACATTTCAGTGGTATTTTTAAACAGTGTGCATGAAGTTGATCATAAAACTTGCCCAGAAACATGTGGAATGGTGCTTCCTACCTGGTTTCTGTTTTGGGGGATTCTGGTCCTCCTTCTTTTGTCATGATCACGAAATCTGGATATTTACCACCTGACTTAATCTTCCAAAACCGTCCGTTTTCTTTACTCTTTTTAAAGATAAACTTATACTTGTTTAAAATATTTTAAATACTTCTAACCTACTCTTCACCTGTTTCAATTTCAGGTGTGTATCTTTAAGTTCTTTTTAAATATATATATATATTAATCATTTTATTTGAGCCTCTTACAGCTCCTATAACAATACACACATCAATTGTATCAAGCACATTTGTATATATGTTGCCATCATCCTTTTCAAAAAATTTTCTTTTGCTGAAGCCTTTGGTATCAGCTCCTCTGTTTACCCTCCCTCCTCCAACCTCCCATCCTCATGACCCTTGATTAATTATAAATTATTATTTTCATATCTTACAATGTCCGCTGTCTCCCCTCACACAGGTTTATGCTGTTTGTGTGTGTATGTTATATATACATCAATCATTGTGATAGGTTCTCCCTTTCTCTCCCTTCTCCCCCTACCAACCCTCTACCCTCTACCCTTATGGTATCACTATTCCAATTATTGTTCCCGAGGGGTTTATCTGTCCTGTATTCTGTGTGTCGAGAGCTCTTATCTGTACCAGTGTACATGCTCCTGTCTAAGCCAGTTAGTAAGGTAGAACTAGGGTCATGATAGTGGAGAGGAGAAACATTAAAGAACTAGAGGAATGTTGTGTACTTCATTGGTGCTATACTGCCCCCTGGCTGACTCATCCCTTCCTTGTAACTTTGCTGTGAGGGGATGTCTAATAGTCTGCAGATGGGCTTTGGGTCTTCGCTCCGACCCCCCTTGCTTGCATCTATGTGATTGTTTTGGATCTTTTGGTGTCTGATATTTGATGCTATCACCACTTCATAACCACACATGCTGGTATGCTTCCTCCATGTGGGCTTTGTTGCTTCCCTGCTAAATAGCCGCTTGTTTAATTCAGACCTTTATGACCCCAGGTGTTATATTTCTAATAGCCAGATACCATTAGCTTTGTTCATCACATTAGCTTATGCACCCATTTTGTCTTCAGCGATTGATTCAGGAAGGTGAGCATTGCAGAATGCCAGGTTATTAGAACAAAGTGTTCTTGAGGAAGGACTTGAGTAAAGGCCCATTGTCTGTCTGCCACCTTAATACTTAACATATAAATATATGTTGCATAGAAATCGTTATAGGTTAATATGTTTACATATATACATGCCTATATTTAACCTATATAATTGTCTTTGTCCTCCTAGTTCTCTCCTCTATTTCCTTATACTTTACTCTTTTCCCAGTCTCGTATTCAACCTTTATTTGGCTCTCAGTAATTCCTCTCAGTTATATTGCACTTGATTAACCCCCACCAGGCATTTTCGCCCTCCTCATCATCGGTTTTTTAGATCTCTTGCTGTTCCCTTGTTTCGGGTTTGACTCTCCCTCTCCCTTTCCTCTACATTTCCCCTGTCCCCCAGGAACTGTCAGTCCCATTGTTTTCTCCTCCAGATTGTTTATCTTGCTTACCATACAGAGAGAGACATGAAAAGAAAAGAAGTCTGGGTTGGGGGAAGAGGGCAGCCAAAAGTAGCAAACAAGTCTGCCTTCTGATCTGAATGAATGTTTTCCTATGGAGTCTGATGCCCTCCAAATCTTTAGTCTATTTTCTGGATTCCTTGGGGACTTTGTTCTTTGCTCCCCTTGCTGCTCTATTGTGCTCCTTTGTGTTTGACCAGGTGTTGGCTGGTCAGACCTGGCACAATTGTCGCATTGCATCTCCAGTGTGGTCCCTGCAGCGCTGTGGGTCAATGAAGGGCTATCATGTCTCACGTGGTGGGGCCGGCCCCATGGTTTTCTCTGTGCCTTGACTGCTGTGGGCAGGAGTGTCATCCTCATGTCTTGCTGGATCAGGATGCATTTCTCTCTTGCTCCCTCGCTCATTCTCCCTCTTAGTTTGTTTCTGGGTGGTCTGGGCAGCCCTGCCACTCTCCCAGAGCTGTATCTTCAGTGCTGTCCTCTGTCGTGCACTCTTCTGAGGAGGGTGTCATGGAAGATGGGTTTGGGGCGAACCCCACAGACCTCCCTGTTAGTTTGCTGCTTCATACCGCTATGCTGTCCTCAAGGCGTGGTGTACCAGGTTGAGGTCTGGTCCCTCTCTCCCGTTCCTGTGGAGACAAACAGTACCTTCCCCCCCAGGTAGGTTAGTGCCCTGTTCCCCCAATATCCATGTCTTCTGCTTCTTCTTCTTTCCCCCTCCTTTTTAGTCAGCTGGTACCTTCATCCCTGGGTGGGTTTGACCCCTCCCAGAGTGCCCGGGCCTCATCCCGGGAGTTTATGCCTTTAGTGACTTGCCCCCTATGCCCCTTGTGCTTGTTAAGCTTACCTCAGTGGGCTCATGTTGTACTTGTCCATTTCTGCTTGGTTCACTTTGCTTAGCTTAATTTCCTCCAACTATTCCCATGCGATGATATGCTTCATGCACATTCATCAATGGTTTTAAAAGGATGTGTAGTACTCCATTGTATGTATGTACCACGGTTTTATAATACCTTCATGTGTTGATGGAAATTTAGGTTGCTCCAAGGTCTTCTTGAACTGTGCCGCAATGAACACTGGAGCGCAGATGTCTGACAATGGTCTATCTCTTACCTCTTCTGGGTATATGCCAAGTAGGGAGATTGCTAGGTCACATGATAGCATGATTTCCGTTTGTTTTAGGTATTGCCAAATCGATTACCATAATGACTCCACATACCTACAAGTCCACCAGCAGTGGATGAGATTTCTTATCTCAGCACACCCACTCCAACACTTGTTGACGTCTGATTTTTTTAATTGGACCATCTTTGAATTTGTTATGTAATATCTCACACTTGTTTTCATTTGTTTTCCCTTATAGCTAATGATCTGGGACATTTTCCTCATATGTTTATTGGCCACTAGGATTTCCACCCCTGTGAAACTTCTCTTCAGGTCCTTTGCCCTCCTCAGCATAGAGCTATTTGTTGTTTTTTTCTTTTTGTAGACTGAGTATTGTATTTTAGGTATAAGGCCTTTGCCTGATATGTCCTAGTTAAAGATGTTTTCCCAGTCTGTGGGCTCTCTTACTACTCTCTTGGTGAAGCATTTTGTTGTACACAGGTGTTTTATCTTCAGTATATTCCACTTATCAATTTGTGCTTCCTCTGTGTTTGTGTCCTTCCAACAGTCTGTTTCCATATAATTGGGTTGCTTATATTTCCTGGTATTTAATTTATTTGAGTTCCCTTATTTATTACTTTCCCCTACTAGCCTATGAGATGGCATGCTCATCATTTTCTAGTTCTGTTAGATAGAAACTGAGGTAATTAATTTTAGACTTTGAGTTAGTTTATTGTACCAACCTGGCTGATAAATACATGAGAGATTAATTGAAGGGTGGAGGGATAAATGGCTCGGTGAGCCTCGCCTTTCTAGTTCTCGGGTCTCTTGCTGTGTGATAGTCGCACCAGGGTGCAGCTGCCTTAGCAGTTCCCTGCTTCAGCTTTCAAGGCTAACTTCCTGCAAGACATCCCAAGGAGAAGCCACAAGAACCTACCCCGATGCAGCCCTCGGTGCTGGAGCACCCGTGTGGAGACCCCTGCACTGCTGAGATGTTTACACATTCACTGATTCAGCTTTCCTTCTGCAATCGGCATCATTGCGTCTGTTTTCTGAGATGGAGGAGGATTTTGTGGATTGGTGTTGGACATGTGGGTTAATGTTGGACTTATGGGCTTGGGCAGCATTGGGTTGGGATGTTTCCTTGGTGCACACTTAACCTTTATATAAAACTCTCTCTTATACATCAGTTTCTGTGAATTTGTTTCTGTAAAGTACCCAGATTAACACAGAGTTGTATTTCTGCATTATCCTGGTATATGTTGCTACAAAAAGCCCACTTCTGTTGAAGCCCATATAGTGTGTTATTTTGTGCTTTCATTGTCATTCAGTCCAATACATTTACATGTAGAAACTCTATAAAGCAATGAATATTGCAATATGTTTTTCAAGGTAAAAGCTAAATCCAGGTATTTTTCATTTGTTTTCTTTTTTAAACATCATTTTATTACAGGCTCATAGAAGCCTTATCACAATCCATTCATACACCAATTGTGTAAAGCACATTTGGACATTCATTGCCCTCATCATTCTCAAAACATTTGCTCTCCACTTAAGCCTCTGGCATCAGCTCCTCATTTTCCCCTCTCCCTCCCCGCTCCCCGCTCCCCCCTCCCTCAAGAATGCTTAATAATTGATAAGTTATTGTTTTGTCATATCTTGCCCTGTCTGATGTCTCCCTTTGCCCACTTTTCTGTTGTCTGTCCCCCATGGAGGAGGTCATATGTAGATCCTTGAAACTGGTTCCCCCTTTCCAACCCACCATCCCTCTACCCTCCCAGTACTGCCACTCTCACCACTGGTCCTGAAGGGATTATCCACCCTAATTCCTTGTTTTTCCAGCTTCTAACTGTACCAGTATACATCCTCTGGTCTAGACAGATTTTTACGGCACAATTGGGATCATGATAGTGGGTGGGGAGGAAGCATTTAGGAACTAGAGGAAAGTGGTATGTTTCATCCTTGCTACATTGCACCCTGACTGGCTCGTCTCCTCCCCGAGACCCTTCTGTAAGCGGATATCCAGTGACCTACAAATGGGCTTTTGGTCTCCAGCCCACACTCTTCCCCTCATTCACAATGATCTGATTTTTTTGTTCTGATGATACCTGATCCCTTTGATACCTCGTGATCAAACAGGCTCGAGTGCTTCTTCCATGTGGGCTTTGTTGATTCTGTGCTAGATGGTTGCCTGTTTACCTTCAAGCCTTTAATACCCCAGACACTATATCTTTTGATAGCTGGGCACCATCAGCTTTCTTCACCACATTTGTGTATGCACCCGCTTTGTCTTCAGCTATTGCATTGGGAAGGTGAACAACATAGAATGCCAGTTTAATAGAACAAAGTATTCTTGCATTGACAGAGTTCTTGAGTGGAGGCCCAATGTCCATCTGCTACCTTAATACTAAAGCTATAAATATATGCACATAGGTCTATTTCCCCATCCTCATATATCAATATGTTTACATATGTACATGCCTTTATTTAGACCTCTATAAATGCCCTTTGCCTCGTAGCTCTTTTCTCTATTTCCTTTGACTTTCCTCTTGGCCTACTATCATGATCAGTCTTCTTTTGGGTTTCAGTAATTCCTCTTGGATCCATTACCCTTGATCATGCCCTACCAGGCCTCCTACACCCTCCTCACCACCGATTTGGATCACTTGTTGTTCCCTTGTCCCTGAGCTTGTTAACATCACTATCTCCCCCCCCCCCACCTCCTCCTCTCTCATGTCCCCCTGGAATTGTAGGTCCCATTGTTTTCTCCTCCATATTGTTCATTCAGCCTATCTTATTTAGACAGACCTGTGGTGATAATAACATGCACAAAAACAAGACAGAGCAAAACCAAGCAACCAAAGAAAACAAAGCAACAACAGCAACAACCCAATGACCCAAAAAAAAATGCAACAAGAAAGAAAATCTTGTAGTTAGGTCAAGGACTGTTTGTTGGCCTTTAGGAGGGTTTTTCAGTGGAGTCTGTTGGGGTGCCAAACTCTAGCCCCAAAGTCTATTTTTGGTATTCCCTGGGGACTTCTTTGCTCTGTTTCCTTGCTGTTCTGTTGCACACCCTTAGTGTTTTGCCTCAGTGTGGTAGGATCAGATCGGGTAGAATTCCCACACTGTGTCTCCAGTGTTGTCTCCTGTAGCGCTATGGGTCAGTGAGGGATGTCACGTCTCATAGTTGGGCTGGCCATGTGGTCTTCTCTTGATTGGTTGCTCTGGGCGTGAATATTGTCCCCAAGGCTTGGTGGGCCAGGATGTGCTCCACTCTCTCTTCCTCTTACCCATTTGCTCCCTTGTGCTCTGATCAGACATGTCCCTCTCCTGGAGCTTCAGATTCAGTGCTGTCCTCTGAAATAAACTATTATGAGGGGAGGGGAAGGTGTCCATGTAGTTGGGATTGGGGCTCGCCCCTCAGACCTCTCCACTGGTTCCCAACTCCATGCCAGCAAGTTGCATACACATCTTGGAACACTGGGTTGAAGTCTGGTCCCTCTTTCCCTGTGGAGATATACACAATACCCTCCCCTTGGGTGGGTTAGTGCCCTGTGTTCCCGCTACCCTTTTTTTTTCTATTTCCCCACATCCTTTTAATTGGCTACCATATGTATCCCAAGATTTGCTCTGGCCCCTGCCATACTACCTGGTCCTTACTCAAGGAATGTTTGTATACAGTAGTTTTTCCCTATGTCTCTTTTGCATTTTTTTTAAACTTACTTCAGCGGACTCATGTTGTACTTGTCCTTTTGTGCTTGGCTTACTTCGCTTAGCATGATTTCCTCCAGTTCTTCCCATGTAGCAATATGCTTCATACATTCATCACTGCTTTTCAGTGATGCATACTACTCCATTGTATGTATGTACCACAGCTTTTTTTTTTTTCAGGAAATAAATGATAATTCAATTATGGGCAGTGCATGCTGTATATGTAAATTAAAATATCATTTTATTGGGGCTCATACAACTCTTATCACAATCCTACATACATCAATTGTGTAAAACACACATATATTCATTGCCCTCATCATTCTCAAAATTCGCCTTCCGCTTGGGTTCCTGGAATCAGCTCCTCATTTTCCTTTTTTCCATGCCCTGCCCTCCCTGCACCCCCCTCCCTCATAAACCCTTAATAATTTATAAATTATTATTTTATCTTATCTTACACTGCATGGCATCTCCCTTCACTCACTTTTCTTTTGCCCATCCCACAGAGAGGAGGTTATATGTAGATCCCGTGATTGATTCCCCCTTTCTACCCCCTGTCCCCTTCCCTCCCGATATCACCACTCTCACTGTTGCTCTTGAGGGGTCCATCTGTCCTAGAGTCCCTGTGTTTCCTGATCCCATCTGTACTGCTGTGCATCCTCTGGTCTAACAAGGTTTGCAAGGTAGAATTGTGTACCACAGATTTTTAATCCACTCGTCATTTGGTGGAAATTTGGGTTGTTTCCAACTCCTTGCAATTGTGAACTGTGCTGTAATGAGCATTGGAGCACAGATATCTGGCCTTGGTTTGTTTCTTGCCTCTTCTGGGTATATGCCCAGTATGGGGATTGCTGGGTTGTATGGTAACTCGATTTCCATCTGTTTTAGATATCACCAGATCTATTTCCATAAGAATATTGAAATATCTATGGGGTTTTGAAACAAATTTTAAGGAAGAAAGAATTCTTGGAGGAAACAGAAATCCTAGATGCTAACAGGGTGGTCCTTGTTCCCATGCCTCCCACATTGCACTGGTCTCAAAAGTCGTGCCTCTGTGCTTTCCACTACACCATTATCCCTATAGAACTATGTCATTATGGCAGGACATTGTGTTTGCGACAACACTGAGTCCTCTCACTGTTCCTCTCACACAGTAATGGACAGCTGTCCCCTCAGGGTCATTGAGCTCAGCTGCAGGGAGAACTGTTTGGTAGACATTGTTCTGGAGTTTGAGCATCAGCTCCTTAGATATGAGTGGTTGTTTTTTCTATTAAAAATATTGGTAACACCTACTCCAAACTCTTCTGTAGGCCTTGGAAGATCCAGCTCTGGCAAAATGGGCTCATCATACCTAACTAAGCTTAGGGAGAGGACCTGTGAGGGATTCATCACTCCTGGGCCCAATCATGGACAACTAGGAACAGGGAAAATAATCACTAGTGACAAGTAAGGGACACCTCATTATGACAAGCCACTTTTTTGGAATCTCAACCCTACCAGAGAGAAGAAACTGCTAGTCAGAAGAATATTCACAGGAAATACATGACTTATGGACAAGGCCTGTGGATCCTAGAGAACCCTGTTCACAACATAATGTTTTTCACCCGGTTTGAGATTTTACATGGATATGTATAAAATGCTCTGCATATTAGAAGCCCCAGAAATAAAATCGAGACATTTCCAGACTTCTCAGAAGCTGACATGGGATAGTCTGACCCCATCTTCTTGTGATAACACCCACACCACACTCACTGCCACTGAGTTGCTTGCAACTCATAGTGACTCTGTATGACCAGGTAGAGTTTTAGGTTGAAAAACACACTCGGCAAAAGGAAATGTGTGGCATGTTACCAACACCACTCTGTCTGAGAAACAAAGACAGGGCTGCATGACAGTGAAAGGGGACCGCTTTACTTACATCAAGCAAGGACTGAGCCAGAAGATTCCCCAAGGTGCGCTCCAGAGGAAACGATGGTGGGTGTGGTTTAAAGTTGTAGGCAAGCACACCCATAAGTAAATGTATCGGATTATGGACGTGGAACAGATTTCACAGTTTTACATCTTCTGACAGATTTTGCATTTTATTAGAGATTCACCATTTTATTATAAATGAATGCAACATAAGTTACATGTTGCTTAATTTGCTGTCCACGGTGTGTACTCCTGATGCTGCAACACACCACAGGACCCACTGGAGCTTCATGAACTTTCCTTTTTGTTGCTTCAAATTCACAATGCTGTTAGAGTACATAGTGTGTTGACAAATTATTGTGTTTCTTCTTTGATATAAAAATGTATTAAAATATAAAGTGCACTTCTAGTTGAGTACAGAGTACTAACAATTTTATCTGTGATGTGGATATGCCCCTACAAAGAGAAAACCCTGGAAACAAAAGACCCTCCAACACCTTCCAACACTGTGTATAAAGCACCCGTTGACATATTGCCCAGGGAGACAGATTTTGATGGACAAGATGAATTATGTCCCCCTTGGCTACTAATATTCAGTAAATATTTGTGTTCTCCCTCCCATCTTTGTTTTGTTAATGGTTTATCTGGGGTCAGGGTTCCCAAATCACCTGGATTGTATAAATAAATTTAAATAAATAAGAGTTTTGTGTGCTTTTATTTTTCATAGTCCTGTGGGTTACCAAGACAGTAAATTCTTAAAAGAGCAGAAAGCCTCATCTTTCTCCAAAGAAGTAATCAGTTGATGTGGACTGCCAACCTGGTGGTTAGAAACATACATGGAAATCACTCAACAGCCAGAACTTAGGAAGTAAACTACAGTTTAATAATGAGCAGTGCGTGCTATATGTGTAAATTTACACATCCCTTATGTCCTCTGCCTTTGTTCCTTGGACATGCTGTGGAATTTACAGGTGTACACAGGGCTAATGTGTTTGGGAAGTTATCTACATTTATATGAAGTGAGTCTGGAAGTGATCCTTTAAATAATTTTCTCTGTGATTGGCTCATTGGCCACTCACCCCACACATTGAGATTCTCGCCCTGCTTTTCCAGTGGCTGCCTCCACGCTGATGGTGAACAAGCCAGGAAACCACATTCCTGACTGCATCCTCGCTTGCCTGCCCTCAGGAGGTCCACATCCACATAACGTCCTTGGGGGAGAGGTGTATTCAGTGAAATCAGGAAAGGTGTTTCCTTGGGCAGATAACTTATTAAGAATACTTTTACCTCAAAAACTCTGAAAACTTGTGCTATAGGAACAGAGAAGTTGTAGCTCTGGTCCAGACAGACATAAGTACAAAAAAACAGAGGATGGATGGATAGATGGAGATGTTGAAAATAAATTCTGGAGTCTGTGTGTCTTTAGCTGTGCTGGGGTTCAGCGAGGCACATCATTTAATAGATAGCACTTCCTTTTCAAGGATTCTACAAATGGGATATTAGTTATTCAAATCATGACAGGAGACCCGTCACAGTATCTAGCATTGGCCATAGAATCTCCTACTGAAGAAATCAGGGTTTCATAGCTGTGCTCCAGGTTACGGATATTGATTGAGAAGACAGTGGGGAAAAGACCCTTTACTTAGGCACAGGACACAGACGACTGGTCCCAGGCTTCATGGCACTGCCTGGAACATAGAAGGAATTCAGATTCATTAAAAAAAGCAGCCTGTGAGGGTTTGGGGATAACAAAAAATCGGAGATTAAATTCTTATCCAGATATCCAGTTTATGGAGATTTGATTATTTCATAAGAATCATCCACAAGGGATGGTTCTTCAAAGATAGACATCCTTCTCAGAATCCAGGGTTTGGGTCTTGAAGTATGGTTGTTCGATTTTTATTGCTTTTTCATTTTATTTATTTAAAATTCTTTTTTTCTTTTATTTTTTAAATCATTTTATTTTGGGCTCTTACAATTCTTATCTCAATCCATACATCCATCTATTGTGTCAAGAACATATGTACATTTGTTGCCATCATCATTCTCAAAACATGTGCCTTCTGCTTGAACCCTTAATATCTGCTGTTCATTTCCCCACTCCCTCCCTACTCCCCCCTACCTCATGAACCCTTCATCATTCATATATTATTATTATTATTATTATTTCGTCATATATTACACTGTCTGATGCCTCCCCCCGCCCTCTTCTCTGCTGTCCCTCTCCCAGGGAGGAGGCTATACGCAGATTCTTGTAATCAGTTCCCCCTTTCTACCCTACATCAAAACCTGTTTCACAAAGAAACAAGAATGAAGTGTCAGAAGCTACACTGCTTACAGTCTTGAATGTACAGCTTAATAATTCTCCGGCTCAAGTGGGAGGAAAACCACAGCCTCTGGCAGGAAACACCTCACCACACACGTGTCTGCTCCTGGGGATGGTTTAGTAGGGCATGAGCACCCCCTGTTGCTCCATCCTTCACTGTAAGTGAGATTTGTGTCTTGGTTTACACTTAATAGACTTCAGTGTGTGTGTTGCACAGTAAAACACGTCTGTGTCCTCAGATTTCAGTACATTTACTTGCAAATAGGTGATGCTTTTGGCATTATCTCTTGAAATGGTGAATCTGCCTTTCATGGATGAAGCATACGCTGTTGATTGACCTTTTGCTGCATTTCTAATAAAACCAACCCACTCCAGTCTCTATCCTGGAAACCGCCGGATCAAATTAATATAATAGTCACTGAAGGTGAATCCAGAAGTTGCACAGGAGAGTCTTAGAGAACCCCCACCTTCCCGGCTTTTTCAGGCCGTCTCCAGATTCCACCCGCGGCACCTCACACTTGATACCTGTAAACACAGAGACACTCTGATAAGACCACTTCCCTCTCCCCACCCCACAATTCTACATACAACCACACAGCATTGTCGTCAATTATTACCATGTAGAATGGCCTAAATGTAAACCCAACCCCGTCCAAAATTCATGATGTGTCCTCTGAGTTAGCTGAAAATGGAAAGAGCAGAGGCCCTTTGTAATGAGGCTTCCTGCCCAGAGATCCCAGGTAAGAAGCTATACAGGTTTCACTGGCACACGGAGAGAGCTGCATTTGCATGTGACCCTCCACTCAGAAGCAGAGGAGTGGACTACCTGTGTTGGAGTTCTCCTTGTGACCCAAGAAACCGAAGCACCCTCACAGGAGAATGGAGGCTTTTATAAAAGCTGCTTATACACATGGTACTGAAGCACTGCTGCTGCTGTAGTTAAAAGCTAGCAATACTTAATGGCATTTTAAATTGATAAACACTATCATACATAAAAGAGAACCTCTGTGGCATGAGAGTTCAGAATGTATCCTTCCTCCTCAGGGTGGATGCACACATGGTTACTCCTCATGTGAACACGATGACAGATAGCTCTGGTATCTGTTTCTTGTTGGTGAACATTATTATCCTTATCAATGTCTTCCAAGATATTTCCTCCTTGCTTTGACATTGAAGGTTTTTTTTACATAAAATTGTTCATAAAGCATGCCCATTTTATCTTTTAGAACCCAGCCACTACAAACTGATGCCTCCCCTCTTAATTCTGCCATGCGGGAGTCACTTGTCCTGTGCCCTGTGCACCCACCTTTCTGGTATAGCCCTGCCTTATTCCTGTATAGTAGTTTGTGTCTGGGCCCACTGACTTCCACTGTTCCATACAGTAAAAGTGTCTTGTCTTCAGTGGTCACAGAAAGGAACTATAGATAGAAGGAGTTTGTGGGCACTTCTGGAGATTGAAGGTCAGTTCTTCAGAACTCCAGTGCAGTTTTTTTCCCGACAACCCAAGCCTGTTTTTAACAGTCACTCTGACTCCTTCCAAAGGTATCGGCTGGTCCAGCTCCAGTAATACTAAGTGATCATGGTGTGTGTGGAGAAGTCGGCACAGGTTAGGGAGAGGATCTGGGAGGTTTCACCACTCCTCAGAGGGCTTCCTGCAGCTGGAATGGAGCAGAACAACTAGGGACAGGGGAATAGTAAACAGGCAGTGAGGACAAATAGTAGACACCCATTCATAACAGGCTATTTTGAGAAACCCACAGGGAGGCTCTAACACCAATAGACGAATGCACACAGAAAAACACAGCATGCTGTGTAGCGTACAGATTCTAACTGTTAGATGGCTTGTCACCGTGATTGCAGCAATGAAATCGAGTATAGCAAGGACTGTGAGGATGACACAGGACAGGACAGGATTTCATTCTATCGTACATGGAGACACTAAGATTGCAACCAAATCAATGAAAGTGACAATAATAATAGTATTTGCATTGAGGAAGCATGATTTCCTATTCAATAAAACTGTAGTGCAAGGTTATTGGTAGATAGGTTGAGAAAAGTCAAGATTCAGTTATAGAGTCCTGGGGGAGCGATTGAATTGGATCACTGCTCTAGGTCAACCCTTGCTATCTGACAGGCTAATCATGAGTTTCAAAGAGCAATCAGTAATTATCCTATCCACTGCACCTGAGGCTAGGTGGGTTCCTTTGCTTCAAGTATCCTAAGAACTCCCTATAAACCTATCACGTCTTTGTGGAAGGTATGTCTTTGGTTCACCATGAATAACACTCACTGGGGATATATGAAGAATGATCAAGTGTACTTGAATTTCAATATAATGCTGAGTTAGTTATGTTTTCTATTTCTGAGGGAGTGCGGGTAATCAAGTACACCTAAGTCCTTAAAGTGAGATCCTTGCACTTCAATACTCTGAAGAGATCTTGTACAGAAGATTTGTCTAATGTAATATATCTTTTGGTCTTTCAACTGCTGATTCCATGAGCATTGCTTGTGGGTCCAAGCAAGAAGAAAATTTCTGACGAACATTTCTCAGGGTGGTGTGGATGGGTCAAGAGATTTTGTGGTAGTGGAATCTGGGGAGGTGTCAGGATTTGCTTTGGCCTTGGCAGGGTTTCGACAGCATTCCTGCCTCACTACAGGGTCTTCTGCAGATGAAGAGGAGGCAGAGTTGACCTCTGAGTCCAGTCCCTGGTGTGATCAAGAGAATTAGGACCAGGGAGACAGTTCTTAGCCCAAAGGGGTGTTCTGAGCAGGTGAGGTCGTGTGGTGCCACATCGAAGAGCAGGTGGCTTTCCTGTTGCATCATTGATATTGATGTATTTCCCTGGACCCTGCCCCACGATGTAATAACTCAATTCTGAAATGCAGATGGAGGAGGCAGTAGAGGAAAGTCCAGTACCTTCTGGAGTCTGAAGTGCCACCCAACTCACCCGAACAAGAGACCGCCCAGGCAGAAGATGGGTCTGTAGAACTGGAACCTCAAGTTCCAAAACATGTTGTTGCAGATTCTACAGTTCTCTCTGCAATGCCTTGCTCATCGATGGAACTGAGAAGGGATTCTTCTGAGTCTCAGAGTCTGGGGTTTGGGTTATACACAGGTCAGAGGCATGAATGGATGTCATCTGGTCAAGCCTGACTAACAAAAGGAGGAAATTTCATGAATCCTGACATAGCATTAATAGAAAAGTGGGTTCGAGATGCATGGGAAGACATTCCAGAAGACATGGTGCAACGTGCCTTCCAGAAATGTAGTATTAGTAATGCTATGGAAGGCAGAGAAGACTGCACTTTGTATGAAAATGACAGCAGTGATGGCGATGATGGCAATCTCAGTGAGTACAGCGTCTATGATGACCACACACCAGCTGAAGCTCTGCATTGGGATATGGATGATGATGAGGAATCCAGTTTTGAAGGATTTTAACTCTTTACATTTTAGCTTGGTCGCTGATTGAGCTCAGAGAATAGTACTCTTAAGGTATATCATTGTTCATACCTTATTAATTTTGCTGAACCTATTTTCCACTTACTGTGTTGGTTTACTAATGTTAAGTGACTTGTTGCCCTTTTATTTATGTTTTTTACATAAAATAAATATTTAAATACATTACTCCACTAATGTCTCCATTTTTAGTAATTTTATTTTCATTTGTTTTGATTATTGAAACTCGCCGATGGCTTCTGCATTTTCCACCCTAGGTTTATACTCGAGTCAGTCAGTTTTTCTGGTTTTCCAGGTAATAATTAGGTGCCTTGGCTTAAACTCAGGTCGGCTTATATTCGAGTATATACGGTAATTTTATGGTGGGGTGGCCATCACAACATGAGGAACTGTATTAAAGGGTCACAGAATTAGGATGGTTGAGAACCACTGATTTAGAGGGAAGGGTGAAAAATGAAAAAGAAAAAATGGCCCTGGGGATGTTGAGAGCTGGTGGAGGACACATGGCTGACAGGAAATACTCCCTGTCATTCATCTGTGCCTGCCCAGGGCTGGGAGTGTGTGCTCTGCGGGTCCTGCGCATCCTCTGCTGCCCATTGTCTTCCCTGCAGGGGAGGTTTGTGTCTGGGCTCACACTGATTTCCCCTCACTGTGATCCTTGCACAGTAATACATGGCCATGTCCTCAGCAGTCATGGAGCTAAGCAGCAGGGAGAACTGATTCTTCTATGTGTCTCTGGTGATGGTGAGTTGGCTTTGAAGGGTTATAATCTGTACCACCATCAGGCCATATGTGTCCTATCCACTGCAACTCCTTCCTCGAGCTCTGGTGGATTCAGCTCCAGAGATAACTACTGCTTGTGATGGAGAAACCAGAGAGACAGTGCAGGTGAGAGACAGCCTCTGGGAAGGTTTCACCAATCCTGGACCCGACTCCTGAAACTACACCTGGAATAGGACAAGTGTAAATAAAGACACTGATCTCTGTGTCAGTCACTTGTAGTCACAACCATTCCCATAGACCCAGGTCAGATATCTGAATCTCCACATTGGGGAACTGTCACCAGGCACAGGAGCACACCAAGCAATAGCAAATTGGCAGTTCTAGCTCTGGCAATATGGAGTCCTCAGAGACAGTGAAGCTTAGGGAGAGGATCTATGAAGGGTTCATCAATCCTGGACCCAAACCTTGGGCAACTGGGAACAGGAAAAATAATCACTGATGACAAGTAATGGAACCCTAATTATGTCAAACTATTTTTGGAATCTTGACATGACTAGTGAGAAGTTCCCACTAGCCAGAAGACTCTCCACAGGAATTTCATGACTTATAGACAAGGTCTGTGGATCCTACAGAACCCTGGCCATGATGTAACATTTTCACTAATTTGAAATTTCACCTGGAAATGGGTGAGGTGCTCTGCATACTAGAAGCCTGCAGAATAAAATAGAGATGTTCATAGTTTTCTCAGAAGCTGAAAATAAATTATGACCCCGTCATCTTCTTTGGGATAAAACCAAAGTGAAACTCACTGCCATTGAGCTGCTTCTGACTCATAGTGACTCTAGAAAACAGAGTATAATTTTATGTTGAAAAACACTCAGCAAAAAGAAATGTGTGACATGTTACCAACACGACTCTTGCTGAGAAACAAAGACAGGAGCTGCATGATGGTGAATGGGGACCGATCTCCTTGGAGCAAACAAGGACTGAGCTGGAAGATTGCCCAAGGGAAGCTCCTGAAGAAGACAGTGGACCATGTTAACACTTGTAGACAACTAGTCCAATAAATTGGTATACCAAAGTATAGGATGATGAATGTTTAACACATTTCATAGGGATGGTCATGATTATAAATTAGGGTGGGGTTGTAATTCTTTTTTTTAAACAATTTATTAGGGGCTCATACAACTCTTATCACAGTCCATACATATACATACATCAATTGTATAAAGCACATGTGTACATTCTTTGCCTTAATCATTTTCAAAGCATTTGCTCTCCACTTAAGCTCTTTGCATCAGGTCCTCCTTTTTTTCCCCTCCCTCCCTGTTCCCCCCTCCTCATGAGCCCTTGATAATTTACAGATTGTTATTTTGTCATATCTTACCCTATCCGGAGTCCCCCTTCCACACCTTTTCTGCCGTCCATCTCCCAGAGAGGAGGTCACATGTGGATCCTTGTAATCAGTTCCCCCTTTCCAACCCACTCACCCTTTACTCTCCCAGTATCGCCCCTCACACCCCTGGTCCTGAAGGTATCTTTCACCCTGGATTCCCTGTGGTTCCAGCTCCTATATGCACCAGTATACAACCTGTGCCCTATCCAGTCCTAAAAGGTAGAATTCGGATCATGGTAGTTGGGGGGGGAGGAATCATACAGGATCTGGGGGAAAGCTGTGTTCTTCATCGGTACTACATCGCACCCTGACAGACCCATCTCCTTTCCTAAACCCCTCTATGAGGGGATCTCCAGTGGCCAACAAATGGGCCTTGTGTCTCTACTCTGCACTTCCCCCTTCACTCACTATGATATATATATAAAAATTTTATATATATATAAACTTTTTTTTTCTGCATGATACCTTATACCTGGTCCCTTTGGCACCTTGTGATCGCACAGGCTGGTGTGCGTCTTCTATGTGGGTTTTATTGCTTCTGAGCTAGATGGCTGCTTGTTCACCTTCAAGCATTTAAGACCCCAGACACTATTTCGATAGCCAGCCACCATCAGCTTTCTTCGCCACATTTGCTTATGCACCCATTTGTCTTCGACTATCGTATCATGGAAGTGTGCAGCCAATGATATGATTTTTTTGTTCTTTGATTCCTGATAACTGATCCCTTCGGGACCAAGAGGTCACACAGGCTGGGGTGTTCTTCCATGTGGGCTTTGTTGCTTCTGAACTAGATGGCCGCTTGTTTATCTTCAAGCCTTTAAGACCCCAGACACTATCTTTTTTGATAGCCGGGCACCATCAGCTTTCTTCACATTTACTTGTTCACCCGTTTTGGCTTCAGCAGTTGTGTCGGGAGGGTGAGCATCATAGAGTGTCAATTTAATAAAAGAAAGTATTCATGCATTGAGGGAGTGCTTGAGTAGAAGCCCACGGTCCTTCTGCTACTTTAATACTAAACCTATAAATATAGACACATAGATCTATTTCCCTATCCTCATACATATATTTGCATGTACATGTCTTTGTTTAGACCTCCATAAGTGCTCCTTGACTCCTAGCTCTTTCCTCCATCTCCCTTGACTTTCCTCCTGTTCTACCATGCTCCGTCCCCACCTGACCTACAGCTATACCTCTTCTCTACATAACCCTACCCTTGATCATTCCCCACCAGGCCTGTCACTCCCCCACCCCCTCACTACCATTTTGGGTCCCATGTTGTTCCCTTGTCCCTGTGTTTGTAAACACCACTTGGTTGTTCTTATTCTGTTGTCAGATTCTATATATTTATTATACTTACAACAAATAGAATCTTGCCACAAAAGATTAGTTATTGAAGGCATAAAGATAACGTTTCCCAGAGATAGTGAGTCTATTGTTAAGAATTGTTTGTTTTTTCTATCTCTCTTTTTTTTAAGGAATTTGGAAGTGATTGGTAGACATCATTTCTCAAGAAATGTACATAGTATTTCCTTTTTCTCCTCCTCCTTCCAAAGACCAAAATGAAATCTGAGTTAATAATCAAAGGGTTTATTGATGAACCAAGCAGTTCTGGAATGGACAATGATAATTGTAAGGATGCAGAGTACTGCAGTGAAGGACATTTTCAGATATGACTTCAAGAAGATCCTGGAACATACAAGAAAATTCCACTTATTTGATCTTTATTACTTTTGTCTCAAATAGACAAGGAAATATTGAAGTCACTTTGTAAAGACTGAGTAATTTAAAAGTGTCTTATTTGTTTGTTTTTAAATATTGGGGGTGAGAATGAATGCTCTCCCTCACAGCTGTTCTGAGAGTCACTGGGAAGAAGGAAGAAGGATGCCTGAAGATTTCCTGAGCTTTGCTGATTTTAAAAGTCAGTTCAAAATAAACAGTAATCATATACAACTAAAAAAATTTGGAATCTGGCCTGCATCTCTTGTAGACGCCCATCCTTGTTTGAAGAGAGCTCTTTTGTCCTCTTCACCGGAGAAAAATAAGGTGGGGGGGGGGCGAGATTCACAAAATCATGGCTGGTGAAAGATTGAGTAAACACAGCCTCAGTTCTGACTTCAGGAGGAAGAGAAGGACCATGATTAGGATAGGGACAGCAATGACATTTTAAAACCTTACAAGATTGGATAACAGCCCTCTGTTTTCCAGGTGTGATTCACAAAATATTAGCCTAATACTCCCATACTTGTCAAAGGAAATCCAGGATACGTAAGCTCCTGAGAAAGTGCTAAAGTGAGTAAGTCTCTCCTCTCCTATCCAGAAGAGGCTTGCCAACACTCTTCAGAGTTCCTTTACATTACCTTTTTTGACATTGCAGGTGAGTGGTCAGAAATAAGCAATTGAGGCTGACAGTATGTGAGATTCAAACTGAATTTGGTGGTCTCATTATGCTCATTTGAATGAAGGTACTAGGAAAGGGTGCTGCTAGTACTATGGATTGCCAGAAGAACAAACCAATCTGCCTTGACAAAAGTACAGCCAGATGCTCTTTGGGTTCAAGGATGGCACAGACTTTGTCTCATGTATCTTGGACATGTTATCAGGAGAGAGAGTCCCTGGGAAAGGACAACATGGATGGAAATGTACAGCAACTCAAACAGTAAAATTCTCAAGAAGATGAATGGACACATTGGCTACAACAATAGGCTCAGACTGAGCCACAATGTTCAGGATGATGCAGGACTTGGCAGTGTTTCAATCTCTGAGCATAAGGTCAGGGATTCAGACCTGACAGGAGAGCACTGTGTTGGTCTGGGTAGATTAGAGAAACAAATCCACAGAAATTCATATGTATATAAGAGAGAGTTTTATGTAAGAGTTACGTGTACATTAAGAAACCATCCCAACCCAGGCCAGTCCAAACCCATAAATCTGACATTAGCCCATATATCCAACACAGATCTACAAAGTCCTCCTCAAACTCACAAAACATATGCAATAATGCCAAATGCAGGAGGAAAGTCAAATCAGTGAGTGTTTAAGCATCTCAGCCCTGGCAGGAGTCTCCACGCTGTTCTCTAGACCCAGGTCTGCATCTTGGCAGGTCCATGTGCCTTCTCCTCAGGGATGTCTCCCAGGAAGTGAGCTTTGCTAGCTGAGGCAAAGAACTAGCTAAGGCAGCCAAACACTGGTCAGACCATCAGAGAACAAGAGACCAGAGAATAAGAAAGGCGAGGCTCACCAAGCCATTTATCTCTCTGCCCTTAAATTAATCCCATGTATTTATCAGCCAGGTTAGCACAATAAACCTGAACTATCACAAGCAACTAACAACAACAACTTGTGCAAACCTCAGACTTCCACAAACGTAGGCCTCAGAATTCAATCCCTAAGTTAAACTCAATTTAATAGCAGCTTATTATAAGTTAATGCAAGAATACAAAGTACCCGTTTCTTAATTTGCCGTCCGCAGCATGTACTCCTGATGCTGCAACACATCACAGGACCTCACTGGGGCTTCATGCACTTCCCTTTTCTCATTTCAAATTTGAAAATTTGTTAAAGAGTACACGATGTGTTGACGCACCGGTGCTACTCCTCCTTTGAAATAAAAACTTAAGCCCGCTTCTATTTGAAGGACAAAGTTGCTAACTTTTTTAGCTGGGATGTGGATAGACCCTTACGAACAAGGAGAAAAACCTGAATACAAAAACTCCATTTCAAGTTGGCTTGCTAGAGCATCATCATCCGTAAGCACTGTCTATAAACACCCCAGCCGTGTTGCTCAGGGAGAGAGATTTTGATGAACAATGTCATCCTGAGTTCTACTATTAAATAAATATTTGTTCTCTGTTTTTTTTTACTGTTTTAGTTGGGGACAGACTGTCCAAATCAAGTTGACTGCATAACCTAATTTAAATAGATAAGGCAGATTGTGGAGCACTTTTGTGTGTTTGTTTCAGACATACTCCCCCAGGCTCCCAACCAGTAAATCCTTAAAAGAGTAGGAAGCCTCATCTTTATCCAAAGAAATGACTGGTTGATGTGGACTGTCAACCCTGTAGTTAGAAACATATACGTAAACCACTAAACAAACAGAATGCAGGAAATAAACTACGGTTTAATTTTAGGCAATGCATGCTGTATATGTAAATTTAAACATGTCTCATATCCTTTGGCTTGGTTCATTAGGCAACATGTGGAATTTACAGGGTTACACAGGAGTAACATGTTTGGGGCGCTGAGTGTGGAAATATCCCTCTTCATGATTTCTCTGTGACTGACCTATTGGCCATTCACATCACACACTGTGAGCCTCGCTCTGCTTTTCCAGTGGCTGCCTCCATGCTGATGGTAAACAAGCCAGGAAACCACCTTCCTGGCTGCGTCCTAGCTTGCCTGCCCTCAGGAAGGCCAGTGAGGCTTGGGGAATAACATCCCAGGGGGACAGGTGTACTCAACGGGATCAGGTTTTTCCTTAGTCATATAACCTATTAAAAACACTTTTACCACAGAACTCTGATAACTAGGACTCTGAGAACAGTGCAGTAGTTGGTCTGCACCAGACAAGACATAAGTAGAAGAAACAGAGAAAACATAAATAAATGGAGACATAGAATTATGGAGACTCTATGTCTTTAGCTGTTCTAGGGTACAATGAGACACATCCTTGTGTTCAAAACTTCATCATACATTTGGAATGCTGGTTATTCACACCATGACAGGGAGGTTTGGGGGAAATAGGGAGCTAAAAATATGAGTACAATAAAGGAGTGTGTGTGTATGATATGTGAATTATATATCAATAAAACAGTTAAAACACAAAGTAAAAGCTCAAGCTATTACCTCTCCTCCATGCACAGTCTTGATGTAGTGCATCAGTCAGATTCCAACTCACGGTAGAGCCAATGTGGCAGGGCAAAGCTGCCCCACAGGGTTTCTCAGGCTATTGTCTCTGCAGGAACGAATGGCCAGGTCTTTCTTCCACAGCACTGCTTTCAGTTAGCGGCTGAGAACTACTTAATGTAGTGCCATCAGAGAGTCCTCCACACATACTCTGGCTTCCCATGACCTACTTCCCATGTTATAACTAGAACATTCATTTGAAAGAGAAAACCATTTTATGTCAAAGTCTTCCCTCTCCATCTCAGAATCAAAGCTCCAGTCACAATGATCTCTTAAATTCCCTGAAAATTGCCAGGCTCTCGCTTACCTCATAATCATCCTAATTATCCTTGGTGGCAGAGTGGCTCTGTGTTGTGCTGCTAACTACAGGTCAGCAGTTCAAAATCATCAGCTGCTCCTCAGGAGAAAGACGAGGCTTTCTAATCCAGTGAATAATCACAGTCCCAGAAACCCACAGGGGAAGTTCTAGCCTGTCCTAAAGGGTTGCTGTGAGTCAGCCTTGAGTCCAGGGCAGAGAGTTTGTTTGAGTTTTGTTCTTATTTTTCTCCTAACTCAAGTCCTTGGATGGAACAGTCCATGCCCGTGACTGATCAAGAGACTGACAGTTTAAATTCACAAGCAACACCACCGTGAAGAAAGTCCTGGCATCGTACTTCAAAAATATATTGACCATTGAAAACCCCAAGAAGGGTATCTTTCCTCTCTCACACGTGGGTCTCTGAGATTTGGAATCCCCTGGACGGCAATTGGTTGTTTGACTTTGGGCTAACTAGCTGCTACTTAAGGAACCCAGATGGTGTAGTATATTGGGCTGATAAGCACAAGGTCACAAGTTCAATGCCACCAGCTGCTCTGTGGGAGAACAATGAGACTATCTTTTGACAAAAAGAATTTCATAGGTTCACAAACTTGTTTGGCTAATTAGCCCTTTACAGAAAAAGAATAATCACTCAGCACTTCTCTGGTAATAGAAAACTTCTGTAGTATCGCCCATAACCTGGGATAAAGTGTAGGTATCTGCTGTTGCAACCTCCCTACATCATTCCAGTGACCCCAACCTCCACCTCAGAGGAATGCTTTTACTCACTTTGGGGAACACTGACTTGCAAGCTCCGGAAACACCAGGGGTCACTTCTAAGTCTGTCTTACAGGGTCCCGATAGTTAGAACTGACTTGCTGATGGTGGTGTGGTTTTAACTCCCACTCCTGCAGGTATCAGCGGCAAGGTTGGTTTATCTGGAGTCACAATGAGGATGAAATCTCAGCCTTGGTACTTATTGACTGTGTAAGTCCGGGCAAGTTCACCTAAGTGTCCTTACTGTTATGATTAAAGGATTCTGTCCCTTTCAAGCTCTCCTAACACGTGGCCAGTTCCCACATATGCTTCATTCTTCTTTTGAAATCCTGTCTTAGGAAAAGCATATAGGTTTTGACTTATTTTATTGATAGTTAAGTTATAAAAAAAGAATCCCTTGCTGGTGTCCACAAGGTTTTACCTCACATAAAAATTGCTTCTGAAAAATTTCTAGTTGGCATGAGATAACCTGGCTGACACATGTGGGGTTAATTGAAGCACGGAGGGATAAATGGCTCGGTGAGCCTCACCATTCTAATTCTCGGGTTTCTTGCTTTCTGATGGTTGGACCAGGATGCAGTTGCCTTAGCCAGTTCCCTTCTTCAACTGGCAAGTCTCATTTCTGAAAGACATCCCTGAGAAGAAACCACATATATCTACCCTGATGCAGCCCTGTGTGCTGAAGAAGCCATGTGGAGACCCCTGCCAGCGCCGAGATGCTTACTAGCTCACTGATTCTGCTTTCCTCCTGCAGTCAGCGTTATTGCGTGTGTTTTGTGAGATGGAGGAGGACTTTAGGGATTGGTGTCGACGTTGGGCTAATATTGGACTTGTTGGCTTGGGCAGCACTGGGTTGGGATGTTTTCTTGATGTGCATTTACCTTTTAAATAAAACTCTCTTATACATGTTTCTGTGAACTTGTTTCTCCAATGTACCCAGACTGACACAATATGATTGTGGTTTTTTATTTTTAATGGAATAATGTACTGTAGTCTGAAATTGCAGTGCTAAGTGTGTCATCGTGTCCTGATACACAGTCTTTAAAACATGGGAACACATGCACAATGTTTCATTCTTGCCTCTGTGAGAGCTATCTCCAGGAATTGTAACAGAAGTCTTGTGTTTCCTGGACGTCTAACAAATAAGAAGGTGAATGATCTTGGTCTCTATTCAAATATAGAGAAATGATCCAACAAAGGTCATTTTGGCAAAGAAGGGGCTTATGAAATACTTTTTTGTATGTGGGTGGGTCGGGGGGAGTCTGGAAATGAGACCATTTAGCCACCAGAGTGGGCTTCTAAGGGAGGTAATGCCGTCTCCTGTTTGAATATTTGGGTGCATGTGATATGTTCTCTTTGATTTTGGTGAATATTGGGGTTGGGAGAACTGACTCATATTGGAGTGGTTCTCAAGCCTGGTTAACCAGTATAATCACTTATAACGGAGCTTTAAAAAAAAACCCAGTGGACCATACCACAGTCCAAATCAATTAAACTTCTGACGTGAGAGCTAGGTGATTCCTGAAAGCAGTCCATATGAAGAAGAAGTAAGCTGTCCACTTGTGGAGAATTAGTCACTGCAACCTCACGAATAGCAAGAGAACTCTGTCATATATAGTGCCAAAAATAAGACCTCAGTTCAGAACTCAACTCATTGCCAGTCAGTTGATGTCAACTCTTAGTGACCCTACAGGACAGGATAGAAATGTCCCTCTGTGTTTCCCAGACTGTAACTCTTTTTTTTTTTTCTTCTTTTACATTTTATTAGGGACTCATACAACTCTTACCACAATCCATACATATACATACATCAATTGTATAAAGCACATCCATACATTCCCTGCCCCAATCATTCTCAAAGCATTTGCTCTCCACTTAAGCCCCTTGCATCAGGTCCTCTTTTTTTTCCCCCTCCCTCCCCATTCCCCCCTCCCTCATATGCCCTTGGTAATTTATACATCGTTATTTTGTCATATCTTGCCCTATCCGGAGTCTCCCTTCCCCCCTTCTCTGCTGGCCCTCTACCAGGGAAGAGGTCACATGTGGATCCTTGTAATCAGTTCCCCCTTTCCAACCCACTCACCCTCCACTCTCCCAGCATCGTCCCTCACACCCTTGGTCCTGAAGGTATCATCCACCCTGGATTCCCTGTACCTCCAACCCTCATATGCACCAGTGTACAGCCTCTGTCCTATCCAGCCCTGCAAGGTAGAATTCGGATCATGGTAGTTGGGGGGAGGAAGCATCCAGGATCTGGGGGAAAGCTGTGTTCTTCATCGATACTACCTCACACACTAATTAACCCATCTCCTCTCCTAAACCCCTCTATGAGGGGATCTCCATTGGTCGACACTTGGGCCTTGGGTCTCCACTCTGCACTTCCCCCTTCATTTAATATGATATATACATATATACACATACATATATACATATACACATATATACACATACATACACACACTTATATCTTTTTTTTTTGCATGATGCCTTATACCTGGTCCCTTGGGCACCTCGTGATCGCACTGGCCAATGTGCTTCTTCCATGTGGGCTTATTTACTTCTGAGCTAGATGGCCGCTTGTTTATCTTCAAGCCTTTAAGACCCCAGTCAATATCTCTTTTGATAGCCGGGCACCATCAGCTTTCTTCACCACATTTACTTGTTCACCCACTTTGGCTCCAGCCGTTGTGTCGGGAGAGTGAGCATCATGGAGTTCCAATTTAATAAAAGAAGGTATTCATGCATTGAGGGAGTGTTTGAGTAGAGGCCCAAGGTCCTTCCGCCACCTTAATACTTGACCTATAAATATAGACACATAGATCTATTTCTCCATCCTCCTATATATATTTGCATGTACATGTCTTTGTCTAGACCTCCATGAATGCCCTTTGACTCCTAGCTCTTTCCTCCATCTCACTTGACTTTCCTCCTGCCCTACTACCATGCTTCATCGCCACCTGGGCTAGAGTATACCTCTTCTCTAAGCAACCTTACCCTTGATCATTTCCCACCAGGCCTGTCACTCCCCCTTCTCTACCATTTGGGGTCCCATGTTTTTCCCTTGTCCCTGGGTTTGTTAACACCACTTCCTTACCCCCCCTACCCCCCACCCCAAGTCCCCCCAGAACTGTCGGTCCCGTTGTTTTTCCTCCAGATAGTTCATCCAGCCTGTCCTATTCAGACAGACCTGTGGAGTCACTAACATGCACGAAAACTAGACAGAGGAAAACAAAGCAACAGTGTACAACCAGACAACAAAACAACAAAAACAAACCACTGACAAAGAACAGAACAAAACAGTTCACAAGAGAAAAGCTTGTAGTTAGTTCAGGGATCGTTTGCTGGCCCTTAGGAGCGTTTCCCAGTCCAGTCTGTTGGGGCATCACGCCCTGGACTGTAACTCTTTAAGGGAGTAGAAAGCCCTGTCTTTCTCCCAAGGAACTGTGGTGGTTTTGAAATGCTAATTAGTAGTTCATAGACCAATGCATAACTACTACGCCACCAGGGCTCTTTCTCAGGACAGAAGGCACTCAAAATATGGTCAGGGAAGAGCTGCCAGCTCAAAGCAGAGTTGATCATAATGACGTGGATGGAGTAAGTCCGTTGAGACCTTCATTTGCTGATAGTGGATGTCTCAAAATAGGAAGGAGTGACAATGATCTAATCATTGAAACTCAGAATTATGAAGTACTAATACAGAAAAAACAGAACTCATAAAATATTACATGGAACTCATGAAGATCAATGTGCTAGGTATTAGTGAGCTGAAACAGACTGATATCTGCCATTTTGAATCAGACAGTCAAACAGTTTGCTATGCTGGGAATGACACATTCAAGAGGAATCACATTCATCTTCCTAAAGAACATTTCAAGATCTACTTGAAGTACAACGCTATTGTGATAAAATACTATCTATCTGCATACAAGATAATCCAGTCAATACGGTTATTTAAATTGATGCACCAACCACTACAGCTGATGAAGAAAGTGATGAATTTTACCATCATCTTCAGTCTGCAATTGATCAAACACAATCTGAATTCATGGATAATTATTGGCGATTGGAATTCAAAAGTTGGAAACAAAGAGGAAGAAACAATAATTGGAAAATATGGTCTTGGTGATAGAAATAAATCTGGAGATCACGATACAATTTTACAAGACTAACAATTTCTTCATAGCAAATACCTGGAGTGGGCATACACAGGAATCCAACTGTCTACAACAGTGGGAAGAGAAGATGGAGAAGCTAAATGTCAGCAGCTAAACTCAGTCCGGGAGTCAACTGTGTAACATGCCATCAACTGCTCATAGCTAAGTTCACATTCAAGCTGAAGAAAATTAAAACAAGCCCACAGGAGCTAAATACAACCTTGAGTTTATCCCACCTGAATATTAAGGTGTCAGGAGCAGATTTGACTCACTAAACAAGGAAAGGACACCTGATGAGCTATGGGATATCACCGAGAACATGAAGAAAGCAAAAGATCATTGAAGAGACAGGAAAGAAAGGATCAAACTGGATGTCAGAAGAGACTCTGAAAAGTGCTTTCAATCATGGAGTAGCTAAGGCACTTCATATGAAATGAAGCCAAAGAGCTGAACAGAAACTTTCAGAAAGGATCTGGAGAAGTATTACAATGAAATGTGCAGATACCTAGAGTGAGAAAACCAAAATGAAAGAACATATTCACTACATCTTCAATTAACTGAAGAAAACAAATCCAAGCTTTAAGGAGCTATATTGAAATATTCTATGGGGAAAATATTGAACGATCCAGGAAGCATCAAGTGAAGATGGAAAGAATACACATTACTCTCCCAAGAAGAACTAGTTGGCATTCCACCATTTCAAGGGGAAGCATATAAACAAGCACCAATAGTACTAATGGAAGATATTCAAGCTGCACTGACGGAATTCGCCAAAACCAGTTGCCAAGCATTGACTGAATTCAATTTCAAAAGTTTCAACAAATTGATGAAGCACTGGAAGCATCGGTGGAATGATGTTTTGGGGTTCTGGGATCCTGCTGGAATGATGCTCTGAGGGATCCATGACCCTGCCAGAATGATGCTGTTTGGGGTCCAGACCAAAAGAGAACGATTCTCTGAGTCCGGGACCTGCCAGAAAAATTTTCTGGTGTATCTGAGACCTCTCCAGAAAGTTGCTCTCCCAGCAGAGAGATGCTCTGGGGGACCGGACCCCTCCGGAACCATCATCCATTAATTGCATGCTTCTATGGGGGTGCCGAAAACCCCCTTCCCTCAAGCACATTTCTTGCGGTATTTCTGCTCCACAACACTCCATCCACCCACTCTCAGCACAGACTGGGGCCAACAAAAATTAAGAACAATTCTTTTTAGTAGGCATTGTGTTTGGCCCCAGAGAATCTTTATAATAAAAGACTTACTTGAAGCATAAACTCTACCGAGCAAGACAAACTATTTAGACTAATAAATGTCAAGTTTATAAATAATGTACTATAGTGGAGCAGAGGAGTGAACTTTGCATAAGATGTGAGAAGGCTAAACATTTAAACTGAGATCTGAGCAAATAATGAGCCATGTACAAAGCTGACGTTTTCATGGCTTGGTAGACTGATTGTTATCCAGAGGCAATATTCTACAACTCATCTACAGATTCAACCTCATTCCTCTCAAGGTTTGCTTTTCCAGAAAATGACAAGCTGATTCTAAAATTTCTATGGACATGTGACAGTTTTAGTATAGCCAAAATAATCTTGAGAAACAATAAAATCTAGGTGGAGAATGCTCATTGCCTGATATGAAAACTTACTCAAAAGTTATAGTAATTATACTGTGTAGTACTGACATAAAGGCAGACGTACTGATGTAATATAATTGAGAGTCTAAAAATTCAACCTCATACATACATAGCTAAATGATTCAAAAAGATTGCACAGAGAAGTTCCTGTGATTTCAGCAAATGCTGTCGAAACAACTAGATTACAGGAAAAAAGAATGGGTTTTGACTCCCACCTTGCACCATATGCAAACACTAACTCAAAATAGATCTTAAGACCTAAATGTAAGAGCCAAATCCTAAAACCCTTAATAGAAAACATATACATAAATGTCTGTGACCCTGGATAAGGGAATGGGTTCTTAAGATATCTTGCATTTTAAGCAATTATGACATCTTAAACATAAGCAGCCCAAGTTCAACATAAGTTGAACTTCATCAAAATTAAAGTCCCTTATAATTGGACACAATCAAGAATTTGAAAAAGGCAACCTACATCTGTAACTATTCATGAGATAGCTAATAATCTAATATTCAGACTATATAAATGTTATGTCAGCAACTAAAACTCCACAAATTAAAAATTAGTCAAGAAGTTAGTCACTACTCTAAAGATAAAAGTATGCTAAACATAAACTACATAACTCTACTATAGATTTACTCTGAAATTTCTGTAAATTGAAACTGAAAAATATTAAAACAAGTCTACAAGAGCTAAAATAATATTTTGAGGCTATCCAATCTGAATTTAGGTAACGTTTAAAGAAGAGACTTAATGAAATGAACACTAATGACCTGGGGGAGGGGAGGGGCGATATAAAGAACATCATATGTGAAGGAAGCAAAAGGTCATTAAAGACAGAAAAGCAAGAAAAAAATCAAAGTGGATATCAGAAGAGACATTGAAATTGCTCATTGCAAATGGAAGAAATGATGGAGTTATAGAGTTGAACAGATAATTTCAAAGGGTACCTCAGGAAGACACAGTATTAAAATTTCATCATTTTTTCACCTTATATGCTACCAAGTCCTGCCAGCCACCTCCACCCCCATCTGCCCCAACCCAAAATGTCTCTGATATCACCCATCAGCCTCCACTACAATCCCTATGCACAGCCACATTCTTGAACTATCCCCACAACATCCCCACTGCTCTCCCTGCATCCACACCTATATCCTTTCTCCAAGTACCTGCACCAGGCTCCACACTGAAGCCCCAGTGATATACCTAATATTGCCCTGTCCATGTCACTGCTCCACTCAACTCCCTCCCAAGGTTCCCTGCCCTCATCAGGAAGCCGGATATGAGTTCTGGGAGGCCGGTTAGCACCAGGACCTGGCTGACCTGTGCCCAGCTCCTTCTTCTTGTCCTTTCAAATGCCTGTGTCCCTGAGGCATTTGAAAGGGAGGACACGCCCCCACAATTTTCCTTGACCTTCACCCTCAGCTGTAAGTGTCCCATGTCCTCACTTCCACTCAGTCTAGCATCATTAGGATGTGTGTGCATGTCTCTGCAGCACGGATCACATCAGCAGCCACTGACTGCCTGCCAAACCTGCACTGAGTCACTTAATCCACAAACATCTGGCCCACTTTAGAGACGAATCACTAGGGGCTCAATGAGGCTCAAAGACTTTCCCAAGGAAATCAGCTAATGAATAGAAGCACTAGAATTTGATCTCAATTCGGACGGTAGGGCCTATCAGCCTACACAGACATGCTGGAGGGCTTTTGCCTCTACACAGGAGCTGGGATCTAGAAAGTACAGTGTGAATCTTCACGGAATGAACAAGAGCAGGTCTCTGGACAGGAATCCCCCTCCACACTCAGGCAGGGGCTGGAACAGAACTTCCCCCGAGTGAGATAGCAAAGTTTACTGGTAGTGAACAGGGTCAGTAAGCAGAAAGTGGGGGGTGGAGGGTAGAGGTGATGGAAAAACTACAAGGATCATGGAATGTTAGCTTGCAAACAGATTTTTATAATAGCTGTCAATAAGGCTTAAACCTGTAAATACTGAAGAGGCAAAAGTTGTGAGATAGGTATAAGGGGGCTTCAAAAATTTTGTGGGAAACTTCCATTCTTTGCAGATTTGTTAGAGTCATCACTGGGGCTTTTTCTTGCTTCTGGTTCCTTTGTTGGTCTGCTTTTGCACCTGCATGACCAGGTCCAGGGCCTTCTTGAAAGCTGGAATGACATGGTCCACTGGGGTGAGTGGTGTCCCCAGGTCCCATACTCACTCAAGGCACAGCTGTCAACACCTGTAGTTGTTCAGGAGCCAGCAGAACCCTCGCCCACTCCCCAGCCCCGACACCCCACACCCCCTTGCAACCAGCCTCACCTTGCAGGTAATTGAGAAGCAGGTCTACAGTGGGTTCTGCTTTATTCTCAATTTTCCCCGGGTTGTAGTCTGGCTGCTTGGACATCTCGGGAGAGCTTATCAGGTTGGCCCTTGCTGCAAAACAGAGGGAAAAGACCCAGCCAGTTCAGTAACTGCCAGTCAACGTAGCAAGTTATTCCTGGGGTCCTGACTCAGGTAAGGAATGCAAATGCCTGCATAAGATGGCCACATCCTGCCTCCTGATCCTCATCCAGGAGGCCCCCAAACTTTGCCTACATCACAAAGCTGAGGATCAGCTTTATTTCTTGACCCTGTATGCTACCAAATCCTGCCAGCCACCCCCCTCTATCATCTGCCCCAACGCACAATAGCTCCGATATTTCCCGTCAGCCCCCACCACAATCCCTATGTCACAGCCACACCTCCTTTCTGAAATATCCCAACCTCTGACCCACTCTTCCTGCAGCCACACCTGCACCCTTTCTCCAAGTCCCTGCACCAGGCTCCACACTGAAGCCCCAGTGATATACCTCATGCTGCCATGGCCATGTCACTGCTCTGCTCAACTCCCGCCAAAGGTTCCCTGTGCTGATCAAGAACTAGAATGAGTTCTGGAAGGCCGGTTAGCACCAGGACCTGGCTGGCCTGTGTCCAGCTCTTTCTTCGTGTCCTTTCAAATGCCTGTGCCCCTGAGGCATTTGAAAGGGAGGACAGGCCCCAGCAATGTTCCTGGACTTTCATCCTCAGCTGTAAGTGTCCCGTGGCCTCCTTTCCAATTGGTCCAGCATCATTAGGATGTGTGTGCATGTCTCTCTGAGGCACAGATCACATCAGCAGCCACTGACGGCATGCCAGACCTGCACTGAGTCGCTTAACCCACAAATATCTGGCCCACTTCAGAGACGAACCACTAGAGGCTCAAAGACTTTCCCAAGGAAATCAGCTAATGAATAGAAGCACTAGAATTTGATCTCAATTCTGAAGGTAGGTGCCTATCAGCCTACACAGACATGCTGGAGGGCTTTTGTCTCTACACAGGAGCTGGGATCTAGAAAGTACAGTGTGAACCTTCACAGAATGAACAAGAGCTGTTCTCTGCAAATGAATCACCCTCCAAACTCAGGCAGGGACTTGAACAGAACTTCCCCCTGGCCAGGGGACTGTAGGAAGTCCCATGTGGCATGGGGATGAGTTTTCCTAGAACAGCTAGATTGGGTGGAGAATTAAGACTACAGTAGAGACCAGGTGTCCCGGTGTCTGATGGGTTACATGCTGGACTTCTAACCACAAAGCCATCAGCTGGAAACCACTGGCTGGAAAAAGATGAGGCTTCCTACTCCTGTGAAGAGTTACAGTCTGGGAAACCCCCACGGGAAGTTCTACCCTGTCCATAGGGTCACTGGGTCAGAATCGCTGCCAGTGAGTTTTCATGGGAGCGCTGCCTCTTGTCATGCCAGCATGTATGTGTTCAAGGAGTAGTGTGGAGCACCAGGCCAGCCCCTCAGTCCCTCACTGGCAGAGGCACACCCCACCTGGATGGTCTCCTTGAGCAACTCTATAGCCTCCTTCAACTCCCGGATCTGGCTCATGGCTTCGGTAAAGCTAGAAATTTTCCTAAAAGTGCTTATTGAAAACTAAAACCAAACCAAAAGTACCCTACAAACCAAGCAACACACTCAGGGAATTTTCATTAGAACAGGGATAAAATGACTCCAGGTGGGAATACACAGTTAAAATGGAGTCGGCATAAATCTAAACATTGGCCAAGCTACTTCTTCAGAGGCAACAGAAACAGAAATATCCCTTTGGGCAATAACCAGGAGCAGCTCCCACACTCCCCCACACTAGCACATTTGCAGAAATAATGGATCCAGTTCAATTGCCTGGATGTCTTCTACTGGCTACTTTCTCTGCATGAAAAGCAATTAATTACTGATGGCAAGTTTCTCCTGTCCCTGTTAAAGAAACCTCCCCTCCAGCTGTCTGTCCTCCACTAAGAAGCTTTCCTCCAGCTTCTTTCTACTGTTAAAAACAAACAGGGTTTTGTAAAAATTAAAGAAATAACAGGCAAAATTTTTGAAGAGTGTATGTGGGAATGGGGGATCTTCCGTACTTGAGGGGTCTTGCCCTTCTTTGGAGACTTATATGCATTCCCAAAGAAAGACTGGCCCTCTTTTTGGCTGAGTTCCTGCTCACTGGACCCCATCTTTGTACAGCTGGGCCTGTCTCTTTCTCCTTTTACTTGCCACCTGCCATACCGTTGACTGGTAGCCACCAACCTGGGTCACCTCCCTTGAGGTCCCAGTCCTGGACTTAACCCCAGCAACCTGGGAATGCCAATCATACCTCAATGCGCGGTGGGTGCGCTGGATTATCACTTCAACACCCTCATGACTGAGCACGCTCCCCACTGCCGCCCTCCCGGCTGTCAAGAATGAGCCAGGGCGTTTCCGGACTACCTGGTGCTCCCCTCCCCCTCCCCTTCCCCGTTCCCGGAGACGGAACCGCCCAGGGGACCAGACTGGGCAAACCTCCGGAGGAAGCCATAACGTTTTGTGCTCCAGCTGCAGCCACTCGCTTCCTGAACAGCAGTCACTTCGTGGTGAGAGAAGCCACAGACCCGGGGCTCACCTGTGAGCGGAAGACGTTGTAGGAGTTTCAGGGAGGAGCCACCGCTGTGTGAAAGGAAACAATGGAGGGGGGAGACACGCAAAGTTCCCGCAATGAATCGGGAACCCCGACGCCTAAAGCCCCAGTCTGGGATCCTCCTTTCTCCAACAGGAATTCTCCCCAGGAACCCCAACCAATCCCAAAACTGGGGGATGGAAGTAGCCCCTGGGACACCCTCCCACATCTCACCACGCGAGGGGCGCTGACGGAGCGGGGGAGGGGGAAGCAGGGCGCTTGCACCCAGCCAGGCTGCTGTGTGCACCAGGGTCACCCCAAACTGGTCACCGCGCGACCCCTCACCTGGGCGTGCCCACTACACAGTGCTTAGGCTGCAGGCGCTTCTCTGGCTCCACGCCCCAGGCACAGCAAGTAGGACCCACGGTATGACACTCACTTCCGGTTAGGACACCGCCACTTCCGGCCCGTCTCAGCGTGACCAGGAATGGGAGGAGAGTAGTCATGGGTGTGATCCGGTAATACATAAGTGAAAAAGCAGGCAGGAGTTAAGGCTTCATTAAGCTGCATAGACATTCAGGAAAATAAGAATCTTACTTGATATGGCAGAGATTAATATGACATCATTCCCACCAACATTATTTGAAAGTTTGTTCTTCATTACACTGACCATACAGGAAGGGATTGCGGTGAATTGGAAATAATAAAATATGGAGGTCTTAGTGGGCAAAAAACCGCAAACACTCAGATTCTTATCCTGACAAACGGATAGATTATTATCAGATGTATGATCAAAGTCACATACCTCACAGACATCACTGACTGAGCTAAAGGCACCAACTTCCCTATGGGACACTGAATATCCACATGGTAAAAGGTGTGCTCAGAGCCACATAAAAGAATAAGCAATATACTTCTACCACCGCAACACATTTTAATGTTACACAAAACAAACTGAATATTTTCTTTTTTTCTTTTTAAAAATATTATTAGGGACTCAACAACTCTTATCACAATCCATACATCAATTGTGTAAAGCACATCTGTACATTCTTTGCCCTCATCATTTTCAAAGCATTTGCTCTCCACTTAAGCCCTTTGCATCAGGTCTTCTTTTTTTTCCCCTGCCTCTACGCTCCCCCTTGCCTCATGAGCCTTCAATAATTTATAAATTATTATTTTGTCATATCTTTCCCTGTCCAAAGTCTCCCTTTACCCCCTTTTCTGTTGTACAAACTGAATATTTTTTTCATCTCTTAAGATATTGAAGTACACTTTAACTTCCATGTGGTGCTTATGCATGTCTGAGACTGAGAAAAAAAAACACTACATCATCGGTCTAGTTTTGGACTCTTGTTTATAAGAACACTACCTGCTATGGTAAAGATGAAACAGTATGTTCTATAAAATGGAAAAAAACAAAAGCCTAAGGAGCTTTTACTCTGCTCTCTATGGTTCTATGAGTCTAGAATTCATATGACAGGTCTGACTTTATTGTTATTTTAAGTATATGTTCTTATTCATATACGTAAAACCTTAGTGTGTTTGTGTATTTGAAAACTGGAGGTAAATACAATAGTAACATCACATTGAAACTGGTGCTTGGTAAAGTAGAGGGGCAGCAAACAAGAAGAAAACTTTTTAGATTGACAAAGGCTGGAACAACGGGCTCAAATATACGAACAATTAAGAAGATGGCATAGGACAGACCAGTGTTTCTTCCTGTGGTACACAGGGTCACTATGATTTAGAACTCACTTAATGACACCAAACTATAACAATTTCCATTATACACTGGCTCTAAGTACAATAAGTAATAAAATGTTGAGTATTTCTTTTAAAAATAAGCATGAATGTAATAATAATTCAGAACAGTTGTTGAAACCATATAATCATGATTTTAAAATATATAACTGCAAGATTAATCATGAGTTATGGACAATATTGAACAACTGTAGATCTGCATGAGAACTTTATTTTTTTATTTTAATACACAATTTTACAACTGCAGAGAATGTAAGGTAAAAGCATTTAAAAACACACTCTACAATGGGATATATTATATTGGTGTTTTAACAACACAGTAACAAATTTGATGATTACATGACTCTAATTATTTGAGGAGAATGATTACATCATAAACCCTAACAGTTTATGTACAGATTTGTGGAAATGGGATGGATTGAGTTAGAGAGCACCTTGAGTTCATATTTCACCTTTAATGAGTAGGATTATTACCAGGGATGCTGGGATGTTTCAACATTAGAAAAATATTAATGTAACCGACTACATAAACAGGAAAAAGAATAAGAGCCCTCTGATCATGTTAATAGATTCAGAAAAGATATATGACAATATCCAACACCCATTCCTGATAAAAACACTCAATAATATGGAAACAGAAGGGAGAGACCTCAACACAACAAATGTATTAAAGGAAACACTGTTGGTGAAGGACAATGAGATGACTGGAACTTGCTGGAAGTAAGACACTTACGCACACAGAAAGGTTTCATCAAAAGAGTAATACAGAACCCACAGATGGGGGGGGTATATGTCTTTAGCAATGAGGAGATGGAGACCGAGGGGGAGGGGACAAGGAGGAGCAGAAGACAACTGTGGCATTTTCAGGAATCTCTAATCTAGATGCTAACCTGAGCATGCACCTGGGAAAAGGAGGCTGGAGTCTGGGTGGTCTAGCATAGGGAGCAGAGCCTGAAATCAGTGTCTGAGGATCAAGTTTTGTATAGGGTCTTTCTGTTGTGGCTCTTGAGTCTACTAGGCTTAGGCCTCTTTGACTTGCGTGATTGGAGGAGTTCATGAGAAAGTCATATGGTGCCAGGAGAGGCACGGTCAAGTGGAGCAGATGGCATCAGGTGCTGTCAGGTATGTCTCTGTAATCCATACAATGAGAGTGTCTCCTAGGGATATTCCCAGTTGAGATGCCTGCTCTCCACCCACCACTTTCTGTCAGCTTACCTTTCAGTCATGGCTTGTGTGTTGTTGTGTTTCAAATGCAGGCAGGGTCACCCAAAATGAACAGGTTTCAGCAGGGCTTCCAGACTATGCAACTAAGAATGAATCAGTTGCCACTCCAGGAACTGAAGCTCACGTCTCGGCCCCTCCCTCCCTATCTCCTCCAAGTCACACCCCTTAGGACAGACTCCATCCCAACCCCTACCTAGGTGATGCAATTTCCTATTGAACCTACTTCCTCTGACTGAGAAGGTTCAGAGTGAGCTTCCCACAAGCGTAGGTGAGTCTCTATGTTTCCATGTGGATTCCATGAGTGGAGACCCCTGCAGGGTGACATCCCCAGCTGTGTCTTGGTTCCTGAGGACATTACAATTCCCGCACCCTGTCGGCCCCTGTTCCAGGATGCCATGATCCCCTGGGGCGTTTCCATTTAAATCCTTTCTGAGCTGGGTACAGTTCTCTGAGCATTCACGCATGGGAATACTCTGTCTCCTTTATCCTGCCCAGAACCCCTCATGCACCCTCACCCCTCAAGCCAGAAAGGCCCGATTGGGGGTAGGTTCTTGTCTGGTGTCGTTCCCTCCATGTCAGGTGTCAGGCATGAGAGCAAGTGGCCTTTACCGAAAGGAGCGGCCAGCCTTGCAGTCATCAGGCCACCCCATGATGACTGCGGTCTGTATTAGAGTTTAACTTCCCAGCACCTTGCTTTGCAAAAGGGTGCCATAGCAGTCACAGCCCCAAACCCCGCACACTTTAAGTCCTCGCATAGAGTAAACCTCCATTGAGTTCGTTCTGCCCAGGAAGCAAGGCTGTAGGTAATCTGGCCCTCAGGCAGAGGGCTTGGGAGAGTGGATTACCTTCACCTCTCCAGGCAGCCCAGGGAGGGGCAGTGTCTCTTGGATGTTTGCCTGCATGTGTGTCCTTGATGGAGGTCACCAAACGGTATAGGGGTCTCCTAGACAGGAGCCATGTCCTATCAGCCTTGCCCTTACTGCATTGGTCAGGAGGCCCTGGACCCATCTTGTAAGCCTGCTATCTAAGGATAGAAGAGTCTGTCATTGTGATGTATTCATTGACCACCAATCATGCTTTCGTGGCAGTTTCATATGCCCTGCCCCACCCCTACACACCCTTTAATTCACATTTCAAATGTGAACCTGGGAAGCCATTTCCACCTCCTGTTGGTGGCTTCCCTCATCCAGATAGATGATTTGTGTCTTTACTTTGTCTTTCTCTCTTATGGTTTAACTAATATTCTTTTTGAACTATGTTTAAAATGGGGTCTCCTTTTTACTCCAAAACAGATCTTGACTGCATGTGCTTCCTTAGTCATGTCTGCCCATCGGAAACTAGCTTGTGCTCTGTTTCGAACTGCAAAAGGTACTCCAATCTCAAATAGAATTTAAGGAGAACACTTATTAATTATCAGCAATAGTTTGGTGGAGGATTTAATCCCTGGGGATACCCTTCAAATGGACTTTAGGCATGCACTGCCTTCCACAGCCCTTTACTAACTTGGGGTGCTGACTTAAATCTCTACTACAGCTCCTGGGTTTTATCTCTGCTGATGCTGTACCTTTCCACTTGGAGTGTGAAGAGCACCTCAGCTCAGACATTGGTTGTGTTAATGGCTCATCTCTTTATCACTGCGCTCTTCTACCCATGCCACCACCCCCTTATCTTCCCTCGTGACTCATAGAGCATTGCTGGCCCAGATTTAATGTCCACTCATTTTATTAATAGGGAATTTTGGTTTCCTTTATCATCCTTTTGATTTGCAGAATCCAGCAAATATTTTATTTGTTTTCAGGTTCCTTCGTGTATCAAGCTGGAGAAAGAATAACGTTTCTCCAACTAAAGAGGTTCAGTTTTGAAAATCTAGGAAGCAGTTCTATCCTGCCCTATAACGTCACTATCAGTCAGAATTGACTCGATGGCAGTGAATTTTGGTTTTGTGCATTAATATTATCTTTCAGTGACACATGACTTCAAGGTAAGCAGTTTTTTGGTTGTTTTGAGTTATTTTCACCGTGACAGTATTTAAAGTGCTCATTTATCAGTTATCCTAGTGGATACAATGTTTCATAGAACCCAATTCTAATTATGCAAATTCATGTAATCCTTTTGATTGATTTCATTTGTTAGCTGTTTCTTCTTCAATTTGTTTGATTTGACTGTGTAAGAACTGTGTCCAACTAAGGTTAGCTCCTCATTTTTTAAAATTGGGTCACAATTATTCCTAATACAAGGTAACATTAAGATATATAATTCTTATATAGAGTAAGATATCATCTTATTTAAAATAAAGTTACCATTTTCTATCTCCCACTGCATGGGCATACTTAATTTTTCTAACCTTTTATCCAAGTATTCTTGATAAAAGGCTTGCTTTCTTCACTGCTTTATTGTTCTCAGGTGCACTCTGTGATGCCATAGGACCTTAAATTCTTCCTTGTGGTTTCTGGGCTACAATTAATATGTGACCAGATTGCCACATCATGGGATACAACTGCTTACATTTCGTGGTGCTGCCATACATTTACTGTAGCAGTAGGACTAGTTCACTAAGTAATTTAGATATGCCAAATTCTCAGTAGGCTTACATGTTTTTCACTATGGGCATGGTGATTCTTAATGAAAATTGTTTTTGTGTTTCTGATTTAGTCATGTTTTCAACATAAAACCAATGTGTGTCCATAGATATGAATATGCTTTCATCATGTTTGTTTTACCTTTGGTTAGGTGTCATGTCATGTTAATTCCATCTCAGAGCAACCTCATGTGTTATGTAGTAGAACAATACCATAGCGTTTCTGGAGTATCATTTGGGGAAACAGATCTCCAGTCCTCTCTTCCACAGCAATGCTGGCTGAATTTAACCCATCAACCCTCAGTGGAACAGTCTAGCTCAAGCTGTTTGTGCCACCTACAAACCTTCATTGTCCTTAACCCCAAAAAGTAAACTCACTGCCACAACGTCAATTCTCACTTATAGTGTTCCTATGTAGGTTTCTGATATTCAAAATCTGTACAGGAACCACCAGCCTCGTTTTTCCTTTAAAGATCTGCTGGTGGAGTTTAACTGACAGCCTTGAGGGTAGCAAATGAAGCCAGGATTCTCCCACACCCCTAGAAATTAACCCGGCCAAATAGATGCCATCAAACCCACACCAACTCCTTCAGACTCCATGTGTGTCAGAGCTCCGGGATGTTGCAGAGGGGTTTCAGTGGCTGGTTTCTCAAAGTGCATCAGCCAGGCTTTCTTCCCGGAGACTCTGAGTAGACAGAAACTTTGAATCTCTCCATGAACACCTATCCATGGTAACCATTATAATGTTCAAGGACATCAAAAACTAAGCCAGGCACACATTCGTGCACGTGCATACATGCCAGAACCTATGGGACCTGGCATTCTTTCAAAGAAGGAAAACTCAAAACTATATAATGAGGTTGGATTTTTAACTATAACATGAGAAACCACCTTTTGGAATATGCAAAATTTGCAGGACTCAGAAAAATTAAGCCATTTTGTTAATTTTCAGCTCTCACAAGTTTCTTTGTGAATTGTACAGATATACTGTAACCTAACTGGTCTCTTTACCATAGCTAGAGAATAGAATTAATACCAATTTTAATAGATCTTCAAGAAAGATACTCTATGTAAATTTCTTAGTATTCTTTCTGAGTTTTTATGGAAAATGAACAGGTTTCTTAAAGATTTTTAAGATGTATAATTGAGGAATTATAAAAGATTTATTACATTATTCTGTTTAACAATAATACTACACTCTTTAGCATTATTTATTAGGGACAGACATGCAGAGGATTCAAAAGGATCATGGATAAATTTCACTATATTTATTCCATTTTTCCATGATCTTTTTGAAACCCACTTGTGCATTGATGGCATGAAAGATTCGCTACCTATGAGCTCCTTGTATTTAAATTAGATAATAATTCAATAATTAGCGATCATTTGGCCCACCATTTGATTCTGTATGGTGACCATTGTGGTTTCAGAGTAAATCTATACTCCGTAAGATTTTTAATGGATAACTTCCGAAGGTATTTTCTCCTGGAACAAATTCTTTTGGTCTGTCTCTTAGTTAATCCCATCACATCCTTCAAATCACAGTTTTCAATGAATTCAATTAATTAGACTATTGAGGGCATAGGGTGAAAGCCACCACTAAACAAAATGGTCCCATAGGCAGGGACATAGAATGATTTCACAGTAGCGATCAACTGAGAGCATACCTACCTATGTGTACCTACCCCCTCTTTTGAGGACCGATGTTTGGTCTGGGTCCTAACTAGATCAATTAATTAGAGACATTGAAAAGAATACCTTCCTTGTGGTTAGCTGCCATCTAGTTTTCTCCAGTTTATAAGAACACAATGAACCCATGGGGATGTAGCGGGTTTTGTGATGGATTGCTAACCACACATTCAGCAATTCAAAACCATTAACTGGTGACGTTTTCTAGTCCCTTAAAGAGTTGCAGTTTCAGAAACACACAGGTTCTTTTGTACTCTGCCCTGTAGAGACTTTATAAGTCAGAATTGACTCAATGAGAGTTTTTTTTTTTTAATGCACAACAGAACAAAACCATGCCCTGTGACCTCAGTATTCTGAGTTCAATCTGGTCACCTTTTTTTCTTGGGGATTGGAATGGTGACGTTGGGCTCTTCACATATTGGTCATAAACCTGAAAGTCCTCATTTGCATTTCTTCTAACTATTGCCCCTTTTGTTTTACTTTTTTACTAGTGTTTCTTCATGATCCATTTATTTTTCCAGTGTGGGGATTCCCATGTGTACTTATTGCTAATGAGCTTTTCATTTCATGTATATAGAATATTCATATACAAACATGTATGAACCACTTTATTTTGCCACCTTCCATGAATCAGATGCAAATGCCTTAAACTTTTACTGAAAATTTGCTGTGATTCCTGGTTTTGCCTGTCTACCTACCTTAGTTCCTTACATTTAGGTAAAGTCTGAGAGAGCAGACAGTTCCACATACATAATTAGCAATGTGGGTTTCTTGATGGGTTAGATTTGGGTTCAGTGTAGGGTTGTAGAGTGCTAGAGTCAGAGTCTGTACTTATGATTGGAATCTAGGTCATGGGATTAATGTGCCCGGTTCAAGAACAACAGTCAAAGGATAGAACTAGAATTTAAGTGTCATGAGTGGAGAGTCAGATGTTGGTGGACGGATTAAAGGGCTTTATGTTTAGAATGTGTTGTGTCTACAGCTTATGTTTGGAGTTGCTTAGGGGCTTATGTGTTATGGTATAAAGATATTGAGTTAGGGTTTAAACAGTATAGTTTTGGAAGGTGGTTTCTGATATTGAGACATTGTGTCATAAAGTTAACATTAAAGTTATAGAATATATTCAAAATTGTGTTCCTGATTCAAGCAATTGGGATAATTGAATTAGGTTAGTTTGAGCGTGTATGGCAGGGGTCTTCAAACTTTTTATGCAGGGGGACCGTTCACTGTCCCTCAGGCCGTTGGAGGTCCAGACTATAGGTTTGTTGTTTTTTTTTTAACTATGAACAAATTCATATGCACACTGGACGGGTCAGCTGCTAAGCAGGACAGGCAGCGGCAGCAAAAACAACTGGCGGGCCTGTTAAATATCCTCGGCAGGCCATATGTGGCCCGCGGGCCTAGTTTGAGGACCCCTGGTGTATGGTGTTAGCATTTCTTAAGGAAATCCAATTTTTTTCCCACTTGGCTGTGGGTATCAGGGAATGCTCAGGATGCAAATAGACATTGTGGATGTAAAGAGCTTTTCAGGTGGTTAGGGGTTCGGTGTTTTAGGATATTATCAGTGTGCTGTAAGGATGCTTAGCGTCTTAAGGTATAAGGGTTAATGGTTTGGGAGTTGTTGATTAAAAATTAATAGTTATTGGGTTAAGTTTCAAAAGTTATTTTGGTGTGTTGAAATGTAGCCTACAACGTTTTTATATTTATTAGCTATTTATGGCATATTTTGAATATTTTATGGATATGAACATTAATTTATGATTAGAGGCAATTTCATTTTGGAAGCCTCTTTTCTTCCTTAATAAATCGCATTTTGATTGCTCTAGTTAGAACATACAGTCAATTTTTAATATCAGTAGTGAAAGTGCACATTTATGTTTGTCCTTTTCTGAGATGAGGTGATGTTTTTCTCTTTCCTCTAAGTATGACATTTTCATTTTTTTAAAATAAGAATGTGTCTTATCATATTCACATATTGAACTATATTTTTTCTTGTTAGATTTGCAGAGGTGTTTTTTTTTAACATGAAAACCTCTGATTTTTTTTTAGTACTTTTAATGTGTCTATTTAGATAGTTAATCCTTTTTTGAATTAATTGCTATATTACAGAGCTTATTTTCTTATGTTAAATAAACTCTGGGGAAGATTCCAATTAATCATGGTATATAATTATTTCAGTGTGTTTTCTGACTCAGTTCCCAATATTTTCAAGCACTTCTTCATGTGGATCCATTACAAATATTGTTCTACAGTTTTCTTGAAGTATCATTATCTGACCTTGTTAACAGTTTATTCCTGGTCTCATAGAAAATGTTAGTAAGTGTACTCTTACAACTATTGTTATGTTTTCACCCAATAACTTGAACTTAAGGAAAAAAAGAGTTTATCCATACTGTGTGAATCCTCTGGTCTTTAATCTATTTTAGATTTAGCCTTGAAGTTTCTCATGGAATTTAATTGTGATTCAGTTGATTCTGGACCCTCTGAGAATCTTGAAACCCACTCAACTCATAGATCACTTGTTCTGGAGGAATCCTCACGTCTTGCAGCTGACCCCTCAGTGTAGAACAGTGTTTCTCAAAATTCCTAATGCTGTGACCCTTTAATACAGTTCCTTATGTTGTGGTGACCCCCCCAACCATAAAATTATTTTTGTTGCTACTTCATGACAATAATTTTTCTACTGTTATGAATCCTAGTGTAAATATCTCATATGCAGAATGTATTTCTATTGTTACAAATTGAGCATAAATAAAGCCTAGTGATTAATCACAAAAACAACATGTAATTATATATTGTGAAATATTTCTAATTATAAATAAATGAAAATTTGTCTTGAAGCCTGTTGTAGCATGGGTAACAGTCTTCACGTCAGGGATTCATGTGGGTGTACCTGCATGTTGGCAGACCTGCCTGGAGATGGATAAGGTCTCTGTTCCTACGACCATCAGAAATATGTGTTTTCCGATGGTCTTAGGCGTCCCCTGTGAAAGGGTCGTTCAACCCCCAAAGGGGTTGTGACCAACGTGTTGAGAACCACGTGCGTAGAGGTATAAATGATTTACAGTACTCTTGATGGACAAATAGTCACTCACACCTGAGAGACTGTGTGCTACCCTCACACTTGGGCCCAAGATGGGAAATACTCTGCCATAAGACATGCTGGGTGGATCTTAGAGAATTTCTTTCAGCCCACCTCCAGGAGAATGGTGTAAATCAATAAGGGACAGGAATTCCTCAATGATTTTATCATCACCTTGTTCTATTTTTTTATAGCGAAGGAAACCCATTCTTTCTTTTTAATAAGAGAGTTTATGTTGCGGCAAACTTCACATGAAAGGTGTGGCATCTGTTATCATGGAAATAACTTTTGTAAATATAACTATCACACTAGTATTTTGTGCCTGTCTTGTGTATTGATTAGTGGTCTCTGAGGTTGTCAATGTTAGGTGTCATTGAGTTGATTCCACATAGCAGGGACCCAGTACACAACAGAAGGAAACACTGCATTCTCCTTTAACAGACTCTCAATTTAGGATGAACCCATTGTTGCCGTCACTGTGTCAACCCATTTAGTTGAGGGGTTCCTATTTTTCACTGCCCCTCTACTTTACCGGACATACTCTCCTTCTCCAGGGACTGCTCCCTTCTGACAACACTGTCCAAAGTATGTAATATGGGCTCTCACTCTCTTTACCTCTAACTAGCATTCTGAGCTCATTTATTCGAAGACAGACTTGTTTGTGCTTTTGGAGAACAATGTTATTTCAGTATTCTTGGCCATCACTACAATTCAGTCAAACCTATTCTTCTTCAGTCTTCCTTATTCAGTGATCAACTTCCATATATGAGGCCTTTGACAATACAGTGGTTTGGGTGAGGTGAACCTACTCCTTAAAGTAAGATCCCTGCTCTTCAACACTCTATAAAGCCAAATAAGGTTTATTCATCCAATACAATGTATCTATTGATCTCTTGACTGGTGACAGAATGACTATCACCATTCTGTTGTTTGTATGTTTTGCATAGACTAACAGTTTTCTGGAAGGAGTTAGAACTTAGTCAAGCTTAGATTAAGATTGTTGCTCACGGAGGGGTCTGGAAGTCAACTGTTCTCTGTAACCGACCAAAATAACACCCCTGAGTTGAAACCTGTTCTTAAGACTTGGTGGTATGGTGAGCCTTATATTTAAGGTATGCTTGATGACTGGGCATTAAACAAATTGTGTTTTTCTCTAGTGGCCTGACTTGCTGATTAGTTTCAGAGGAACACTAGTCTACACCCTTTATCCTATAACTGCAACCTCACACATCTCTCCCTTCAGAGACACCCCGGGGGTTGCAAAAGGGCAGTGCCAATAATGTCCAACTAGCCACTCAGGCTACTGCCTCCCTATTTAATCACAGCATAGCCTCTTCCCAGCACATTCATTTTGTTTTCTTGCCAAACTATGTTCCTGGTGGAGCATGTTTTACATGATCAAGCCTTGGCACTAGTTTTTCCCCTTCTCCCTAGTAGACCAAGACTATGGATTGGCTATCCTTAAACCAAAACCAATAACCCCTCTCCTACAGTTTGTGTTGTTTGCTATCTGTCAGCATTACCTAGAATGATTGGAGTCCAGAATCTAGGCACAAACATGTTGATAAGTCATCTCTTTCCTGGATACATCTTGTATTTTTAAGCTTCTGCCATCACTTTGGCTCATGGCATCACCAATCTACCTATCCCTTGCCATTCCTTTAGTGTAGGCTTCAGTTTTCACAAAGGCTTTAAAATTGGACAACCATAAACCCAAGAACTTAAGAGAGGAGCAGATAAGGATTCCCCTGGCTGGTTTTCTTGGTTAGGATATCTCTGTCTTGTCCAATTGGTGTCCCTCTGTCTCATTGTCCACCTCTACAGCAAGTTTCTCTAGTTACCACAATCTACTGTGCATAAATGGGCTACCCAACCATAGGCATTTCTTCACATACAATAGATATTCTGAAGAGTACCCAGGAGGCAAGGGGATTGGAGCAGGTTAAACTTGATGAAAAGCTCAGCATTGTCTGAATGGCATTTATGAGCATTATTCAACATGATCACAGTAGCCAAATAAGTCAAGGGTTATGGTCTGAGGTGCAATGCAGGCTGAAAAAGAACGTTCTTCGTAAAATAAACCTTTTTTTCCAGTTAGAATCCTGGTGAAAATATGTTTACCTTTTATAGAGTTTGCGAGTTTTGAGGCCTTTAAAACTTCCACTTTATGCTGAAAATAAATATTGAATATATAAATGTGGATCTAAAGTTGATCATGATATTTGAGAAATTAGTAAAATTGCTCTGTAAATGTAGAGTGGGTTTTGTTTTTAATCCAGACTCCCTCAGTTTAGAACATGATTTTGATCCTAGGGGTTGGGGGTGGTCACTATTTAGCACGAGAAGTACAGGCCAAGAACCTGTCATGCCTTTCTCAACATTGTCTGCTTTTCAAAAAAGATTTGCCACAGAGAAATACAGTCCAGTCTAGGGAGTTAGAAATCTGTTACTATTGTCTTGTACATTGAAGCATCACAAGAAAAGATTTCAACTTCTGACTGGGTTGTGAACCAAGTCCATTCACCTGACTCCAAACAAGGTTAGCAACCCTGGGGCTCTAGGGGGGCAGAGCTGGAGAGGGATCCATGCTTCCTGGGATCTGACCCCAGGAGAGTGCCAGTGTACAAGGGCCCAGGCTGTCCTGCCCATCAGGGTCCTAGATCTTTTCGCATCTCCCTGAATGATAGAATTCACTGGATAAGTAATCAATTTGCAAAAGGCCTGGTGGCTGCTTAGTGGATACAGATAGGGCTGCTACCTACAAGGTAAGCAGTTCAGAATTACAAGTAACACCTGGGGAGAAAGACAGGGTATCTACTCTTATAAAGAGTTACAGTCTCAGAAACCCACAAGGGGCAGGCAGTTCCACCTTCTCCTAAAAGGTTGCTGTAATTGGAATCCACTCGATGGCAGTGAGTTGGGTTTTAGGTTTGGGTTGCTGATTACAGTGATAACTCAGTGTCTGTTTGCTGCAACCCCACTTTGATTAGGTCTCCATTGAATCCTTTCTGATAATTAACCAAAGATGGAGATCTTTTTCCCCTCAGGGAGAATGCCTTAGAAATAGATTGCCTGCACTCCTTTCCAGCCAATTCCTCACCATGGGCCTGCCTAGGTCAACTATCAAACTGCATTAGGTTACAACAAATAATACTACATTTAAAACATTATTTATCTTTGGATTCAAAAGTGCACTCACTATGGGTGATGTATACTTCTTACTTCTTTCCAAAATCTCCATATAAATTTCAGTCTGATAGATGATATATGTGTTTATATGGAGCCCTGGTTTTGACATGTGTTTAGAGTTGGACTGCTAATCTCCAGGTCAGAGGTACAAACCAATTAACTGGTTGTCATGGCTTTACAGTCTTCGAAACTCTGTAGGGAAGTTCTCCTGTGTCCTATCAGCAGCTTACGCATCTAACTCTACTTGATAGTGAGTTTTACAGTGTTTCTGAAGTGATTTTATGATTTATAGTTCCATCTAGAAAGTAATCTTCAGTTTAAAATAGCTTTTCATATAGCCCATTTATAATGTTTCCAGCTGTCTTAATTAACATAACCATCTTCAAGGTTCACTGATTTATCATTATTCTTGAGAATCACACCGTATGGAATTGATAGTTCTGTATGCGGTGAGGTAGGGATCTGGCTTTTTTGTTTCTTCTTTTTGATAGCTTATTTGACGTTGTGCAATGTATATTTGAGTGTCTAATCTATTTATTTGAAAGCCATCTTTTACTCACGTGTCTGAAAATTAAGAGTTTTAGATTTTATTGCTCGTGTTAAAAGCATGTTTTCCATCACTCAATAAGGGCACCATTAACAGTATTGGGGACTTTGTGTAAGAAGAGGAACAGAACTGTAACCGCATCTAGACCTACAGGTTGTGTGTTACTCACAATGTATTCTCCCATCAGCCTACAGATTGTGCATCACCAGCAGCGGCATACAGGAAGGAAGAAGAAGTGCCTGGTTTGGGTATTATTATTTCTGGGATATCCTCATAAGAGATTGAAATTTGTGAACATCATTAGAGCTGATCCAGATAAGACAAACATAGAGTACCCCAGTTGTTGGCAATGTCCTAAGGACCAAAAAAATGACCAATGCTCAGGTGATTCTGATGTGTTTTATCCTCTTCTGTATTTCCTACTGGAATTGTATAAGCCTGCATAATACTGATGCAGTGCATTGGAAATGTGGAAATTTGAAATAGTAGAAGTTAGAGATACACTTTGACACTAATTTCCACATTGGGCTGGAGAAGATTCGTAATATACTGATCATAGGATTAAAACTAAACTTTTTACATTGCGTCCTTGAGGATTCTTTGGATGACATTATCATCCAATTCTTAATTCATTATTTTGTGGCCAACCCATGACAATCATTCAAATTATATGTTATGCCTAGTTTTTACGGGGAAATAAGATCATTTCATAAGAAGAGTTCAGTATTCCATGGGATTTTTGTTTGATTAAATTTCTTTAATTCTTCTTTCTGAAGGTGATGTGTTACATAATCTCCCAAACAGCAGCATTTTCATTAGTGCATATAAAATTTAAAACGCAAATTTTTAACCTCAGCCAATAGTGGTTTAAAAATGGTTGACAGCTTCTCACCTCCTCTAACTATAGATGCAGGAAACAGATTCAACCGTCAACATCAGGTCTGATTCATATGAGGTAGAGCTTAAGCATACCTGTACTCTCCAATACTTTTCAGTCATGGCACCAGTTATTATTCCCACAGGCCTCTCCTATTCAGCTCATTAATTTCTTTGCCGTGGTCATGTACAACTTATAGTCCAGAGTCACAGGTATAAGTTTTATTAAGTACCAGCATATAATTTTGTATCAGAATCAATAGGCTGTACATTGGGATTCATATTTAAAATCCGCGTAGGCTAATTTGATCTTCTTCAGGGAAGGCCTCTTCTCTCAGTCCCTCTCAAACATTTTGCCCCCTGAAGTTAGGCTTATTCATAGTTCCATCTGCATAGCCTCCTCTCATCTCCTTGGGGGATATCCTCCTCTTTATCTTGCTTTCCTGTCCCACTATCTTGGCTGAAAAGTCTTTTCTGGACTTATAACCACTAGCTCTGTCACTCTGTCCCTTCTGCCCTGGTCATTATCTCCATTGGTTTAGTTCTTGAATCATAAATGTTAAAGTTCATTTTGCAGGACCAGTAGTAGACAAGTACCTAGGAGGTAGAGGTTCAAGATGTTCCATGATTTGCTCTGCAGCATCTCATAAAACTAAATAGCTATCAAGTAAATAAATACCTCCTCAAGATGTGGAAGCTGGTGAGTCCCAAATCCGTATAGAGGTCAGGGGTCAGTCTGAAGGGTTCACCTCATTAATGTGTTTGCAAAGGCTGATGAACCAGATCATCAGATCAGACAACAGTCCACTGACTCACAAAGTGAAATTGCTTAATATGGTCAGATAATAAGTTGCAGGAGCTGAGGAATCCAAATGGGAAGGTCAGAGAGCAAGCTGTTGACTCATAGAGTGGAAGTATCTCTCAAGGCAGGTCACACAGTGGCTTGCAGTTGTTCAAGGAAATGGCTCATAAATTTCTGGAAGCTGGAAAATCCCTAATCCATTGGGTCATCCTGAACCATGTGGCTGCAGAGGCTAACAAAACCAAATCAACAGGTCAGATGACAGGCCAATGTCTCACTGTCCCTTCTCAAACCATGCCTGCAGGCATTCTCTCTCTCCCTCTTCTTATGATGGCTTCTTGGGCCAACCTAGCACCTTCCCTGCCTAGGCAAGGTTAGAAGGGATCCAGGAATCCACCCAACAGAACTAGGAGGGGCCCCTTGGAGAGCATGTGTTAGACAGGGTTCTCTAGAGAGACAAACCAGATTGCTAGTAATTATATATAAATATATTTATAAAGATAGATCTGTAATACAAGAAATGAACCATTAAGTTATATACAGATAGATAATACAAGAAATTAACAGTTAAATTATAAAGCAGTAAGACACTAGCAGTCCCTTAAGGATTGAGAGCCGCCAGTTGCCAGTCCCTTTCTGTAGAGAGAGCTGGGCTATATATACCCAGGCAGCAAACAGCAGGGCAGGTCCCCAACTGTCATCAACTGTCGGTCCCCAGCTCCAGAGACGAACATTCCAATCGTGTGGGCTTAAAGGGACCTCAACTTACAGCAACACAGCCCACAGGCTAGGCATCCCACAGGTAGTGTACCCTTTAAACTGAGGCACAGAACAAGCAAGGTGAGGCTCACAGAGCCACTTATCCCTCTGACCTTCAATTAATCCTACTTGTGTTTATCAGCCAGGCTGGCACGATAAACTATCGCAATCCACCCCTTGCCAACCTGGCACCTGTATACAACTCTTTACCCATTCATACGTATATAATTTCCAGATATTAATGAAATCACACTTATACTTATCATCAATCATCTATCATACATGTAAATAAAACACACTGAGTCAAATTATATCTGATATATCATACTTGAACAAAGGAAATATATGCAATAATCACATACAAAGAAAATACATTGACAATTACAAGCCTCGCTTTTGCAATTGATCATGTGGTCGTAATTGATAGGTAGAAGTACCTTTTACTGCTACCCATTCTGCATTACCATTGCCCTCAGCAAGCACCTCAGCTGGCTGTGGATTTTGGCCTGGTTGGGTGACCCAGACCTTCATTCCTGAGGAGTCTGGGTCATTATAAGTCCTGTTAGGATTGGTTTGCTGTAACTTACCATTTACTTTAATAACAGAGCATGGTAACACTCAGAGTCGGCCTATGGGATCTCCTGGATTCCAGACATATTCTTCTTTACCTCCATTATGTAGTACCAGTCCAATTTCTCCTTGGTAGTCAGGATCAATCACACCACTAAGTACGGTGACACTCTTCCTGCCCTGTTGATCCAAAAGCATGAGAAGTCGAAAGTGCCCAGGGGGCATTCTCAGCTGCCAGTTCAGTGGAATCCATGCTGTGTTTCCAGGTGGGAGAGTTCCTTTCTTCAGGACCAGGACCTCCAGGCCTGAGGAACACAGAGTTGCCGGGACAGGAAGCAAAAATGCTGCAAGAGGATCACTAGGAGTAATAGTGAGTGGTGCCACTCCAGTTTCCAACCCTTGGTTCCTGGACCCATGAATTCTGGCTCTTGGAGGCACAGCACCATAGATTGGCCATTGGTTTAGAGCATGTACAGCTTCCTGGAGAACATTGCTCCAGCACCGCAAGTTGTTGCCAACTAGTTGGCACCATAATTGTGTCTTTAGGAGCCCATTCCATCATTCTATCAAGCCGGTAGCTTCAGGATGATGAGAAACATGATACGACCCGTGGATTCCGTGTGAGTGGGCCCATTGCCGCAATGTATTTGCTGTAAAGTGAGTTCCTTGACCTGAAGCAATGCTATGTGGGATGCCATGCCGGTGGATGAGGCATTGTGTAAGTCCACGAATAGTAGTTTTGGCAGAAGCATCACGTGCAGGGAAGGCAAATCCATATCCAGAGTAGGTGTCTATTCCAGTAAGAACAAAATGCTGTCCCCTCCATGATGGAAGTGGTTCTATGTAATCAACCTGCCACCAAGTTGCTGGTTGATCTCCCCCAGGAATTGTCCCATATCTTGGACTTAATGTTGGTTTCTGTTGCTGGTAAATGGGACACTCAGCAGTGGCAGTGGCCAAGTCAGCCTTGGTGAGTGGAAGTCCATGGTGCTGTGCCCATGCATAACCTCCATCTCTGCCACCATGTCCACTTTGTTCATGTGCCCATTGGGCGATAACAGGAGTAGTAGAGGAAAGAGGAGGACCAATCTCTACAGCGCATGTCATCTTATCCACTTGATTATTGAAGTCCTACTCTTCAGAGGTAATCCTTTGGTGAGCGTTCACGTGAGATACAATTAACTTTACTTTCTTGGCCCATTCAGAGAGGTCTATCCACATACCTCTTTCCCACACCTCCTTGTCACCAATTTTCCAATCATGGTCCTTCCAATTCCCTGACCATCCAGCCAAGCCATTAGCCACAGCCCATGAATCTGTATACAGTCTCACATCTTGCCATTTTTCCTTATATGCAAACTGAACGGCCAGGTGCACTGTTCAAAGTTCTGCCCATTGGGAAGATTTCCCTTCACCACTGTCCTTTAGGGAGATCCCAGAAAGGGGCTGTAGTACTGCTGCTGTCCACTTATGAGTGGCACCTGCATATCGTGCAGAGCCATCTGTAAACCAAGCATGACATTTTTGGTCTTCACTTAAAGTATGGTAAGGAACTCCCCAGGAGGCCATAGGTGCAGACTGAGAGAAAGGAGGCAATGTGACAGGAGTAGAGACTGTGGGCATTTGGGGCACTTCTTCATGCAACTTGTTCCTTCCTGTCCTGCTTTGGCCCAATCTCATATATACCACTTCCATTTGACAAGGGAGTGTTGCTGCGCACGTCCAACTTTATGATTATGTGGGTCAGACAATACCCTGTTCATGATAGGTAATTCAGGCCTCATGGTGACTTGGTGGCCCATGGTGAGGCGTTCAGTCTCCACCAAGGCTCAGTAACAGGCCAACAGCTCTTTTTCAAAGGGGGGGGGAGTAGTTGTTTGCAGAGGATGGCAAGACTTTACTCCAAAATCCCAATTGTCTACGCTGTAATTCACCATAGGGGTCTGCCAAAGACTCCACACTGCATCTTTATCTACAACTGACACCTCTAGCACCATTGGATCAGCTAAATCATATGGTCCCAGTGGCAAAGCAGCTTGCACAGCAGCCTGAACTTGTTGAAGAGCCTTCTCTTGTTCTGGGCCCCACTCAAACATGGAGGCTTTTCATGTCACTTGATAAATAGGTCAAAGTAGAACACCCAAGTGAGGAATATGTTGCCTCCAAAGTCCAAAGAGGCCCACTAGGCATTGTGCCTCCTTTTTAGTCGTTGGGGGAGCTAAATGTAATAGCTTATCCTTCACTTTAGTAGGAATATCTTGACATGCCCCACACCACTGGACCCCTAGAAATTTTACTGATGTGAATCTTTGTTGGGTTAATTTCCCAACCCCTTGTACGCATATATTGTACCAATGAATCTAGAGTCTTTGATCCATCCTCCTTAGTGGGTCCAATCACCATAATGTGATCAATGTAATGGACCAGTGTGACATTTTTTGGAATAGACAGATGGTCAAGGTCCCTTCAGACTAAATTATGGCACAGGGCAGAAGAGTTGATGTACCTGTGGGGGAGAGTTGTGAAAGTATATTGTTGCCCCTGCCAGGTGAACGCAAGCTGCTTCTGGTGGTCCTTTGAGACTGGTATTGAGAAGAAGGCATTAGCCAGATCAATAGCTGCATACCATGTACCAGGAGAAGTATTAATTTGCTCAAGCAATGTAATCACATCTGGGACAGCAGCTGCAATTGGAGTCACCACCTAGTTAAGTTTACCACACATGGAATGCACTATCACAATAGTTTTTATTACTGTTTTGTTTTCTTTACTATAAAATGTATTTTTTAAATCTTCAAGTGTAAAATACGCCATTAAATTGACTCCTCTTACTACAGGAATCACTGACATTCAATGATGTGACTGTAAAGTTCACCTGGGAGGAATGGCAGCTCCTGAACCCTGCTCAGAAGGCTCTATATCAGAATGTGATGTTGGAGAACTATCACAACCGGGTTTCCATTGGTGAGGAGAATTCTGAAGTCATTGGCCTCGTCATTGGCTCTTCCTGTCTTATGTGTTAAAATCTTTGCAGTGTCTGTGGTGTTCTCAAAGGGAACACCTGAGAATTTACATTGTGAATTGTAAAATAAATTGGAAAACACTAAGGATATTTCTTTATTAAGGTCCCCAGAGAAAACATAGGATAAAATATTGTTAGCTGATGAGTCAATTATGACTTATAGTGATCCTAAATACAACAAAATGAAACACCACCCATTCCTGAGGCAATCTCACAATTGTTCTTATATTTTAGCCTTAAGTTGTAGCCCCTGCACCTATCTGTCTTTTCCAGAATCTTCCTGTTTGAGTGGATAAAATATCTACAGCAAATACACACATATTAATGCATATATATTATCAATCACATACTCACATACAGGCGAAATGTGAACACACGCTAACAGGAAACTCACATAATGACATTTGTATTCTAATAGCCATATTAACATACATATGCATACTATGAACAAATGAGCACATATAGTAGAACTAACAATTCTTCATACAATATCCTCAGATTAATAAATACACATGCATTTACTTAAAAAAACACAAAGACACACTAAAATATACTAGAATTATAATAATAAAATAAATGCAGAACAGACTACAAATTCTATCACATAGTATATCACATAGTAGTTCATGTATATTAGCACACACATAAACAAACATATAAAGTACATACAAGAACATACAGACACTGAGCTACAAGAATGTGTAGGTCTGTGGCAGAGACGTTTTCTGTGCAGGTAGAGTAAATAGGTTGAGAATTTAATCCTGCTTAGGCTCCTCTGCATTTTACCCGCAAAGACCCCTGTTATCTGTGGGCTTTGAGTGATCCCTGAGCCCCACCCTCTCCCTGCATGGGTGTTTGTGTCTTGGTTCCACAGCCTTTCCCTCTGTGTGTGTCTGACTCAGAAATATGCAATCATAACTACAGCAGCCACAGTGCCAGTTGAGGGAAAATCCATCCCTGTGCACATCTCTAGAGAAGGATACTCTGATCTCAATAATACGTGGAGGCCTAGCCACCCACAGAACTCATAGGGAAGCTGTGGGTGCCCTGTACAGAATAGGACTTGTACAGCCCATGGACAAGGGGACATAGGGAAGGAAGGAAGGTGAGTTATGTGGAGGCACATTGACCCTAAGCATAAAAGGTGTTTTGTCTCTCTTTTCGCACGCTTGTATCAATATTCAAAACTACTAAATTAAACAAACAACAGACTGCATTTGTAGAAAAAACTGACTTTCAAATTAGTCTGTGGGGAAAAGGGCAGACAGGAGCTGTGAATTAATAAAACGAATGAACTCAGAGAAGAAAATATCTGGATGAATGGAGACAGGTGACTTGATCTAGGATTTGGCTACTGTTGTTAAGTTCTTATATTATTTTGTCTTAAATATATATAAATATAATAAAGTGAGATCCTGTGCACAGCAAGGCCTGTTATCCCGAGGTAGGAGGGAACACAGGAAGGGTATTGAAAGCATCGTGTAAAGTGTTTGAGGAAGCAGATGATGTGAAGAGAATTCATCCTAGATGTAGGAATTTCCAATTAATACGGGACATTTGGGGGGAATTAGAGGGGGGAACAGAACAGAAGCTAAGTTCAAAATCATCCTACCATCACAGGGAGATTGGGTGAGTGTTTCAGAAAGAAGTGAGGAGATGCACCGATTCCCTGAGGGGTGCTGAGAAGGAGAAGAATCCCCAGACACAACAGGAAGCCAGTGGTCAGCTCCACCTGCACCTGCTCTTGGGTCTGGGTCCTGTGCTCTGTGGGTCCTGAGGGACCCTGCAACCTAACCTCTTCTACTAGGGTACGTTCATGTCTGGATTAACTCTGATTTCCCCTCACTGTGTGTGTTGGTCTGGGTAAACTAGAGAAACAAATCCATAGACATACGCATATTGTGTATAAGAGAGATTTTTATATAAAGGGCAATTGTACATTAAGAGAGCATCTCACCCCAGTCAGGTCCAAGACTGTAACTCCAGTATTAGTCCAGTTATCCAATCTATATAGTCCTCTTCAGACTCATGAAATACATGCCATTATCCCAAATGCAAGATGATCACAGGCCAGTGGGTAGAAAGTCTTTGGATCCAGTAGCACTGTAAACTTCTAAGTGCTGGCAGGGGTCTCTACATGGATTCTCCAGCACCCAGGGCTGCATCGGGGTAGGTCCATGTGGCTTCTTCTCAGGGATGTCTCACAGGGAGTCAGCCTTGTCAGAAGGGAGTCTCCTAGGGAGTATAGAGAGTGTCTTCTACCTCCAAGAAAGGAATATTGGATTCCCCAGAATTCACAGAAGACCATGCCCACACAGAAGCCTCATTGGCCATGCTCCGATTGACAGACTAGACTCCACCCCTTCAGTCTTTATCCTCTCAAGTCCCACATTTATACCAGATTATGTAACTACAACACTGTGCGTCTTGTGCACAGAAATACCCAGCTGTGTCCTTGAATTTCAGGTTGTCCATTTGAAGATATAGTATGTTCTTACCATTGTCTCTGGAGATGGTGAATTGGCCCTTCAGAGAGTCTGTGTGGCATGTCCTACCAACAGTATTAATGTATGAAACCCACTTCCGTCCCTTCGCTGGAGCTTGGCAGACCCAGTAAATATTATACATACAGAAAGGGAATGCAGAGACTGCAGGGTAGAGTCTCAGAGAAGCCTCAGGCTGCCTCGTCTCCCTCAGATTACATAGGTACACCTCACAATGGACACCTGCAAACACACAAACATCCTGATCATGAAAATCATAATATATTCACTGGCTCTCACTCACGCCCCCTCATACACACTTGCTCTCCATCAAAGTACCATTTGAAATTCTAAAAATGAAAATTGAGCTCAATGCAGATTCCATGGTGACTAGATGTGTTCAGTCCTGAATGGGGGCACTTGGGAATTCCAGAGCTGGAGCACCTCTCCAAGAGCTTCAGAGTTGGGACTGGGATGGTTTTCATCCGCAGGAGAGGGGTCTATTTGCATACCTTTTACTTATATAGCCATAAGTGGTGTTGAATGACTTCTAAGACAGTTACTCCAAGATTAGATAAGGATGTTCTAGATATCTTGGAGAGCCCTGCATGTGGGGTATATTATGCAGTGGACTGCTAAATGCTAGGTCAGTCATTCTAAATCAACAATGGCTCTGCAGGTGAAAGAGAATGCTCTCCACTCCCATGAAGGTTTACAGAATCAGAATCCTCCAAGAGCAGTCCTACTCTGTCCTATAGGGTTGTGATGAGAAAGAAATGGCTTAATGTAAATGTCAACCACAGTTAGAGACACTCCCTAAAAATGCGGGCCCCATCTTCACCGCTTTTAGTGTGGTCCTCATTCTTTTATTAAACCAGTTAAATATTCCCTGTAGAATTCGATATTTAAATTGACACAAGCATCCCTTGTCAACTTCTGTTTTAAATTACATTTTGGAAAAGGGAATGCCACATACCAAAAAGGAAAACCCACCCAGCCCCCTCAGAACCTGCCTTTAATTGTTCCCTTCAGCTGGATATGACAGTGGCTCCTGAGCCTCGCTCCTTCCCTGCAGGTATGTTGTACTTTCACAAGGCCTCTGCACTCCAAGCATTTGAAGGTACGGAGTTAGCCTTAGAAGTTCTATAGATGCTGAAGCTCTCTGCATCCTCCAGAGAAGTCAATGCTGTTTGTGAATTTGCATAACACATCGGGATGGTTCCAGGGCATCTTCCAAAACTAGAGGAAGTCTCCCATGTTTGAGGAGTTGATTTTGCTCTCCAAATCTAGGTATTATGCTTTACGATACTAATGTTTTATTTTTTATTAAATACTTTTATTAGGGGCTCTTATGGCTCTTATCATAATCTGTACATTCACCCATTGTCAAGCACATTTGTACATATGCTGCCATCATCATTTTCAAAGTGTATTCTTTCTACTTGAGCCCTTGATATCAGCTCCTCATTTTCCCCTCCCTCTCCCACTCTTCTTCCCTCATGAACCTTGATAAATTATAATTTTCATATCTTTTTTAACTTTAAAATATTTATTGAAATACATTTCACATACCATATAATTCCAGGAAAAGATCCTTGTCTCTTCCTAGGTCTGTAGCCAAAGTTGCTTGGAGATCTTCAAACAAACCGTTGTGCTTGCTTGTCATTTTCAAAGCATTTGCTCTCCACTTAAGCCCTTTGCATCAAGTCCTTTTTTTTCCCCTCTCTCCCTGCTCCCCCTCCCTCGTGAGCCCTCGATAATTTATAAATTATTATTTTGTCATATCTTGCCCTACCCAGTGTCTTGTTTGCTAATATTTTCATGTGTTCACCTGTGTGCATCTGTGTCTGTGTGTGCAAGGTGTTCCCAGAACTGCCATGTGTTTCCTAAAAACACCTCCCACAGCAACTTCACCCAATCCACCCCGGGTTTATTCTGTTTTCATCTGGACCAGCGGTTCTCAACCTGTGGGCCGCGACCCCTTTAGGGGTCAAACGACCCTTTCACATGGTTCTCCTCATGCATAACAGTAGCAAAATGATACCTATGAAGTAGTAATTAAAATAATTTTATGTTTGGGCATCACCACAACATGAGGCACCGTATTAAAGGATCATGGCCTTAGGAAGGTTCAGAACCCCTGATTTTCTGGACTCACCAAAGGATGGATATTCCAATGAGGAAGACTCCTAGAGTATAAATTACGTCAATTTAATAATGATGCTGAAGTAATTACAGGTGATTACCCTTTAATCCGCCTCTCACATTCCCTCCTTTATTTCCAGCTCCTGCTCAGGATCCAGGTGAACCTGGACGCAGATAATTCAAGGTGCTGAAATTGGGGCAGATTTGGATTTCAGATCAGGCTGTGTGTGGAAAGACAGTGGATCATCCTTGCTTGGATGTTTGTTTTGTGCTTCCTGGAAGGTAAAAGTACCTGGAACCTGGGCATGGGGACCTATTCCAGGCCAGGTACCCTCAGCTAGTAGGTATGTAACACAGGCTCAGGGAGGAACATAGCCTCTTGCCTCCAGAAGCCCCAGAGTTGAGCTCAAAGATATTCAGCCTGTGCTAACACGCTGACTCTGAAACCTCCACTAATGGCTTCTTGGTTGCTGATTTGTCCACATCCGGGTCTCACTTTCATTCCAGGGTATATTTAGATATCCGTGTACCCAGGGGGCCTGGTCAGGATTTAACCGATTAAGTCAGCACTGGGTTGGCCTATTGTTATCACAAGTGATTCTTTGAGGACTTACTTCTCCATGAGTGGAGAGCCCAGTGTGCGCTGAGAGGGAGCTCCTGGCACTGGACCCACAGGATGTCCCTGGGATGAACATCTTTACACTTAAGGGGTGAAGCTACAGCTCCTACTTGAAGTATGTCTTGTAAGGTTAAGTGGTTGGTTTACTGGAAACTCAAGTAGTCACAGAACCAAATAATTTAGGGTCAGAAGGGTGTACTACATCTTCCTCACAGCCCTTAAGTCTGAGGGAAAAGTCCAATGTTATGAAAAATGGAGATCATGGTTCCAATAAAGGAACTTTTAATTTGATACCACCTTGATCTCTAGTGACATGAGGGTCCCTGGGAAAGAGGGAATGGAGGGGATCAAAGGTAGAATAACCAGTTATTTATTTGTTTCATTAAACACGGTTTCACTACATCTTTGAGGGAGAAACCAGGTGAAATTGTGACCTACAACTTAGTGAGTAAGTACAATTGAGCTCTTGGTCACCTTGGTTATTTGGCAACACATCCCTGCATTTGTTTAACAGCAGAGAAGGCTCCTTGAGTGTAGGACACGGTAGAGCTGAGGACCACAAGAGTCCTGTGATAGACCTTGGTCATAATGCTTTATGTCATATTTAAACATTTATATATCCCTTCATTTTGCCAAATTTCATGAACCATTTGTAAAAGTTAACTGAAAACAGAGGATGTGTTGGTGTTTCCTAATTTTGCGTGTCTACCTCTCGCAGTCCCTTACATTTAGGTAAAATCTGCGAGAGGAAACAGATCCACACACGTAATTAGCAGCATGAGTTTTTCAGTGTGTTAAGTTCAGTGCTTAGCTTAGGGTTGTAGTGTGCTAGAGGCAGAGTCGGTACTTAAGATCAGAAGCCAAGTCCTGAGATTAATCAGTGTTCCTGGCTCAAGAACAAGAATCCAGCAATAGAATTAGGAGTCAGTTGTGATGATTTGAGATTCAGGTGTTGGCGGACAGATTAAAGGTCATTATGTTTAGAAAGTTTCTGCCTAACAGATTATGTTTTGAGTTGATTAGGAGCGTACATGTTAAGGTATAATGATGTAGAGTTACTGCTTAAGGATTAGAGTTCTCAGAAGTAGTTTCTGAATATGAGATTTAGGGTCATACGGTTAGGATTACGTTGATAGACTCCAGTCCAGGCTGTGACTCTGATTCAAAGAATTGGAATAACTGCATTAGGTTACATTTAGTGTGCATGGTCCTTGGATTTGTTAAGCACGTGTTAACGTTGTTGTGGGCATCAGGTGATGCTCAGGGTGTTAATAGAAGTTCTGGAGGATGAGTGGCTTTTCAGCTAGTTATTAGTGTGTTGTAAGGATACTCAGCATGTTAACATATAAGGGTTAACGGTTTGGGAGATGGTGATTAGCAGTGAATGTGTAAGGATTGAAGTACCAAGTTAACATTGTATGCTGAAATGTAGCCAACAACATTTCTCTGTTTATCAGCTATAGTGTTGATGACATATTTAGAATCATTTATGTATAAGATCATTTTTTATGGATAGAGGATTTACATTTTTTCTCTTTGGAAACCTTTTTTCTTCCCTACAAACAAAAATGCCTTGTTTTCGGATTCACAGGCTCGTCCACCACCTTGCTACAGCTCTGCCCAGCACGAAACCCAGCTCTCCCTGGAGCTGCTGCTGGGACCTCACAGCCCAGCGTGGTGTTTCAGCAGCTGCTGAGCTGCTTCCTACACTGCTGCAGTCAGCCTGCCCTCAGAGTTCCCCAACAGAAGGGACCGCAGCCCGCAGCCTGCACCAGGCCCAGGGAGCTGAGTCAGGGAGGATGTCAGCCTCCAGGGTGGCGCGGAGCAGCAAGAGAAAGACCAAGAAGAAACCTGAAGCTTGGGAAGAAGCGAAATTGTTGGTGGGCTCCATGGCGGTCATGAATGACATGCGAAGACAGAGAACTTTGTGTGATGTGATTCTCATGGTCCAGGAAAGAGAGATCCCTGTTCATCGTGTGGTCCTGGCTGCAGCCAGCCGTTTTTAACATCGTGTTCACAACTGAAACACTGCAATCAAAGTCCTTTGACATAGAACTGAAAGATGCCGACCTGACATTATTGAACACCTGGTGGAATGTGCTTACACTGCTAGGATCTCTGTGAATAGCAACAACATGCAGTCTCTGTTGGATGCCGCAAACCAGTACCCGATTCAGCCTGTGAGGAACATGTGTGTTGATTTTTGAAAGAGAAAGTGGGTGCTCCAGACTATCTCGTTCTAAGCGTTCTAGCAGCGTGTCTAGACTTTTCTGAGTTGAAAGCCACTGCAGATGCCTTTATTCAACAGCATTTCACTTAAGTATCCAAAAGTGAGGAGTTTCTCCAACTTGATGCTCAGCGAGTAACACGTCTCCTCAACCAGGACCCCTGACCGTGGCTCAGAGGAGCAGGTTTATGATGCTGCTGTCAGGGGCCTGAGACATGATGCGCCGAATCGTCAGCCATTTATGGTGGATGTCCTCTCTACCATCAGATTTCCTCTCATCTCAAAGAATTTCTGCTGTAAAACCGTCCCAACTGAGCCCCTCATTCAGGACAACCCTGAGTGCCTTAAGATGTTGATGAATGGAATGCGGTATCATCTACTGTCTCCTGAGGATCGGAAAGAACTGGCAGATGGAACAAGACCTCGAAGACCACAGTTTTGTAAATATTTTAACCCAAAGTTGGAAAAAGGTGCATATTGCACACGATCCTGTAGGGAGAATGTAACTTGTGAAATCTCATTTGATGCGTGTTTTGCTCTTTAAAATGACCTGTGTTGATAAATATTTTGTATATTCAACCACACGCTTTTGGTCTTCAAGAAGAACAGTTTAAATAACTGAAGAATCGATCCCTGATTTTCCAAAAAGTTTCATTCAATGAGGTATGTTGTTCCCTGAAGCCAGTATTATTAGAATTATGTCAAAATATGTATTAGGTATTTATATTAAATGTGTCTACCCCTCCCTTGTTTTTGTTATAAAACTTTGTCTTGGAAATATTTTGCCATTTACTAGGACTTATCTATATTTTTTCATATTAACTATTTCTAATATAATAATTGCAGAGGCAGCTTTTGTTAGAAATCATTTACCTTGCCTCATCCAAAGTGAACAATAATTTATAGTCTGATGTAAGTAGGCTACGTGTTAAACAGGATTGTTAAGTAATTATTTTTAAATTCTTGTACTTGGCATTGTTCAGAAATGTTGGAATGATATTAGCTGTCATTGAGTGAGACCCACCCATAGCTGCCCTATACCTGCCAGGAATGGTGGCTTTTCATTATTATTATTAAATAGATCTCCTTCAGAGAACATTTTCAGTAGTAACGTGTAATTATCCAGAATTAAGCCAATCTACTTTTTTGAGCTAATAAACGTATACACTATTATTTCTATATAGCTTAGATTTCAATGATGACAGGTGGGAAATGTGCATTAATTACTGGCTGGAAAATGATAGAAAAGAAAATCTTAATCTTTTTTCTGAATATTGTCAGGAAATGACCTCTTGGCTCTTTATTTTAAAGGTAAATCATACAATTCCCAGGATGCCAGGGAAGAGAGAAGAACTTCTAATTTATGAAAAAAGGATAATTGAGTTTCAAATAGTTCACTGAGAAATGTAATTAAAAAATAACAAGTTTTTTCTCTCTCACAACATTTGGAAGACTACTTTATGATCCTGAGGGAAGGAGAAGGGGGGTATGTTGGGCAGAAATTATATTAACCGTTGTGCATTTCCAGGAAGGTTCGGGGCTCCTCCTTGGGCTTGCTATCTCTGCATAATGTAGGCGATGCCTTCCGTGGTCCTTTGTGTCCACTGTAGTTTGAGAAAATGGCAGGCCATTCTTAGGCCTGACACATTCTTGTTAGATTCCTACCTAGAAAATCTACTGATTTTATTTATTTTCCCTCTTACCATACATATAAATGTTTGGGATATATCTCTTCTATTGATTATATGGAGTTGTGTATTTCTCAACCTACTGACATTCACATGTGAGACAACTTCCAATTCTGTTTAAGACCATTGCCTCTATCATTTTCTGGGAATTTTATTACATATCCGGAAGTCACTCAAGACTCTTGTCTACATTTTCTATTTATTAGACATTCTATAATAAATGTTGGATTTTGAGTGTAAACAAGGCAAAAGTAATTTCTTTCTTGTATTCTAACTAGGACCAACAACTCTGTTTTTTCAATAGATTGTGAATCATGTTTTCTTAATAAACATTTTCATAATTGTTTGATAGACAAAAAACATTTTCATCTGTTGAAATCTACTATGTGTTTCATTTTGCATAAGCATGAATATAAATGTAAGACCGATGTAACAGTACTGAATAAAAAGAGGAATGAAAATAATGAGGTCATCTCTATGAAAGTCACAGAGAGCATGTTCTCCCTTCATTTCCAGCTCATAGCTCAGAAACTGTTAGCAGAGGTTACTGTTCTCAGCCCAGAGTAGGTGGGGGATAGGATTGAGATGGAACAACCCTTGCTTACAGTCAATTAAAAGTTTTTGTCAACTGTATTTCTCTCTGTATTTGTAAGTGATGATGTAGCAATCCCTGACGACACAAAGTTCAAGATCATGGATGCTGTTTGAAAGGTGAGCAGCTACCACCCACCAGCTGGTCCCTTGCACAATTAAACCGACAATCGGTTTCCAAAAAGATTACAGTTTAGAAATCCCTATGGGGAAGTTCCAGTCTCTAGTAAAGGGTGACCTTTAGTCAAAATGGACGATACATATACAAAACATGTCATTCTCAAATATGATGCAGTCTGGATTCTCCCTAAAAGATATTAAACACATGTTTCTTCCTGGTGCTCCTAATCTGAATTCTAGTCCTAGTCCACTGTTTTGGATAATGACAAGTTTGCTCTTTATGATAGTACTTAGGTATCATAAATAATTTTCATTTTGTCTTTTAAACTTGGAAGATTTTCCTGAAGCCTCTGGCTTGACATATTACTTTCATTATATTTGGAAATTAATTCATTGCTATTTGTTTTCTTTATTCACTGCTACACCTGACTTACTCTCTATTAGAATGTGATCATCTCTTAAGTCTCCTCATTTTAAAAAAAAACCCAAAACATTTTATTGAGGGCTCTTACAGTTCTTGTACCCGCTCAGCAATTGTATCAAGAACATTTGTACACATGTCACCATCATTATTCCCTAGACATTTCTTTTCTTCTTTTTAAAAAATCAATTTATTGAGGGCTCGTACAACTCTTATCGCAATCCATACATACATCCATTGTCGTCTTCTCACTCTTTGTTTGCAGATTTCAATGTGCTCTGCAGATGATTTTGTCCCACGGTCCCCTCTTCTAGGAAGAAGGACTCTGTTTCACACAGCACTCCATTTCCAGAACCAAGTGTCTGCGCACTTCTAGTGACAAACTACAGCGATTTGATAAAGAATATTAATTGGTTGAGAGATTGAAAAAATATGCAGTTCCATTTTCAACGTAAAATAAAATGTAAAAACATTTAACACAAATAATGAGTTAAATTTGAGGTATGTCAACACAGAAAATCAGTCTACAAATGAGATGAATTCCGATGAATGAAAATTTATCTTAGTATTTAGCGTTTCCTCGAGGTAGAAACATTTTTCACCCTTTTCTCAGAACTAAGTTTGTGGGGATTCATGCTAATCTGGGAGGTGTTAGACCATAGTCATGTTTGCTATATGTAATTTGTTCTGTTTGTTTTTCTCCTCAGAGAAGCAGATTCTTCCCATTCTAAATTGTAATGCAGGATTGTGATGAAGTGGGAGAACAGGGAGTTTTCTGTGTGTTCTTCTGATTGAGAATGAATCTTTTATAGCACCTGGGCAGTAAGGCTCTGACCTTCATGACTGTGGTGTAGTTTATAGTTTGGCCTGTCCATGTTCCTTCCCTGCATTTCAGTACATCCGTTCTTTATCTTTGAGTATTTAATACCTGTTCACTATACCCTCCCACTTAGGTCTCATGGGTAGGATATGGGGTGTGTGGTTGATAGGGAAGATATTTCACCTCCAGCTATGTCAGTGTAATTGACATTCCTCTGGTGCTAAGTCTGTTGAGATGATGAAAGTCTCCCCCTCCAGTGTCTGAAACACAGGGCTTATTTTGAATATTCACTTGAAAATCTGGAGGGGTTTTATAGGCAAAGCCCACAAAATGTGAGCTCCACTGATGACTGGCCCAGGAGTTTCTCATTGTCACAGTCAACAATACTCAGTCTCTAGAAATTTATAAAATTTGAATTTACATTTTTGTTTTATTTTGTTTTGTATTTACAAATACATGGGTTTGGTAGCTTCTGATTCAGGTAAGCAGAACCCAGCTCTTCCCATCTGAGTAGACCTCCTCTAGATTTCGGATGACATTTGATATGTCAATTCACTTCAGTTCTCTGATGGTGCATGCAAGGACTCCCAGCATCAGTGCACCCACGGCTCATGTTGCAGAATAAGGAGCAGGTGCCTGACTCAGAGAGGAAGAGACAGTCCAAGAGAGACAGAGCAGGGGTCCAGAGTGGAAATGGAGTGTCAGGTGTCCAAGAGGCCCTAGAGCTTGTTTATGGGCAGAGAGTTGTGGTCATCTCCACATGACAAGACATTGTAGAGGGATGAGTGGACAGATAATATAGGATGTTTCATCACCCAGCAGTGGGAAACTGATCTACATTTGATCAGCCCTATGTTTTCTCCCTAGGTTCTTTGAGCTGAAACCTGAGAAATCAGTTCCCTGACCTGTAAACGAAGAGCATCCAATGAGTAATGGGTTTCCTCGAGCCCTGAGCACTTGAATTGTTTTAGGACCATTCAGGCAAGGAAGGATTTTTTCTTCAGAAAATAGGTGCTGTACACTAGAAAAAATCTGAGTTTGTAGAAATATGTCCTAGTCTTATGGGCTCTCACTAATCTTTTTTCACAACACTGATATAAGTTTTAAATTAAAATTTACAACTTATGTTAATTTTATTAATATATCTTCAGTACATCTTGCACAATTATTAAATTTATTTGGGGGATTCTATCAGACTTATGGGGATAAAGAAATATTTCCTTATATTTTAAAGATTGTATTGCTTGGTTTTGTATGTTTTCTGAGTACTTTACATACTTTTGTATTATTTCATTGGTTGTTTTTCAATTTTCTTATAATACGTTTTGTGAGCTGGTTTTTATGTGAGGAGAGGAAATAAGAAAACGTCATGTCTATTAAAATAACATTTTGGTATACATTATTTTAAATGAGTAAAAAATATAGAAGTTCATGGAAGATATAGCTATTTGTGAAAACACACTCATTCCATAAGTAGTAATAGTGAGGATTATATAGTAAAATGAGTAAGACTCCCCCCACACCCACCCCAGTGAGTCAGTGAAAAATCACCATACCTCATCACAGACACAGAGGAATGGCCTTCTTGATTGGTCAGTATTAGTCCATGAGAAGCTGATTTTGTCAGACCCCATCTTATGAAGTCAGTGAACTTATAGGGGTGGAGTATAAGTGGATACATCTGTAGCAGTCGTGACCAGCTGTCAAGCCACATCGTGAGATACACCCACCACTATCCAACAGGATTCCAGACCACATTTGAGATGAGCAGCGGAGCTATCCTGGTGTGTGGCTCTGTCAAGTTCTCCAGTTTTCTCTTATTTATACCTGATGTAGACCAGAAATTCATTCATGAATGCGAATTATATGTACGCACAAGAGCCCTACAGAGTTGAAACCTGAAGTCATCTCCTTTGATACATTATTAAACAAGGACATTTCTGCATAGGTTACACCTAAACCTCTGACACCAAAGTGCACTCATCAAGGAGTGACTGTGGAGCATTATTTTCCTATTGGCAGTCTCCCTGGGTAAGATAAGACATGGGGCTGGAGAGAAGACTGTAGCAGCTCCAGAGCCCTCACCTTCTGGTTTACTTCCTCACAGGTGTGCATGCCCAGATGCAGTTAGTGCAGGCTGAGGCCGAGGTGCAGAAGCCAGGAGAGTAGGTGTCCTGCAAGACTTCCGGATCCACCTTTTCCAACTATGGTACGAATCGGGTGTGATGAGCACCAGGAAAAGTCCTTTAGTGGAAGGGCTGGAAGTCAACATATGCCCAGGGCTTCACACAAGGCAGGAAGACGTCTCTCGGGTTGTGTCAGTCAGCACAGCTTATCTACAGATCTGCAGCCTGAACTCCGAGGACACTGCCACCTCTTCCTGTGTGAGACACATGCTGTTGAAATCCACATCCTGAGAGCATCAGGACACCTGAGGGGAGGGCAGCTGTACTCGCTGAGGCAGTGACGCAGGATATTTAGTTGAATCTTCTCTTTATTTACCGATTATGAACTTTGAAGTGAGAAACAAAGAAATTCATTTCCTGTGAAATTATCATTACAATACTGTGAAATGAAACAGCCCCTCAAGGGGGGAGAATAATAAATACCTTGGGGAAAAAAAAAAAGAAATGCCTTGGTATGTAGCCTTTCCTTAGCTCTCTGTGTAAATACTTCCATCTCTGTACTGACAACTATGCAGACTCCATGAAGATTCTATTACCACCTCCAGAGAGAATGACAAAAACACAGTTTATTGGCAAATAGAAGGTTAGAAAATGGAAGGCAAGGTCATCTAGTACTCTGTGAGAAAAGAGGGAGAGGGAGCCAGTGTGATCCCAGACACAAACTCCTTGCTGGGAGAGACATGAGCCGCAGGGGCCACTCAGAATCCACAGATCACAGGACACACCCCAGGGGCAGGTACAGATGCATAGTTTCAGGGCTGGTTTCTTGTTGTGGTCTGGGGATGCTTCTCCATCGCACTGTTTCCCCCAGGAAATTATCAATTTTTATGACATTGGAATGCAAGATTAATGAATAAGAAATATGTAAAATCAGACCTATTACATGTAGGATATATAATAATGGAATTGAAATCTCAACAGCAGAAAGTGGGGAGGAAGGAGCACAAAAAATATAATTTTTATTTATTAGTCTTATACCTCACTTATTTGTATGTTAAAGTTTACAGCAAATGCATTTTTCAAGTACTGTTTGATAATAGTTGAATTGGTTGGATTTCCTTGAAGGCAGATATGATCTTATCACAGACAGTACTGTATTTCATGATGGGTTTAGCAAGATCCTTTCGGACAATGAATGCCATCCCCTTCTCTTCATTGTGTTGTTCCTAGCATAGTAAATCTTATGATTTCCTGATCAGCTTGCAATACCATCTAAGTTCATTTAAGCTCAGAATGCCTAGGATAACAAGCAAACTTCAAGCATCCCATTTCATCTTTGGCCCCTTCCACTTTTCCTAAATTTATAGTATGCAAATGATCAGTTTTGATCATTAGAAGACTTTTGGAGCTGTTTATCTTTACCTGAGTCATGCCCCATCAGCAAATGACGATCCTGATGGGTTGATTCCCAGAGGCTTTACCCAAATTACGTCCTCATGCCCAACTCCCCCCCAAGAAACCAGCTTGACTCCAGTCACATTTTGAGTGTCCTTGAACCTGAAGGACCCATCCTCTGACAGTAGCTTCAACAATTTCCTAATTCCTTTCTTTAGACTGTCAGTATTTAACAATGCTTCAAAGGTATGAATACGATTTTCAAACTTCTTCCACTGAAGAAAGTAGTGGGGTCCTTCTGCATTGTCTGTTCTTAGTCTGAAAGCTTTGATGAAATCTGCTCACTTTGGGTGACCCTGCTGGCATTTGATATAACAGTGACATATTTTCCAGCATCCCAGCAACACACAAGCCACCACAGTATGATGAACTAACAGACAGGTGCTGAGAATATAACATTATTCCTTCAAAGTATATCATATAAATTCTGGCTAATATTTTAAATGCAATAAATATGTAATAGCAGAACTCCACCAAATAGTGAAGTAATTCAATTTAATATTTTCAATTATGGTCTTAACAATTAGATAAAAAGCCATGAGGACATCAAGAATTTAATAAGTAAACAAACAAACAAATGGGTCTAGCAAACTAGAATCAGTGACCAATATATAGCATACTCATCCAAAAGCAAAACATATAGCTCCTGTTAAGCTTGGATTTATTTCAGAAATAAAATTAAGCAAGAAATGAATGGAAACATAAACATAGATAATAAAAATATAGATACATGAGAGATATGAGATATGGACAGGCTATATAGAGAAAATTGACAGCTAAATCGATAGTTCAGCAGATTGATAGAACAATTAACAGATTTATGATAGAAAGATAGAAAGATACCAGATAGGAAAATGTATAGATGGATGACAGAGGGAAAGAGAAACTCGTTCAACAGACACCAGTGTCATTGTGCATTCAGGTTTAGGGGTTTGGGCTGAGTCCAGGCAATGTTGTTCAGAGAACACTCTTGTCTATCCTGAGATAAACTGAACACTAAATGCACAAGCTACTACATGAGGTGTGTCATAAGGAGGAAGGATATTATAAAACAATGACTCACTCTTCAAGAGATTATCTCAAGTACCTGGGTCCCCACAACAGGAATATAGCACTTATTTTATGCGCGTGGTAATGCAGACAAAAGTAGGTCAGGGGAGCTATGTGAGACCAGATTGTAAGCACCATGAAGGGAAGGTTGGGATGTATTGCACAGGGTCTCAGGACAAACAGGCACATGACCCAGATTCAAGACTCAGTGCATGGGGAGCAAGATACAGGTTTCCTAGCCGCCTTTGGGCCTTCCCTACCCTAGTTTCCCCTTTGTCATGCTTTTTAGTCCTCTTCCTGTCTCTGAGAACTGATATTTACATGTTTTTTAGCATAACCATCAGCTCCAGAGAGCAGAGGGAGGAGAATGAACATGGAATTAGGGCATCTTCTCTGGGTCCTTGTTCTTGACTTGGGAGACCCCGAATTCATAAACAACAACCTGAGGTGCTCTCTCCCCATCAGAGGAGAATTAAGGAAAACATTTTAATATTATTTTCTATTTTTATCCTTACACTTTCTTGTGAATTGCGTGAAGGTATATTGAGAAGATTAATGTTCATTCAACTATTCATACACTCTTGTTTCATTTCATTGACTGTAAATACATACAAGCTCCTGTTACAATTACCTTTTCTTTCCAAACATTCTGAATTTTCCCCTGGATAAATGATACCCTTTTAATCACAGAAGTTGGATTATTCTAAGGTAATTGTATCTCCCCAAGAGCAATAGTCCTCTCTGGTAGGCTTGTCAATTATTTGACTGGATTATTTGAAGGGGTGAGTTCAGTCCCAGACCTGAAGGGACGCTGGCAGCCATAGTCTCAGGACTTCCACAAGTCTACCCAAGCAGTAAGCCTAGGCTTTTTATGTTTCTTTTTGTTGTGTGTGTGTGCGTGTGTATTGTTTTACTTTTTGTCTCATTCTACCCAAGACCTTCTAATGCTACCTTATCCAAAGACGTAGGTACTGATAGCAAGGTACCATTTATTTCTTCTGGTCTTAGAGTTCAGGAGACTCTATCCATGATTTATTACAGCATGGGATGAATGGTTTCCATGTGTCATCAATTATCATCACTCTGGAAAGAGAGAGACATTTAGCTGCACATCATGTGTTTTAAAGTCCCCAGTCACTACCTTCAAAACCCAGATGTAGAACATTGTCTTTTTGGGCAGTTAAGTCAGCGGTTCTTGGTGTTCCCTGGACCCCAAGGCCTCCTCCTCAGAGAGAGAAAAGTTAACCCATTGATGGATTTCTTTAGTTTAGATCATAGTAGATCAGAGAAATGTTTAGACAGATTACTAAACTGATGAAAGTGAAATGTTCCCCATGTTTGACTTTTAACTTCTCTTCTGAATGGAGCTCCACTGTCAGAGAGACGGTGACAAGGGCCAGGTTGACCATGAGTATTCAGAGTGACATACTCATCTTTGACTTTAAATCTGCACAGATTTGTCTGACACTCCGAGTAAAGCTGACATTCCCTGAGATTTGTCTACCCTCCTCAGGCAGCAGGAAGCACAGGGCAGATCTGGGCGCTAGGACACACCTGAGGGGTCTGCTGAGAAGGGATCATTTGGGCGATCAGATTCTTCAAAGTATTCACTAAGGAGACAGAGATACATTCTATCCTGAACATAATTCCCCACGGACCGTAAGGAGGGACTGTCTGTGAGGGCCTCAGCTTCCTCGGGCTTCAGTCTCACACCCTGTTTCAAACCACTCTCCCCTGAGTGTGGACTGAGAGATGTACTGGAGAGCCACAGTTCAATACTGTCTGGGGTTAAGATGCCAATGTGTGTGTGTGTGTGTGTATGTGTGTGTGTGTGTGTGTGTGTGTTGTGTGATGTTATTAGGATCAGGTTCTGTCCTTCCCAGCAGTCCCAAGACCCACACCTCCCCCTGCCTTGGGTTTCCAGGGTTTTAATGTTGGAGGAGTGTGACATAGAGGGCAGGGCAGAAATATGCAAAGTGGAAGATGTCCATTTTATACACACAGGCCACCTCCACATGGAAGCAGGCTCCTCACCCAGCTGGGAACCTCCTTGCAAGATGGGGTCTGCCCCCCTAGCTCTTCTCATTGCTCTTCTCCCAGGTCAGGATTGCCACAGGGTCTGAGATGGAGGGTGGGGTTGTGTGTGTGTGTGTGTGTGTGTGTGTGTGTGTGTGTAGGGAATCTCTGATCTCTGAATCCTATCTCCACAGGGGTCTGTGCCCAGGTCCAGCTGGTGCAGTCTGCGGCAGAAGTGAAGAGACCTGGAGTACCTTTGAGGATCTCCTGTAAGACATCTAGGTACAGCTTTACCAGCTACTATTTGCACTGGATTAGGCAGACACCTGGAAAGGGCTTGGAAAGTCTAGGAAGGATTGATCCTAGAGACTCTGAAACCAGGTACAACCCATCCTTCCTAGGAAAAGTCACCATTTCCACAGACAACTCCATCAGTACCATGTCCCTGCAGTGGAGCAGCCTGAAGAATTCAGACACAGCCATATATTACTGTGCAAGATACACAGTGAGAGAAACCCCTTCCTGAGAGGGGCAGAAACCCTCAGCCTGAAGCAGCTGCAGAGCGGGAGTCTCAGAGGCATCTCAGCTGCTGAGCGGAGAGAAAAGCTGTCTGCTGTCTCCTAGAGAGTGAGAACATGAGATCATGCCACAGGTCACTGACATGACAGGGAGGCATCTCCCCACATGGGGGCACTGATGCCTTGTATTGGATTGGACTCCCCTGGAGTAGCCCAGCCTGTGACAGCTGAATAACAGCAGTGCTGCAGAGCAGATGAGATGCGGTTTCATAATGAAATTCTCAGAGTTCAGCCCTTGCTGCCCTTGAAGAATGAGCAGGTGCAGTGTCTTATAGGAAAGAAAAACCTCAGCTCAAATTTCCTGGCCTTTTTCTCACAATGCCATTCCCAGTCTTTTTAGAACTTCTTCCTGATAAGTAGCCATAATCACCACTTGTATTCAATTGTTTGCTTTCTAACTTGATTCATCTGCCTGCATTCAAACTGATTTGGAGACAGCTTTATAAAACTCTCCTGGTGGAGCGGTGGTGCTGTGGCATTAGCAAACTGCTCATGGATCCCAGACCTTATACCAGTCAGTTACACTCATAGGGATATACTTGGTATAGTTTCCTGGTTAAAAATGACCTCCCCAGAAGGAGACTCGAACCTACTGTACTTGGTTCAGAAATGTTTACCTCCTTCCTTCCCCTCTTTCTCCTGAAGATGCTGGTCCTACCATGGGGTCAGTGTCAGGGAACAAGTGTTTTGGATTGGTTAGATTCAGGCAGCACCCAGGGAGAGACCATGGTGTACAGGGATCTCCTACTTGTGGTCACTGTAATGCTGACCTTGACTCTTCCAATAAATATTTCTACCTACCCATGACCTCTGTGAGCACTGAGGACACATCTGTGCATTACAGTGCAGGTGGACACAGACAGGGCAGTCAGTGTGGCCCTCACAGAACAGCTCTGGGGTTGGACTGCATGGTGCATTCTGATCAGCAAGGGGCATTCAAGACAAACAACAAACCCAGGATGCAGGAACAGGTACATTGCTGAGCACAGGTGAGGCTTTCTGCTGTGTCTTGAGTTGGTTTTTTTCCCATAGTTCTCAAAGAGATCTGGGGGAAACTCTATTTACAATTGCAGGTGTGTACTAATGTCTCCTAAGTTGCAATAAGAACCTCTCACTGACATCAAGTTGATTTTCTACCCAGAGTGACCTTATAGGACAGGCTCGAACTACCTCTGTAAAAGGTATTTGCATAGAAGTGGCTGGTCTTCCAATCCAGGGGTACATATGGTTGCCAAGTGAAAAGGAGGGGTGGGGAGGAAAGGGAAAATAAAGAGATGTGTGGTGAGGCAATAGGGCACAGGCCCACCCAAGGGGAGGGTAATGTTTTTTTCTCCACAGGGAAAGAGGGACGAGACTCATATCCAGTGTTCTGGGATGTGAATGCACCCTGATGACATGGAGTGGGGGTCCAGGGGAGGGGCCTGAGGGCTCCGTCCCAATACCAGCTACATGGACAACTGCCTCTCCTTCCCAGAAGAATGTACTTTAGAGGATGGCACTAAAGCTGCAGCTAGGGGAGAGGGACATGTCTGATCAGAGCACATGGGATCAAACGAATGGGGAGGAAGAGAGAGTGGAGCACATCCTGGCACAACAGGCCTGGAGGATGATATCCCTGATCCAAACAGCCAATGCACAGAGTGAACCATATGGCTGGCCCCACTATGAGACACAGCGTCCCTCATGGATCCATGAACCTACAGGGAACAACACTGGAGACTCAGTGTTGAGATTGGTCCAGACTGACCCCACAACACGTGGGCCAAACACTAAAGGCATGGGGCAGCGCAATGGGGGGAGCAGAGCAGGGAGCTCCCAAGGGTGTACAAAGGATAGACTTTGGGGCCAGAGTGTGGCACCCCATTAGACTTGGTTGCATGAAACTCCTACAGGTCAAAAACTAGACCTTGATCTATTTACAGATTTTTCTTTCTTTTAAAAAATTTTTTTATTTCTTTTTTTAATTGATTTTTCTTTTATGAGTCATTGGTTTTCTTTTTTGTTGTCATCATTGTGTTCTCTTTTGTCAATTTGTCTTGTTATGCCTTGTTTTTTGGGTGCATATTGTTATCTCTGCAGATCTATCTAGATAAGATACGCTGGATCAGCAGTCTGGAGGAGAAAACAACGGGACCTATGGTTCCAGGGGGACATGGGAGAGGGGGAGATGGGGGTAAGAAGGTGGTGTTGACCAACCCAGGGACAAGGGAGCAACAAGTGGTCCAAAATTATTGGCAAGGAGGATGTGAGAGGCCTGGTAAGGGAAATATAACCAAGAGAAAATACTGAAACCCAAATGAGTATGATAGTGGGACAAGAGGAAAGTAAAAGGAAATAGAGGAAAGAACTAGGAGACAAGGGCTATTCATAGAGGTGTAAATACAGGCATGTACATGTGTAAATATATTTGTATATGATGGGGAAATAGATCTATGTGCATATATTTATAGTTTTAGTATTAAGGTAGCAGATGGACATTGGACCTCACTCAAGTACTTACTCAATGCAAGAGCACTTTGTTCTATTAAATTGGCATTCCATGATGCTGACCTTCCAGACAGGATCGCTGAAGACAAAGCGGGTGCATAAGCAAATATGGTGAAGAAAGCTGATGGTGCCTGGCTATCAAAAGACATAGCGTCTGAGGTCTTAAAGGCTTGGAGGTTAACAAGCAGTCATCTAGCCCAGAAGCATCAAAACCCAGCCTGTATGACCTTGAGGTGTAGAAGGGACCAGGTATCAGACATCAAAGAACAAAAAAATCATATCGTTGCGTGCCCACCTTCCTGATATGATCGTTGAAGACAAATGTGTGCCCAGCTATCAAAAGATATAGCATCTGGGGTCTTGAAGGTTTGAAGATAAACAAGCACCCATCTAGCTCAGAAGCACAAAGTCCACATGGAAGAAGCACACAAGCCCGCGTGACCACGAGGTGTTCAAAGGATCAGGTGCAAGGCATCAACAAACCAAAAAATTATATCATTTTAAATGAGGATGAGTGCAGAGTTGGAGACCTAAAGCCCATCTGTAGGGAACTGGACATCCCCTTACTGAATGGTAGCGGGTAGGAGATGAGTCAGTCAGGTTGCAGGGTAGCAATGATGAAACATACAACTTTCCAAAAAGGAAAATACAAATATAGTCCACAAAATCAGTGAGATATGAAAGTGGCAGGCTTATCGCCAGGCAATAGTGGAAAATGTGTGAGTCCAGGGGCTGAGTGTGTGGGGTGATCAGGCAGTCCCACTGGGTTCCTGTTGTCACCAGAGTCATTGTATGCTATTCACTGCACAGCGTGGTGTCTATTAAAAACTTTCCATCTTCTGCTGTCTGAAAAGTAATGACTTTCTAAATAGCTAATATTGTGATGAAGGTAAAACCAATTTATTTTGTTTTTAACTTGACATTTAATTTGAAAAGTGTGACTATTTCTCAGCAAGTGAACTTTTGCATAGATGCTACCTGTTTCTGAAAGTTAGTGCAAATTTATATCACAAGTAGAGAATGTTTAAGAATAAAAATATATTTTATTCAAGGGAAAAACAAGTGATCCAAATGGGTGGTGAGGAGAGTGTAGGAGGCTTGGTAGGATGGGTCAAGGGTAATGTAATTCCGAGAGGAATTACTGAAACCCAAATGAAGGCTGAGTATTATAGTGGGACAAGAGGAAACTAAAAGAAAATAGAGGAAAGAAATAGGAGGCAAAGGACATATATAGGGGTCTAAATAAAGGTATGTACATATGTAAATATATTTTGTATGACGATGGGGAAATAGATCTTTGTGTATATATTTATAGGTTTAGTACGAAGGTAGTAGATCGACATTAGGCCTCCACTCAAATACTCCCTCAATGAAAGGATACTTTGTTATGTTAAACTGGCATTCTATGGTGCTCACCTTCCTGAAACTGTTGCTGAAGACAACGCAAGTGCATAAGCAAATGTGCAGAAAAAGATGATGGCTATCAAAAGATAAAACTTTTAGGGTCTTAAAGACTTGAAGGTAAATAAGTGGCCATCTAGCTCAGAAGAAACAAAGCCCACATGGAAGTAACACACTAGCTTGTGTGTTCACGAGATGCCAAAGGGATAAGTTATCAGGCATCAAAGAGCCAAAAAAAAACCCTTATTATTGTATGCTCACCTTCCTGATATGATCGCTGAAGGCAAATGTGTGTGTAAGAAAATGTGGTGAAGAAAGCTGATGGTGCTTGGCTAACAAAAGATGTAGTGTTTGGGGTCTTAAAGGCTTGAGGGTAAACTAGCAGTCATCTAGCTCAGAAGCAACAAAGCCCAAAATGAAGAAACACACCAGCCTGTGTGATCACGGGGTGTAGAAGGGATCAGGTATCAGACACCAAAGAACAAAAAATCATAGTATTTTGTGCTCACCCTTCCTATTATGATCACTGAAGACAAATGGGTGCATAAGCAAAATTGGTGAAGAAAGCTGATGTTGCCTGGCTAACAAAGCTATAGCATTTGGGGTCTTAAAAGCTTGGAGGTAAACAAGCAGCCATTTGGTCAGAAGCAACAAAGCCCACATGGAGGACACACACCAGCCTGTGGGATCAGGAGGTGTCAAAGGTATCAGGTATCAGGCATAAAAGAACAAAAATTCAATTCATTGTGAATGAGGGGGAATTCAGATTGGGAACCCAAGACCCATCTCTAAGCAACTGGACATTCCCTTACAGAAGGGTCCTGGGGAGGAGACGAGCCAGTTAGCGTACAGTGTAGCAATGAGGAAACATACAACTTTCCACTAGTTCCTAAATGCTTCCTTCCCCTCCCCGCACCCTCCCCCACTATCATGATCCCAATTCTGCTTTGCAAATCTGACTAGACCAGAGGATGTACACTGGCACAGAAAGAAACCAGAAACACATGGAATCTAGGACAGATGATAGTTTCAGTACCATTGCTGAAAGTGGCAATACCGGGAGGGTGGAGGGAGGGTTGGGTGAAAAGGGGGAACAGATTACAAGGATCTACATATAACCTCCTCCCTGGGGATGAACAAACGAAAAGTGGGTAAAGGGAGAGGTCAAAAAGTGTAAGATATGATAAAATAATAACACTTTATGAATTATCAAGGGTTCATGAGGGAGGTGAGAACAGGGAGGGAGGGGAAAAATGAGTAGCTGATACCAAGGTCTCCAGTAGAAAGCAAATGTTTTGAGAATGATCATGGTAACAAATGTACAAATGTGCTCAACACAATGGGTGGATGTATGAATTGTGAGAAGAGTTGTATGAGCCTCCAATAAAATGATGAATATATATGTATATTTTGAATTTCTGGAGACTGGAAGTTCAAGTTCTACTCTTTATTTTGAACTGACTTTTAAAAGTCAGCGTACTTCATGAAGACTCTGAGCACGCTCCTTCCTCCCAGCTACTCTCACATCAAGCTGCCAGGAAGAGCATTCACTCTCTCTCCTAATAGCTAAAGTCAAAGCAAAACACATTTTATTTATTTATTTTTTTAACAATTTATTAGGGGCTCATACAGCTCTTATCACTGTCCATACATATACATACATCAATTGTATAAAGCACATCGGTACATTCTTTGCCCTAATCATTTTCTATTTTTTTCTCCTCTTTTCTTTTTTTACATTTTATTGGGGACTCATACAACTCTTATCACAATCCATTCATATACATACATCAATTGTATAAATCACATCCATACATTCCCTGGCAAAACACATTTTTAAAACGTTACATGACTCAGTCTTTTATAGTAGACTTGATATTGCCTTGGCCACTTCAGCCAAATGTATTAAAGATCAAGGGACTGGAATTTTCTTTTAATTTCCAGGATCCTTCTGCATTTAAACTCTGAAAATGTCCTTTGTGAATCATTATAATTGTTATTGTCCATTCCTGCATTGCTTTCCCTCACCCTTCAGTAAACTCTTTTATTTTTCACTATAGCTCTGATTTGGTCTTTGGAAGGAGGAACAGAAAAGGAAATCATATGCATATTTCTTGGCCATTGATGTCAACCAATTACTTCTAAATCCTCTTTTAAAAAGACAGACAGAAAGAAAACAAACAATAAATGACAATAAATTTACAATTTCTGGGAAAAAGTTACCTTTGATAACTAATCTTCTGTGGCAAGGTTATATTTGTTGTGAATATAACATAGTAGCTAAGGTGACTCTGACTACAGTATAAGAACAATTATGAGCATTGGACAATCTGTTTGAGATCACTGTCCAACTTGCTTAATGTTGTGTCACAATGTAAATTCCACAACCTGTCCAAGGAACTTCCCCTTGGATATCAGATGTTGCCACAGATGTAGTGGCTCATTTATTGTCCATAATTCTTCTGCATTTTCCTTCCTGATAACCTGTATCTGTTAAGCGATTTTGTCCCAGAAAAAATATTCCATTACACCAAATGAGTATCATTTTTCACTAAATCTGCCCAGGCAAACATGTCCACAAAGACATCCCCAACCTTCAGGTTACAGGTCACATGGAACAAAAGGACTTTGTTCAAGGAACCAAAAGCCACCATAGATACACCACCAGACTAAATTAGTAGACATGTGGAATCAAGAAGTACAAGGAGCCATAATTTATTAAGAATTACAGCACTGTCCTAATCCAGATTCATGCTAATCCCTGTGAAATGTTTCATATCCACATGATACACATTTACTTATTGGTATACTTGTCTATAACTGTAAACTTGACTCATTACTATTTTTCAGGAGCTTACCTTGGGGAATCTTCTGGTGCAGTTCTTGCTGATCAAAGGAAAGCAGGCCACGTTCACTTTCATGCAGCCCCTGTCTTTTTCTCAGCAAGAGCCCTTTTGGTAACATGTTATATCTTTCCTTGTGCTGAGTGTGGGTTTTGTTTGTTTGTTTATTTTTAAATCACTTTATTAGGGGCTCATAAACTCATTTTTCCAGATGGAGGAAAGAGCTAAGAGTCAAAAGGCATTTATAGAGGTCTAGACAAAGACATGTAAATGCAAATATATATATGAGGATGGGAAAATAGGTGTATGTGTCTATAGGTTTAGTATTAAGGTGGCAGAAGGACCTGGGCCTCTACTCAAGCACTCCTTCAATGCATGAATACTTCCTTTTATTAAATTGGCACTCTATGATGCTCACCCTCCCGATACAACTACTGAAGCCAAAGCGGGTGAACATGTAAATGTGGTGAAGAATGCTGATGGTGCCCGGCTATCAAAAGATATAGTGTCTGGGGTCTTAAAGGCTTGAAGATAAGCAAGCGGCCATCTAGCTCAGAAGCAACAAAGCCCACATGGAAGAACACACCAGCCTGTGTGATCACGTGGTCCTGAAGGGATCAGTTATCATGCATCAAAGAACAAAAAATACTATCATTGGCTGTACACCTCCATGATACGATCGCCGAAGACAAACCTGTGCATAAGCAAATGTGGTGAAGAAAGCTGATTGTGCCCGGCTATCAAAAGAGATAGTGTCTGGGGTCTGGGGTCTTAAAGGCTTGAAGGTGAACAAGCGGCCATCTAGCTCATAAGCAATAAAGCCCACATGGAAGCACACCAGACTGTGCGATCATGAGGTGCCAAAGGGACCAGGTATAAGGCATTATAGGGGGGAAAAGGATATATATATATATATATGTGGTATCTATACCATATATATACCATTATGTTATATATACCATAATTAATGAAGGGGGAAGTGCAGAGTGGAGACCCAAGGTCCATTTGTCGGCCACTGGAGATCCCCTCATAGAGGGGTTTAGAAGAGGAGATGGGTCAGTCAGGGTGCAAGGTAGTACCGATGAAGAGCACAGCTTTCCCCCAAATCCTGGATGCTTCCTCCCCCCAACTACCATGATCCAAATTCTACCTTGCAGGACTGGATAGGGCAGAGGTTGTACACTGGTGCATATGGGAGCTGGAGGCACAGGGAATCCATGGTGGATGATACCTTCAGGACCAGGGGTGTGAGGGGCGATGCTGGGAGAGTGGAGGGTGAGTGGGTTGGAAAGGGGGAACTGATTTCAAAGATCCACATGTGACCTCCTCCCTGGGAGATGGATGGCAGAGAAGCGGGGTAAGGGAGATTCCAGATAGGGCAAGATATGACAAAATAGCAATCTATAAATTACCAAGGGCTCATGAGGGAGGGGGGGATCGGGGAGGGAGGGGGGAAAAAAGAAGACCCAATGCAAAGGGCTCTAGTGAAGAGCAAACGTTTGAAAATGATTAGGGCAAAGAATGTACGGATGTCCTTTATACAATTGATGTATGTATATATATGGATTGTGATAAGAGTTGTATGAGCCCCTAATAAAATGTAAAAAAATAATTTTTAGGGGCTTATACAACTTTTATCACAATCCATACATACATCAATTGTATAAAGCTCATTTGTACATTCATTGCCCTCAACATTCTCAAAACATTTGCTCTCCACTTTAAGCCCCTGGCATCAGCTCCTTATTTTCCCCCTCCCTCACCACTCCCCACTCCCTCATAAACCCTTTATAATTTATAAATTATTATTTTGTCATATCTTACACTGTCCAACGTCTCCCTTCACCCACTGTTTGGTTGTCCATCCCCCAGGAAAGAGGTAATATGTAGATCCTTGTAATCGGTTCCCCCTTTCCACCCCACCCTCTCTCCACCCTCCCAGTATTGCCATTCTCACCACTGATCCTAAACAGATCATCTGCCTTGGATTCCCTGTGTTTCAGTTCCTATCTGTACCAGTGTACATCCTCTGGTCTAGCCAGACTTGTAAGGTAGAATTGGGATCATGATACTGATGAGGGAAAAGAAGCATTTAGGAACTAGAGGAAAGTTGTATGTTTCATCTTTGCTGCACTGCACCCTGACTGTCTTAATCCTCCCCGTGACCCTTCCATAAGTGGATGGCCAATTACCACAGATGGACTTTGGGTCTCCGCTCTGCACACCCCCTCATTCAAAATGATATGATTTTTTTGTTCTTATGATGCCTGATAACTGATCCTTTGACACCTCATGATTGCACAGGCTGGTGTGCTTCTTCAATGTGGACTTTGTTGCTTCTGAGCTAGATGGCTACTTGTTTACCTTTAAGCCTTTAAGACCCCAGACTCTATATCTTTTGATAACCAAATACCATCAAGTGTCTTCACCACATTTCCTTATGCACCTATTTGTCTTCAGTGATCCCATCAGGTAGGTGAGCACACATTGATATGATTTTTTTGTTCTTTGAAGCCTGATAACTGATGCCTTCAATACCTTGTGATTGCACAGGATAGTGTTCTTCTTCCACGTGGGCTTTGTTGCTTCTGAGCTAGATGGCCACTTGTTTACTTTCAAGCCTTTAAGAAGACAAACGCCATATCTTTCGATAGCCGGGTAGCATCAGCTTTCTTCACCACATTTGCTTATTCACCCACTTTATCTTCAGTGACTGTGTTGGGAAGGTGTGCATTATAGAAAGCCAGTTTAATAGAACAAAAAATTCTTGAATTGAGGGACTACTTGAGTGGAGACCCAATGTCCATCTGCTACCTTAATACTAAACCTATAAATATACATAGATCCATTTCCCCATCCTCATATATAAATATATTTACATATGTACATGCCTTTATTTAGACCTCTATAAATGCCCTTTGCCTCCTAGCTCTTTCCTCTATATCCTTTGACTTTCTTCTTGTCCCAGTGTCATTCTCATTCTTCATTTGGGTTTCAGTAATCCTCTTGGTTACATTATTCTTGACTTTACCCCCCCGCCCGGACCCCTAAACCCTCCTCACCACTGATTTGGATCAATTATTGTTCCCTTGTCTCTGAGTTTGTTAACACCACTACCTTTCCCCCCACCTCCTCCTCTCCCATCTCCCCGGATCTATCAGTCCCATTATTTTCTCCTCCAGATTGTTCATCCAGCATATTTTATTTAGATAGACCTGCGGAGATAATAACATGCACAAAAACAAGACAGAGCAAAACCAAGCAACAAAAGAAAACAAAACACCACCACCACCACCAAGCCAATGGGGGGAAAAAAATCCAGACCATGACTACAAGAAACAAAAGCTGTTACTTAGTTCACTGTTTGTTGGCCTTTAGGAGTGTTTTCTGATTGAGTATGATGGGATGCCAAGTCCTGGCCCGAAGTCTATTTTTTTGGTATTTCCTGGGGACTTTGTTGCTCTGTTCCCCTTACTGTTCTGTTGCACACCCTTAATGTTTTCTCTCGGTGTGGTGGGATCAGATCAGGTGGAATTTCCACACTGTGTTTCCAGTGTTATCCCCTGTAGTGCTCTGGGTCAGTGAGAGATGTCATGTATCATAGGGGGCCAGCCATAAGGTCTTTGGTGTGGATTAGCTGCTCTGAGCGAGAATTGGCATCCTTCTTAAGGGGACATTTTGAACCTATTTCTGAAGTGTGGTCTTGCAACCATGCCCTCAGGGGCAATCATGGACCCAGGAAAAATGGCTGACACCCTTCTAGGAAATAGCTTCTCTCTCCCCCGTCTCTGTCTCTGTCTGTATCTATCTATCATCTACCTATCTATCTATCTATCTATCTATCTATCTATCTATCTATCTGTATCTATCTATCTATCTATCTAACCCTGATCTCCACCACCCACCCCCAGCTGCAGTAGTTTACCACATGTGACTATAACTTCCTGTTTTGGTGTCATTTGCTTGTATACTTAGCCATCTATATCTTATGGATGACAGGGATTATATTCTGGTAAAATCCTTATGGTTCCCCATGTTCCGCTTAATCTCTATGAGGTTTCACCAGTAAACTTGTATAATAAGAAATATATATTTCCAAATATTACAATTTCCCACTACTTTCCTCAGGACAGTATATCTGGCCCTCAGTTATCTTTCTAATAGATGGATACACAAGAGGGCACGTTACTCTGCTGATGAAAACCAGCCTAAGCCAACCCTTAACTCTAGCACAGAGGTCACAGCTATGGGCTGCCCTGGTCTCCGCATTCACCAAACAGCTATGATTATACTCAATTTTAACAGTGGAGTTTTCTGGACTGAGATTCCCTAGTTTCAATTTCAGAAATGAAATTAATATGATGAACAAGAGAGATAAACAATGGATATGAGGCTGGGTTCCTGGGAAGGATGTCTTTGAGTTTGCAGATATCCAGGGCAAAGTGCAGGTGGTAGAGTCTGGGGGAGATTTGAGGCAGACAAGGGCCTCTCTCAGACTGTTGACCAGTCTCTGCAGTCAGCACCAGCAATTATAACATGAACTGCATCGGCCCGTGCCAGGGAAGAGCTTGCATTGCTTCTCAGTTTCTGCTACTACTGCTGGTACTAAATCCTATATACACTAGATGCATGGCTGAATTGCAGTCCCCAGAGACAATGACAAGAACATTCCCCATATTCAAAGGGTCAGGCTCAAAGTTAAGGATACACCCTTGGATCACAGTAACAAAGACACAGTAAAGGGCATCATTAAGCATCTGTATGCAAACCTCCCTACAGGGAGAGACTGGGCTTCAGTGAGAGCTCAGGACCTCAGCCCCAGGGCTCGGTTCCAGCAGACAGAGCAGAGAGGAGTTAAAAACTGTCTTTCTGTCAGTGTTTGGGGCTTCCTCTCTATATTACCATTTCCCTTGATGACTTCTCTGGAAGTGTGGGCCTGTATCAAACATTGAATTTGAAACACTTCATTGTAATATGAGGAAATGTCCTTTAATTTCCAAAGAACAGAAAGCCACACATGAAGGCACATCCTGCAGAGGGGAAAAGGCAAACCTGAAGGACCTGTCAGCCCTGATGCAAAACCCCTCCCCAGTAAGTGGTATTTGGGAGGAGGGGATACAGGACGGTTAAGATTTCTCTGAAATTTACTTAGTCTAGGGTGGACCAGCAAAAGCATATTTGTGTCCTCAAGCCACCATTGTTCATCACAGTTGTCATGTGGGTCTAAAAACTAACTTGCCGAAGTCCTGCTGCCATCCTCAGCCGCTGACTGAGAGTCAGGACAGAAGAGGGCATGGGTTTCTGAGGACACATTTGAGGCTCCTGGAGTAGTGTGCTCCTGTGTTTGAAGCAAGGATAGATGCTGTCTCTTGAGTAAAACCCTTCTGCACGGTTTCCCTTGTGGTGTTGATTGTATAGCCCCCCAAATTATTTATAATAGGTCAGGTTTTATATAGTATATTAATTTAAATAACTTTATTTCCTGATTTTAATTTAAATAGAAATGAAAATCAATAAAGTTCAATGCAACTTCCACTTTATCTAATGATTTTCATGGGACACTCAGGCGCCATGTTACGAGGAAGTTCCGTCCAAAGGAGAGATTCAGGTTCTAGAACAAGGTCCTGGCCCTCAGTCCTGTATGCATTCCTAGTTTAAGCCAGGGAAGCCTGTCAGATTTAAGACAAAGCCCTCTTGGAAGAAGAGACTTCATCCATCTGGTGAGATTTAAAATTGGGCACTAGATACGATCTGGAATGGGACCCTGTTCTCCATGCCATCTTTTAGTTATAGAGTCAGAAATTTTAAAAGAAAGGAAACAATAATAAACCAGATATAATTTTAACCTACAGTGTTTTATTCTTGTTTACCAATAAACAGAGCACAACTTGAGCAAATTGGATTGGGTTTTCCCTGGTCATATTTTCTATCATTTCCACATTTCAGAATATTGAGATACTTAGTTCACCTTGATTAAATGACTGACAAGTCTCATCCCATGGTTGGGACACTGGAAAACAATTCCAGTTCATCTGAGTCCAAAATATTGGTCCTTCACAGTTCAGCGAGTATTCATGAGCTCATTCAGGATAAGTTTAGTAGACCTGATGGGGAAGTTATGTGCAAAAGGATAATGTCAGCAGATGACACAGAATATTTCCCAGACCAACCACCATCATGAAATGATCATGGCAGTCGCATTCAGACAAGAAGTTGACTTGGACTCATGTGCAGCTATGTCACAGTGTGGAACTTACACTGCTCAGCTACAAGCAGGAACAGAGGCTGTGAGTGTGGAGTTGGCTGAAATGACAAATAGGTGACACCATAGCAGTCTGCATGGGAGAACAAAACTAACTCAATGATCTCTAAGTGATCAATGTCAATGTCCTGCGCTTGTATCCTTGGATTTTGGTGAAATCTATGATTCTGTGTTGCAAAGCAGCAACTGAATTCCCTCTGAAAATTCTGGGCCAGAGAATTCCCCTCTGAAAATTCTGGGCTGCAACCTTATTCTTGAATTTGCATGCTGCTTAAATATATATATATCTATGTATAAATTACAAATATTATAACCTATCAGAAAAAAATGAGTGTGGCCAACCCTAATCTAGGGGGAAATAAATTTAGCTTTGAGGGAGAGAAATGAGGAGGGACTCTGAATGGGAATCAGATGTTTTAACTGCATGTTTACAGAAAGTGCTACTGCTTCCTGAGAAATTTTATAACAGTTTATAAAATGAGTGAATCTTAGAATCTAGGGGATCGATTCAAGTTTTAGATCCCGGAACAGTTATCAGAGGTCTGTGCCCAGGGTACAAGTGAAGAGGCTGAATTGGGTTGCAATGCTCACTTTTTAGATGGACCAGAGTCCCCTGAGAAAGGGACATTGAAAACAGTGTCTATGGAGGTCCACTAAATTTTGAGAACTGGTTTCCTGGATGGATCTTATTTTAACCCAGAAAGTTAAAATAAAATCCAGACTTTTAAGTCACAGAGTTGAAACTTTTCTTTCATAGAGCACAAATTCTCAAGTTGGACACATCTTCCCTGACTCTATGGACCCTCAAATCTCTTTATTTATATCAAGATTGACCTCAGCTATCAAGACCTTGGATGTGGTGTCTGTGTTATTTGTAGGAGTGCTGAAGTTGGTGATCACAGGGGCCCAAAGAAAACCCCCGAAGGCATTGGGGAGGTTGATAAGAAGCTGTCAGTGTGTTAAGATGAAAAGGCGTTTGCAGAGTGTGGGGTGATGAAGATACTCTGGTGTTCACCTGATGCTTTCAGCACACTATATCCTGTCCACTCTCTGGGGAACAGGACCTATAGGAGCCCAAGGCAGGGCAGGGGCTATGAGGGGCTGGAAGGAGAAACAGTGAGCTCAGAAATCCTGTGCTTTCCTTTGACTGTTCCCACATACCTCTTAGGCCAAATGATCTCTCATTATAGACTAACATGCATAAGATTCAAACAAAGAGTTACCCTTCATTTGGGTCCAAGGAAAAGGGGAGTCTGTTCACTATCATTCTCTGTTTATAAGGACAGGGCTCTCTGACATGCAAATCAATCACTAGGCACTAGGTTAAAAACCCACCCCTGAGCATTGAAGGCTATCAGTTCTCTTCTGACAGGGCTGTGGGTCTCTTGGGAAAGCACAGCTGTGGTCTAAAGATGCTATTGCTATGTGCTCTCCTGTGCCTGGTTACAGTTCCCCACGGTGAGGGTCTGAGATATCAATGGGGAATCTATGGGGATGATTGTGACTGCGAATGACTGAAAGAGAACAATTATATTCATTTACAGGTGTCCTGTCCCAGGTGCAGCTTCAGGAGTTAAATATGAATCTCTAAATCTGGTGATTATGTTAAAAACGTAAATATGTTATAATTTTCTTAAATCTAAATTGAAGGAAAATAGCATTAAATGTGTGATAAATAGTATGATAAATAAGGTAACAAAGAAGATGGTCTAATAAAAGAAAATCATAAAGCGGGAATTTATTTTTTGGAGACAATTATATTACAAAATAAGGAACACTTCTAAACAATAATGTAAAATATGTTTAAGGAAAACAAAGAATACACAGACAAAAACATAATGGAGCATTGTGCAGTTCAGACCCCTTTCTTCACCTGGAGTTCTGGAGTCATTGCCTTCTCCCGGCCTCCTTTCACAGTGATGCATGGCAATGGTTTGTGCAGCAATGGAGCTCAGCGTTCAATGAATTTGACTATGAAAGAGGTCACTGGGGATGTGCACTCAGGACATCAGAGTAGGAGTGTAGTCTGTGCTCTCACCACTCCATAACACACTGACCCACTGCTGATTATAGAGATTCTAGAGACAGAACAAATGAGCACAATATCTATGAGTTTTACAAGTCCTGGTCCAACCCCTGCAGCTGTACCTGGAGACAGTGGGGCATGTGCTCAGATAAAGCATCCCCAAACCATGTTTCAATCCCTGAGCTACTCACCTGAAATCTACCCCCAAGAAGAGGAAGAAAGTGATACATTCCCAGGTGTTTTATCCAGAAAGCGTAAGACCTAAATTTAAATAAATATGTCATGAGACTCTACCTGGTAGACTATGTGGAGATTGGCTCAATGGTACCTTGTAATACAGTTCAAAAGGGTTCATCTGGAATGAGAATGTTGACTGTTTCCACAAAGAAAACAGTCCTGTCCTTGACTTCTCCATTCACAAAGACCAAAGTCCTGTTCTTCCAGGCCACGGAAAGTGATGAGGAAGATGGTTGAGGAGGTAGACTTAGTATTGAGGATGACATTAGGAATAAAAGCAGTGGCCCTCTACTCTCAGGGACTTCGATGTTTATAAGAAACTCACAACAAAGCCAAGGATGTTTAAATTGTAAGATACACATTGTCTCTTCAGCATGAGATTATAGTAACATTATTAGATTTTCAAAAGTTTGAAGAACAGCTAACTCTAGCAATCTCACTGACTTCATCCAATGTGGCCCCAATTCAATGATTACTGTAAATAGAAATGGCTTTTGTGAGTCACTAAAATGGAAGAGCTTTTCTTCAACAACTACACTCCGATGTCTACTCAAGGGTCATTCCAGTGGGGAAAGAGTACATATAACACTAAACTATTTACTTATGCCAAAGGAAGACATTTCTTATCCACAAAGTCATCAATAATATTATTCACACCTGACCTCACATTTTATCCTGAATCTTATGCTGCAATACCTGAAATTCCTCACCTAAGGTTGTGTGTCACTAGATAGTGGAAAAGTTACTGATATCATACAACAAATTAGTAACACACTCACCAGAAATGGGGTGAGTTGATTAATAGGACAAATGTGGATCCCGTGGGTGAAACCAAAAACGGTGGGCTGACATCCTGTGGGGCTGTGAAAGTAAAGATACAACATCTGACATGAAGAACTGAATAATTCCATTTGACTCTAGAGATCTCCCTGTATCCTGAATTTTCACAAATAAGTTAGTCTCTTTCTGGACCTCCATGTCTGCAGGTTCTGATGGACAGACTGATACAGATACAAGATATTAGCACACAGATAATAAAATACAATTGGTGAGTTTATGTATTTTCAGATGGGATTCTAAAACACACACACACACACACACGCACGCACGCACGCATGCAAGTAGTAGGCCACCAAGGTTAGGAGATACAACCAAGGAAAAACTAAGCAACAACAACAAATATTGTGTGATTTGAAGAAATAATTCGATATAAAATAGGCTGACTGCCTAGCTTTTAACTAAATCATTAGCTAGATGATTGCCAGACTACCTCACAAAAAGTGATGGAAGAACATACTATTATATTTTCAGTCAACAGTCAAGCACTTAAAAGATACCTTTACCCAGGCACCATTTTCCTGGAGTCTGATTGGACAGCAATTTATCTGTGCGTCATGAGAACTCTGATGCAGGGACCCCTGGCAGAGTCATTTCTTGTCCCTGAAGGTTAACAAGCTGATTGTTGCTGTAAAACAGAATATATTCTTCTGATACAATATAGCTTTTGAATACACCGATACCAGGAGTAGACACAGGAGTGTTATTTTTAAATTAGAGAAAGATTCCCTGGGAAAACAGAGATTTAAAAGAACGCACATATGACCACAGGAAATCAACTGTGAAACTCCTGCTGCACCTGCTCCTGGATCTGAATCCTGTGCTCTGTGGGTCCTGAGCGCCCCCTGGAGACCAGTCTCCTCCCGGCAGGGGAGGTTTGTGTCTGGTCCCTCACTGACCTCCCCTCATTGTGTCTCTTGCATGGTAATAAATGGCCGTATCCTCGTGTTTCATGCTGTCCATATGAAGATAGAGTGTTGTGGTAGTCACCTAATCTGGTCTCAATTTAAGGATTAAGAGTGTAGGAGTGGAGCCTAGGCTGTCAATCTGGAGATAGGCAATGAGACTTCTGTGGGCATGGCCTTCCCCTGATAATTCTGGGAAATCTAGTACTTTCTCCTTGGAGGCGGAAGACACCTCTCTCTCTCTCTCTCTCTCTCTCTCTCTCTCTCTCTCTCTCTCTCTCTCTCTCTCTCTCTCTCTCCCTCTGGTTAGGGAAGAAAAAAGGCTTCCAATAAGAAGAAATTAAAATTCTTCTATCCATAAAAAATTATGATCTTATGCATAAATGATTCTAAATATATCATAAATACTATAGCTTATAAAAAGAAAACTGTTGTAGCCTACATTTCAGCACACAATATCAACTTGGTACTTAAATCCCTGCGTATCAACTGCTAATCACCACCTCCCAAACCATTAACTCTTATACATTAATGTGCTGAGTATCCTGACAACACACTTATAACTAGCTGAAAAGCCACTCATCCTCCAGAACTTCCACTAACACCCTGAGTGTCTTCTGATGCTCACAACAAAGTTAACATGTGCTTAACAAATCCAATGACCATACACACTAAATTTAGCTTAATGCATTTATTCCAATTCTTTGAATCAGAGTCACAGCCTGGACTGTAGTCAATATACTTAATCCTAAATTTACGACCCTAAATCTCAAATTCAGAAACTACCTGCGAAAAATCTATTCCTTAAACAGTAACTCTACATAATTATACCTTAACATATACGCTCCTAATCAACTCAAAACATAATCTGTTAGGCAGAAACCTTCTAAACATAATGACCTTTGATCTGTCCACCAACACCTGAATCTCAAATCATCACAATGAATTCCTAACTCTATCCCTTGATTCTGGTTCTTGAACCAGGAACATTGATTAATCTCAGGACCTAGATTCCGATCTGGCTCTAATACACTAAAACCCTGAGCTAAGCACCAAACCTAACACAGCGAAAAAACTCATGCTGCAAATCATGTGTGTGGATCTGTCTCCTCTCCCAGAATTTACCTAAATGTAAGGGACTGCAATAGGTAGACATGCAAAATTAGGGAACACAAACACATCCTCTGTTTTCAGTTAACTTTTACAAATGGTTCATGGAATTTGGCAAAATGAAGTGATATATAAATGTTTAAATAGGACAAAAACCATTATGACCAAGTTCCATCACAGGACTCTTGTGGTCCTCCACTCTGTTGTGTCCTACACTCAAGGAGCCTTTTCTGCTATTAAACAAATGCAGGGATGTGTTACCCAATAACCAAGGTGGCCTAGAGCTCAATTGTAGTTACTCACTAATTTGTAGTCACAATTTCACCTAGTTTCTCCCTCAAAGATGTCATGAAACCGTGTTTAATGAAACAAATAAATTGCTGGTTATTCTACCATTGATCCCCTGCATTCCCTCTATCTCAGGGGCCCTCCTGTCACTAGAGATGGAGGTGGTATCAAATTAAAAGTACTTATACTGGAAGCATGATCTCCATTTTTCATAACATTGGACTTTTTACTCAGACTTAAGCCTCAGAGGAAGATTTAGTACACCCCTCTAACACTAAAATATTTGAATCTTTGACTATTTGCATTTCCAGCAAACCAACAACTTAACCTCACAAGCCATCCATTAAGTAGGAGCTGTAGCTTCACCCTCAAGTGTAAAGATGCTTATCCCAGGGACACCCTCTGGGTCCAGTGCCAGGCACTCCCTCTCAGAGCACAATGGGGCTCTCTCCTCATGGCAAAGTCCTCAAAGAGTTACTCATGATCACAACAGCAGGTCAACCCCATGCTGACTTAATCGGTTAAATGGTGACCAGGCACCCTGGGCATGTGGATATCGAAATATACCCTGGAATGAAAGCGAGGCCCTGATGTGGACAAATCAGCAACTAAGAAGCCCTTAGTGGAAGTTTCAGTCAGGATGTTGGCACAGGCTGAATATCTTTGAGCTCAAACCCAGGGGCTTCCAGTGGCAAAAGGCAATGTTCCTCCTTGAGCCTGTCTTACATACCTACTGGCTGAGGGTACCTGGCCTGGAATAGGTCCCCATGCCCAGGTTCCAGGTACTCTTACCTTCCAGGAAGCACAAAATATCCAAGAGAGGATGATCCACTCTTTCCTGATCTGAAATCCACATCTGCCCCAATTTCAGCACCTTGAATTATCTCCCTCCACTCTCACCTGGCTCCTGAACAGGAGCTGGGAAATAAAGGAGGGAAGGTGAGAGACAGATTAAAGGGTAATCACCTGTAATTACTTCAACATCATTATTAAATCAATGTAATTTATCCCCAGGTACTGTCCTTATTGGAATATCCATCCTTTGGTGAGTCCAGAAAATCAGGCGTTCTCAACCTTCCTAAGGTCACGGCTGTTTAATACAGTTCCTCATGATGTGGTTACCCCCAACCATAAAATTATTTTTGTTGCTACTTCATAACTGTAATTTTACTAATGTTATTCATCAGGTGACCCCTGTGAAAGGTTCATTTGACCCCCACAAGGGGGTCGCGACCCACAGGTTGAGAACCAGTGGTCCAGATGAAGGCAGAATAAAAACAAGGTGCATTGGGTGAAGTTGCTGTGGAATGTGTTCTTAGGAAACATTTGGCAGCTCTGAGAACACCTTACACACACAGACACACATGCACACAGGTGAATACATGAAAATATTAGCAAGCAAGAACCTAAATTGTACACAGAGAGAATTCTAAAGCCAAGTGAAAGTAAGAGACCATGTATAATATTTAACATAAAATAAGGGCTCACCCCAGACCTAGAGCTTAGCATCATGATTTGCATGTTTGTTGCATTATAAAATGTAATACTTGATGACACTTTTTTCTGTTAATCTCAATTATCAGACAAGGTTTGTTCGTCAGTAAATGAACTCTTGTCAAACTTCATTCTGCATTGTTCAACCACAACCACCCTTACATTTTACATATTCTCTCTCTCTTTCTCTCTCTCTCTCTCTCTCTCTCTCTTTCTTTCTCTCTCTCTCTCTCTGTCTTTCTCTTTTTCCTTTCATTGTGGACTGCTTAAAGTTTTTCACATTTGTAATTAATGAATACTAAGAGGGCATTATACCATCGTCACAGGGCATAATTACCAATGAAATCAAATAAATTAACTATAAAGATTGTTTAGTTTAATGATGTCTTTTTAATTATGTGTTTCTGACTTGCAGATATTAGAATGAATGGGAATAACAATGAATGGCAAGTTTTTTTTAATCCACCATTATCTGCAAAAATCTGCCAGGGCACAGAGAAAAGAGTGTAGGGCCAACAACAGCTTGAGAGGTGCTGTCCCCTCGCTGGAGAGTACATTGACAGAGGACAGTACTAGGGACACATGGCGGGGAGTGAGCCTTGCACCCCCACTTCCATCCACAGTGGGGTGAACCAATAAGGGAACAGAAGAGATCAGCAACGAGAGCAAAGCCAAGCCATAAAGCCCCTAAGGAGCCCCCAAAATAGACTTCAGGCTAGGAGGGGCAGTTTCTGCAACCCCTGATAACTAGTGGGGAGATAGTCATAAAGGTCAGCAGACAGAACTGTGATTGAGTATGCTTTTTTGTTTGGGGTTTTTTATTTTGGCTAGTTTTTCCCCTTTTTAATTTAATTTTTTTGTTTTCTTTTTGTTTTGTCTCAGTTTTTGTTGTTTTGCTTACCCATATAGGCATGGGAAGCAACTGAACCAAAGGTTCTGGAGGACCTTGGGGGAGGAAGGGGAGGGAGGGGGGAGTGATGATCAAACAATTCCATAGATAGGGGATGAACTAGGGAATTAAAATCAACAATTAGGAGGACTTAGAGAATCTGGGAGTGTTGGAGCAAGATCAATTTAACTGAAGGACATTACTAAGATGGAGAAAAGGGTGAGTGTGAGGGTGGGACAGGAGAAAGATAAAAGGAAATAGAGAAAAATATAGGAAGCAAAGCTATGGATAGAGGTATAAACATAGATATGTACATATATAAATATATTAATACATAAAATAGAGGTATTGGCCTATGTAGACATATTTATATGGCCATATATTGAGGAAGTGGATGGATTTTGGGCCTGTCCTCCAGTGCTCCCTCAACACAAGAGCACTTTGTTCTGACAACATGACATTTTACTGTATTGGTATTTAAGTTCAAGTTAATTGGGTACAAACGTAACAATGGTTGTGAGGGAACACTTAATAACACATTCTGTGAGACCAGTAATATTCGGATACCAGTGTCAGATACTGATAATTCAAGGAAATGTTGACCAATATTGATAATGGAGCTACATGAAAAAGTTCTTTAAGATATTGAGAACATTTAACATGTTGTCTGACTTGGTTTCCTATTAACTTGAACTTAAATAACAATACAGTAAAATGGTATTTATTTATAGTTGCCAGAATCTGCACCTTTAAAAGTCTTACAATTAGGCTGGAAGTGTCTCAAGGAATTTTATTTATTTATTTTATTAAATACTTTTATTGGGGGCTCTTACATCTCTTATAACAATTCATACATTCGTCCATTGTTTCAAGCAGATATGTACAGGAATGAACAAGACTAACAATAGTATTGACCAGACCTCCTAATGCTCCTGAGAAGTGAGGATGGTGACAAGTTGTCCCATGTACTTGGAATATGTTATCAGGAGAGATCCATCCTGGGAAAATGGTATCATGCTTGGTAAAGTAACAGGGCAATTGAAAAGAGGAAGACACTTGCGAGGGATTGAATCATTGGCTGCAGCAATGGGCTCAAATATAAAAACCACCCTGAGATGGAGCAGGACTTGGCAGTGTTTCATCCTATTGTACCTAGTTTCTCTCTGAGCTGGAACCTACTTGAGGGCAATTAACGACAACAACAACACATTATCACTTCCCCCCAGTTTCTCCAAGACTTGCCTGTTTCCATTCTTCCCCATCAGCTAAATTCTGTCCTTGATCTTACTTACATGACTGGTTAGCCTAGCAGCGGGTGAGTTCAGTTCCGGACATGAAGGTGACTAAAGGCCATTGTCTTGCAGATCTCTTTTGAGTTTGAGTTTGGGTCCACATTTTTCTCACACTCTCTCCAGGATCTTCTAATGGGATTCCTTTTGAAGCACTTGGTAGTGGTGGCTGGGCACATCTCTTTCTGCTGATCAATCACTAACTTTAGGTTAGTGACCCAATGGAAAGTAGCTTGTATAACTGCAGGAAAAGGAATCTTTTGGACTCTACTTCCATGCTATTGTGGGTAGATTGTCAAGGAATGAACAAACCCCTGTTTGTGTAGAGGGTATAAGTTGGGCTGCTAACTATAAGACTAGCAGTTTGGAATCACCTATCATGCCACAGGAGAACTATGGAGCATTCTATTCCAGCAAAGATTTACATTCTTGGAAACTCACCGGGCAGTTTTAACCTGTCCTGTAGTGTCACTCTGAGTCTGCATTGACTTGATTACATGAGGATTTTTTTGTGTGGGGTAGGGGCAATTAATGATTTAACCATGGAAACAGAAAACCTCCCATGAAAGCAGGTGTAGTAGCTACATAATATCACTTCAACTTGGTAACTATGTATAGGGGTGGAGGTTAGCCTATCAATCAGGTAACAACCTGATGATGCTTCCTGGAGGGCATGACCTTCTCATGAGGATTCTGGGAACTTCCACTCTTTCTCCCTGGAGCTGGGCTACCCTCTCTCTCTGCTTCACCTTCCTGCTCTTGAGTCACTCAGAGAACTGAAAGACCCACATGGAGACCCACACCAGTACTAAGATTCTTCTACCGCCATTGAATACACAAGACTTTTCACCCACTGGCCTATGGTCTTCCTGCATTCATCATCATTGCATGTGCTGTGTGAGTCTGAAGAGGAAATTATAGACGAGTATCAGACAGATGGACTCATATTGGACTTGTAGACAATCTGGACTGGGCTGTAATGTTTTCTTGTTATCTATTAGTCATTGATATAAATCTTTCGTACACATATTTGTATGTCCCTGGATTTCTTTATCTACTCTACTCAGTCTAACACAGCAGGTATTTCCAGAGAACTCACCTTTAGTTGCAAAATCTAGGCTATGTTTCCCAAGAATTAAGGGTAAGGAGGCTCCATCAGAACTGGAAACTTAACTCAGTTTAATTCAGTAAATATTTGCTGATAAGTGACTTTGTCTATTCCTGATAAAGTCAGGTGACAGTCAAGGAATCTGACTTGAACTTTCATAAAGGAATTCCCAAGTATAACAGGCATAAAAGAAGCACAATCCTTATGGATACAAGTTAATCGGAAAATACTTCACGTTGATCTTTCCCATAAACACATGTTCTGAGAGTCCCGGCAGCCAAGAGTTACTTTCAGGGAGCAAATTTAAATTTCAGATTTCTCAACTTGGAAAAGCCTCCCCAACACCGTCCATACACTTGACCCCTTGGACTGATAAAACCTCAAGTGAGTGGTTAATTAAATTAACAGAGTGCTTTAATCATGATAATCATCATCAAAGAACATACCTTTCATGTTTAACTGTCGCCAAAGCTTCGCAGCGATAACAAACAAGAAGATAGTACAAATTCCAACTCTTAAAGACAGGCAAGTTTAACAACCATTGTCCTACCCACTTTTCTCCATTCCCTTTTCAGTGCTCCTGCTTAAATTTTATTTTTAAATTTTGTTAAACTGACACATAATTTACCTAGACATGCACGCTAGGTACTTTTCTTTCCTAAAAATCAGTCATACGCACTGCTTTAGGTCGCAGAATGGACCATCACCGCAAAGGTTAAGCAAGTACTTAGCCCCGTTAACACCTTGACAGGATTGGATGGTTGGGTGTTTCCATTTAGTTAGGAGGATGCACATCCGGGGAATCTGATCACAGGCTTACACACTCCACGTACATGGTTCAATTTCACCCCTGTCATCCATGCACGCTCTCTGCACGGGGGACAGTACTGGTGCCCCTTGGTCATTGTTATCTGAGTCTTTGACCTCCTCTCTCTGGCTCCTCCCCGCGCCCACCCCAGACCCACCAGGCCCCGCCCAGCCCCTCAACAGGCGCCTCTGTTGGCGCCTCAGCAGAAATGGGCGGGGCACGAGCTGATTGAAGAGGAAGTGAAGGCAGAGACCTTACTCCTCCCTGACCCCGCCAGCTCCTCCCACCCAGGTCACGCCCAGAAAGGTCCGGAAGTGGCGGTGTCTTATTCTGAACTGCAGCTCACACCTAGGCTTATGCTGCCCATGCGCTGCTTGTGATGCCCAAGAAGCGCCTGCAGCCTGACCACCCTGTTGCCGGCGCTCCCAGGTGGGAGGCGCTGGGCTCTGGGACATGCATGTGAGCGGGGGCCATTTAGGGTGACCCTGCTGCACATAGCAGTCTAGACTGGGTGCAAGCCCACAGGAACCCCAGCCAGCACTTCCTTGTGGAGAGGTGGGAGGGTGTCCTTGAGGCCAGTCCTATTTCCCCGCTTTGAGACTGCTTGGGGTTCATGGTGGGAGTCCCTATTGGAGAAAGCAGGATCCCAGCTGGGGTTTGGGGCTTTCGGGTTCCCAGATTCGTCGCTTTGCAGGTCTCCTAACCCCCCCTCCCTTGTTTTCTTCCACACAGCGGCGCCTCCCCCCGAGACTCCTTGCACCTCCTCAGCTCAAAGGTGAGCCCTGGGGTCTTGTTCTGCTGACCTCCCTCTGGACCCGATCAGAGTCTGTTCTAGGCGCAAGATCTCTTGCTGGTCCATGACAGAAACGTCTTCCCTGTCTTTAAAATATGAATGGCCCTTTTTTACTTACTCCTTGTTTATATTTTTATATATGTATTACTATGGTTTTAAAAATCATAACCATTTCATTTCCTTTCTATTCTTTATTGTTTCTGTTGGGTTTACCAGTTTGTGAAGCATAGAAGGGGTGGACATCTAGAGGTGAATTTACATGCAAAGGTTTGTAAGGGTGTCTCGGTGGGGTCGGGGTGGGTGGCTGTCGGAGTTGGGGAGGGAGGAGGGAACTTGGGGAGTAAAGAATGAAGGATGGAGGGGACTAGAACTGAAAGTGACTAAAACAAGTCTTTTAAAAGGCGATTTAATCATGGTGGGAAAATAGACAATATGAAATTGATTGTGGTAATGATTGTGCAATTCTTCTTGAGATGGCTGAACTATGGAATTGTGGGATTATGTGGGATATGTGGATTAAGTGCCCCCAAATAGATGTCCATCACAAAAGCAACCCAACTAACTATGCATAGAAGAATCAAAAAACCAAACCGAAACAAAGAACCCAAAAACTAGGTAATGCTAAAGTATTCGACCTCTATTTTGGGGATGAAAATGGAAGTGACCCTGAAAAAGGGTCTTTTGGTTTAGAGCGCAGTGAGGCTGAAGGACAATTTACTTGGAGCTGGTGTAGTGTGCGTCGGCTCTGGTGTCCTTGGCCACAGCGCACTTGTCCAGCTGTCCAGGCAGCAGCAGGTGCACAGACATCTGGATGTCCCAGGCCTTGGTGGTCAAGTAGTTTGGAATGTGTCAGTTGAGATCCCTGTTGGAGATGCGCCCAGAGGTCGTTGATCAATGAGTTGATGAAGCCCATGGCCCTGGGAGAGATGCTGGAGTCCATGTGGACCTACTTAAGTACCTTGTGCTGCGCTGGCATTTCTTGCTGTCCTTCCTCTGAGCCTTAGCTGCAGCCACTTTGTGGCCCCTCCCCGGGCAGGCAGGGACTTAGCAGGGTCAGGTGGGTTGCTTGACTGGGATGCTACACCTGGAAAATGTAATGCAGGTGTCCTAAGGTGAGCTCAGGGAGGACAGAAACCTCCTGTGGAGCAGGTGTAAAGATCGCTGGATCTTGATTTTCAGTAGAAATACAGACCATGAAAGCAGGACCTCAAGATCCATCTGACCTTTTGGGTTATCAGCAGGAAGTGTTGGAAAAGTTACCACAGGATAACTGGCTTGTGGTAGCCAAGTGTTCATAGTGATGTTACTTTTTAATCCTTCAATGATGGAATGATTTGATCTGATCTTCCCTGTAAGATGGGGGTGGAGGGGTGAGGGGATGGGGTAGAGGAGAGAGGAGGGAGGGCAGAGGAGAGGAAGGAGAGAGGGAGAGATTGGAGCAGCCTCCACACTCCCTGATGGCCCCTAGCCTGGAACCACGGGCTGCCCCTGCCTGACAAGGTGGGTGGACCAGCCACTGAGTGGGGACTTACTTATTTTTCTAAACACTATTTAGGAGGTCAACTAGGAGGTCCTATTAGGAAAATGGTTGGAGACGCTCACATAGTGCACTTGTGCGCTGCCAGCTGGAGCTCTAGCCCACTATCAGCGCTCGCCCACCCTGCAGGTCCCTAGGCTCTCCCTCCTGTTCTCACAAACTTTTGAATAATTAGGAGTTGGATTCTGTTTTATTTTCTCAAATCTTATCATTGTTTCAAAATGCTTCCCAAAAAATCTATTTTCACATTTCATTATTTTACTTACGTGATGTCGGTGTGTACCTATGTGCATGTGTGTACCATACACACGTTTTTGTAGGGTCCTTTTGGATAACCACTAAGGAGGTCGACCAGTAGTCCTGTTTGGGCAAACTGTGTGCTACCTGCCATGTGTGTATTAAGTCCTTTAGTACTGCTTCTGCCCGGTTTAGTCCTGCAGGCAGGCTGGCCAGCTCTCGCTGCTCTCTGGCAAACAGCATCACCTCCTCCTATTTTTGTCTTTTAGGAGGGTATCAAAGTGTTGTAAAGATGCTCAGCATGTTAATATGTGATGGTCACATATTATTGTCTGGGTGTTGGGGATTAGTAGTTCATCATTAGGGATTTAAGTACCGAATTATTTTTGTGTGTTGAAATGTAGCCTACAACTTTTTAATATTTACTAGCTATAGTATTTATGACCTATGTAGAATTTTTTTATATAAAATCATCAATTTATGATGAATAAGGAATTTTCATTTCTTCTTTTAGGAAGTCATTTTTCTTCCTTTTATTAATTATTTTTTCTGATTAATCTAACTAGTATAATTTTTAATATGAGTGGTGAAATGTACATGTATGTTTATCCTAATTCTGAGGTGGGGTGAATTTTTTTCTCTTTGTCCTACATGTGACATTTGCAATTTTTTTCCATGAATGTGGGGTTTGACCTATTTCATGTTAGATTTGTAGTTGTTTTGTTTTAACATGAAAGGCTTTTGACTTTGTTTAGTATGTATTCTGTGTCTATTTAGATAATTGACTTTTTTTCCCAATCAGTAGGCATATTTAAGTGTTTATTTTCTTGTGTTAAATCAATTCTGGGATGAATTAGAATTAATCATGATACATATTTTAAGATATTATCTTACTCAGTTTACTATTATTAAAATAATTTTTTTCATTCAGATCTGTTAGATCTCTCTGAGAGTTGTACCTCGGTCCTTGGCTCCACATGAGAAAGAATTCACGCCGAAGCCTGGTTCATGATCCAAGTGAGTTTTCTGAGAGTTAGATGAAGCTTCAGGTTTTACACGGCACCCATAGGACTCCTCCCTACCATGCAGCCTGGCAGAGACTGCTCTGTGTCACGCAAAGATCTTCCCCCTCTTCCCCTGGGCTCCATCCTTTTCAAGGATTCCATGGGGAGGCGTGGTGAATGACCCCAGTCGACCCCATTGGCTGGATTAAATTCACCTGGCTCAGGTGGGCCAATCCAGGTTTAGTGCCCACCTGTGCCCACTGGCGGGAAACCTGAGCCTCTGAGTATGTTCAGTGCTCCGTTCTTTGTTCCCGTGCTTAGCTCTCTGGGCATGCGTTAACGGACATTCCCATCGCTGCACTATCTGCCTAACAGATCCATTATCAACACTGGTATACAGTTTTTTTAAAGTATCATAATCTGACATTGGTATCAGGTTATTTCTGGTCTCATAGAAGGTGTTACTAAGTGCTCTCTCAAAACTGTTGTTATGTTAGAACCCAATAAGTTAAACTTAAACAACGAAAGATTAATAAAAGTATTTATTCATCCTATGTGAATACTCTAGCTGCCAGAACTTTTAGTTTTCATCTCTCTTACAGTTAGGCTGGAAGTTTCTCATGGAATTTTATTTTGATTCAATTGATTATAGACCTTCTAAGTATCCTGAAATCCAGTGAGTAACAGTCGTCAGTTCCTTGCTCTGCTGGATCCTCTGATCTTCCAGCCGAACCCTCAGTGTACAGGACTACATTATTTACAGTTTCCTTGAAAGACAAATAGCTGCTCACAATTCAGTGACTGTGTTGTCCTTAGACTAGAGCCCATGTTCATGAAAGTACTCTGCCACATGGCATGCTGTGAGGCCCTTAGAGAATTGCCTTCAGCTCACCAAAAGAATGGATTAATGAGGGCTAGAAATTCCTCAGTGATTTTGTTGTCACCTTGTTCTAATTTTTTTAAGTGAAGAAGCCTCTTCCCATTTTTAATGAGAGAAATAATATCTTTTGTAAACATAACAACACACTAGTGTCTTTGTGTTTGTGCTCGGTGTATATATGTGGCTTCTGAGACTGTTGTCCTGTCAGCTGTCATTGAGTTAATTCCATCTCACAGGGATCCATTGCACAACTGAACAAAACACTACACTCTCCTGTGCCATCTTCACAATTGAGGATGAATGCAGGGTTTCTTTTTTTAATTAATTAATTTATTTATTTTAACTCATTTTATTAGGGGCAGTACAGCTCTTATTACAATCCATACATCCATTGTGTTAAGCACATTTGTAAGTATGTTGCTATCATCATTTTCAAAGCATTTTCTTTCTACTTGAGCCCTTGATATCAGCTCATTTTTTCCTCTCTCATGAAGCCTTGATAATCTATAAATGTTTATACTTTTTTATGTCTTATACTGACTGATGTCTCTCTTCACCCACTTTTCTGGGTCTTATCTGCCCTTGATTACCTGTGTTTCCAGCTCTTATCTGTACCCGTGTACATGCTCTGGTCTAGCCAGATTCGTACAGTAGAATTGGGGTCATGATAATGGCGGGGAGGAAGCATTAAAGAACTAGAGAAAAGTTGTATGTTTCATCTGTGCTGTACTGCACCCTCACGGGCTCATCTCATCCTTGTGGCCCTTTCTGATAGGTAGGTTTATTGTGCCAACCTGGTCAATAAGAATGTGGTATTAATAATGTTTCAGTTTGATTGGAGAACAAATAGATAAATGGCTAGGCAAACCCCGCCTCTCTCTCTCTCTTGCTTTTTTCTGATCAGATAAGGGTGCACCTGCTAATTCTCTGACCAAACTTGTGAGCTACACTAACTGTTGGACTGCTAACCCGTGGATCATGTCGCTAGAGCTTGAGGTTCCTTTTGAGAACTGCTTTGTCATGTTGCTGGTGTACACATCACTTGAGCTCAAGCCAAGTGTTGGATCCTGTTGTCTTACTGACTGTTGATGACCTGCCCTTGAGTTTGCTGCCTGTTTCCAGACTGCCTGCATTGCCCTACATAAGACTCACCTGTCTGCTTCCTTGACTTTGAACCCAGTAGCCCTTATGAGTTGAAGGACTTCCAGTATATTAAATGTTTCACAGAAGTGAGTTGAAATGAGCATTCTGTATAGTTGTGTGGATTAATTAGCTGCTATATTCTTTTGTGCTTTATATATCCATTATATAATATATGATCATATATAATATTTATACAGAATGATTTTATATGATTATATTGTATATATAATAGATGTATACAGCACACAAGCATGCACACACATATGTGTGTGTGTGTGTATATATATATATACATACATACATAGAGAGAGAGAGAGAGAAACAAGTGTCCTGGTTTTGTTTCTGTATGGGGTTGTCCAATTGCCTACAGGTGGGCTTTGGGTCTCACTCCACACTTCCCCTCTTTCACATCGATGGAGCTTTTGTTCTGTGTCTCTGATCCCATTGACACCTCATGATCACACAGGCTTGTGTGCTTCTTCCATGTGAACTTTGTTACTTTTCAGCTAGATGGCCTTTAGGACCCCAGATGCAATATCTTTTGATAGCCAGGCAGCATCAACTTTCTTCACCACATTTGTTTATGTACCATTTTGTCTTAATAGATTGTGTCAGGAAGCTGAGCATCACGGAATGCCAGGTTATTAGATCAAAGTGTTTTTCATTGAGGGACTATGGGAGTAGAGGTCCACTGTCCATCTGCTACCTTAATACTTAACATATAAATATACGTACATAGATCTATTTCCTTCTCGTCATATATAAATATATTTACATATGTAAATGATAGTATTTAGAACTCTATAAATGCCCTTTGTCCCCTACTTCTTTCATCTATTTCCTTTTACTTTCTTCTTGTCCCACCATCATGTTTGGCCTACATCAATTTTCATTAATTCCTCTTATTACATTGCCCTTCATCACGCCCTACCAGGCATCCTACAACCTCCTCAACATCGATTTTAGATCACTTGTTGTACCCTTGTCCCCAGGTTAACAGCCACTTCCTTTCCCCCAATTCCTCATTTCCTGTACCCCCCAGAACCATCAGTCCCATTTTTTCTCCTCTAGTATGTTTATCCTACCTATCTTATTTAGATAGACATGCAGAGACAATCATAAGCACAAAAATAAGACAGAACAAAACAAAACAACAAAAGAAAACAAAGCAACAACAAAAACAAACAAAAAAACTAAAAATCATTCCAATTTTTTTGTTGACCTTCAGGAGTATTTTACTCTCAGTTGAGGCTGATGCGGTACCATGCCTTGGCCACACAGTCTATGTTTTGTATTCCACCGGACTTCATTGCTTTGCTCTTCTTGCTGCTCTGTTGATGCCCTTAGCGTTTTGCCCCAGTGTAGTGGAGTCAGATTAGGTACATATCCCACACTGTGCCACTAGTGTTGTACCTCATAGGGCTATGGGTCATTGAAGGATGCTGTGTCTTGTGGTGGGGCTGGCCCTATGGTCCTCTCTGTGCATTGGCTG